>NC_061523.1:6330000-6652500 GCF_022379125.1 Scophthalmus maximus | reverse complement strand
TTAAATTTCCCTAAGATATCGACGTCGAGGTTATACACAACATTATAACCCTAACTACTAATTAAAAGCTTCTGCATGCCGAACTATGATTACATAAATGGTGATCTATTCTGCTGGTTTGAGCGAGCCAAGAGTGAACATAGCATTATCTCAGTTTCTGAATATAAAGAATATCATTCAAAAGCAAAAAGGAAGCCCAACATGACACTACAGAAATGCAGGGGGAGTGACACAAAAACACTGCTACACACACACACAAAACTTTCTGATGTCCTATTGGGGGGATTTGGAAAAAGCTTTGAACCAGCAAGTCCTCTAACTCAGACGACTGACTGCCTCGTATGTTCCATGCGCTCTGAAACGACGAAATCGTCCGTTTCCGAAATCAGCGCCTCTACCGGTGACAGGAGGTCCGCCACGAATACTTTTCGCCTCAGAGCATTGTGGGGTTTTATTTTCATTTACCAACGCACGGATGATGAGCTTGTAAAAGTAAGGGTGATGATACAGGGGGAGATGGCAGAGAATCAGCATGATTACTTTTCAGAATAGCAAATCCATTGACGGACTTACCAGGTCTACGGTACGTCTACCGCTGACCTCTGTTCAATTCAATTCAATTCAATTCGTATAGCGCCAAATCACAACATACGTCCTCTGAAGGCACTTTACATAGTGAGGTCGAGACCTTACAATATTACAAATATTACAGAGAAAACCCAACAGTGCCCACCATGAGCAAGCACAAGCAAACTCCCTTGTAACAGGAAGACATTTCTAGCAGAGCCGGACTTAGTTGTGGGCGGAACATGTGCCTCTACCGGTTGGGGAGAGAGGAGAGAAATGGGGGAGAAGAGAGAGAGATCAGTTGTGCAACTGGCCGTGTACTGTACATAACGGCCGCCGGAGGCCTGCTGTCTTTAAAAAGATCACATAGGTCGTAATAAGTCAGATAGCCTTAAGGTTCTTCAGTTTTCTTTCTCCTTTTTTCTTTCAATAAATAATAATCTGGTTGACTGGGGTTCTTCGGGAACATTAAACGTTACTGGAAAAGGCTGGAGCTGAGGAGGAGAGATTGTTGTGATACTGATATCTGCTCAGATGAGGAAATGTTATAGTTCAAGCTGACTGTTGCTGTTAAGGGTGTGTTACATTTTCATTAGCTTGACCATTAACTCTTGAGATTGTGATTCTGAAACGCCACTCCGTGTCTTTGTATTAAGTCCGAGAGCTGCAGCCAGGGTATTAGCTTAGCTTAGCATAAAGACTGGAGGCAAATGATGTTGCCAGGTTTGTCGCCAGGATTTCTACTGCCTTCTACTCTATTTAATTTTCACACAGTGAAAATTAAATAAGTGTTAACATTAACTCAGTCTCCCCACACAAAGTTCAGACTCAAGACAAGTTTGAGGTTTCACCACACAGTCACACATCATTATCACAGGTTTTGTTAGTTTCTTCACTTCAATTGCCAAACGCGACCAGCCAATTTTCAATCGCCGTCGTCTTTATTGTTTGACACTACACCGCATTGAGACGAGGCGCACGCATTTGGTTTGCACCGTTCGGTCTGTTGTAGCAATTCAGTTTCTCTTTGTCTTTCAGTTACCATTTCTGCTGCGTCATCCTCCTTCCTGGTTTGGCAAAAAGGTGAGACTGAGGGTGGAGTCGACTTAAATGCACAGGCCCAGCAAATGGACCAGACCAAGAGCTGCATTAGCATGGGGGGGGGGGGGGATTCTTTGTGTAGAGTTTTAGTTGTTGTCTATGTTATTTCCCCCCTATTGTTTCAAATTGGTCTGATCAGCCAGTATATATGTCTCCCCCTTGTCAGGTCAGTTGTTTGAGTTAATGTCATGATTTGTCATGATATTTTGAGTATAGTTTTGTTTGTTTGACCTCTGTTAATGGGCCCAATTCATCCTCAGTTTTGCCTCATTTTGATTCCTTTCTATTTTTTGGAATGCTTTGGGTGAAATAAAAAAAACCATTTTGAGGCTTTTCCTAAGTCCTATCAGTCCTCCTTTACACCTTTCCTTGACCTCCTGACGGTTTCCACTGAGGTCAAGGAATAGTAGATAGGAAGGACATTTCGACCACACCCCGGGTTTTGGGGCATCGGGGTAAGTGGACACCCCTTATGGTTCTTATACACTAGAAGAGTTTGAGAAGACCCTGAAAAGACTTTTAGAAGACTTAAGTCTGACACCCTGTCACATCCAAAGACAGTGTGTCATTCGTCACAGAGTTTTTTGTTTTGCAAAGACTGGGGATCTTGCAGGGTCAATTTTTTTCAGAAGACCGCAACTAGATTCCCTTTCGGAAAGAGCTCGCCTATTGGTTGTTGACAATGTCCACGCCGCTATCTAAATGAGCGAAGACTACAAAGGATCGATATCATCAAACACGGTTGATTTTATTGGAACGCGAAGACGAGAAAAAGACTGACTTAAAACAGCTTGGATCACCACCTTTCACCAAACGGTCGAGATGACGGCAGAGCGACTCAACTCGAGCAAAACTCTCCTGATTTTATTCCGACATTGGAAATTTGTCTGCGACAGTGAAATCGCTTTAAAGTCGCCAGGCGTATTAGTCTATTATGGTGACTTCATCGATTTGACTGAAGACGAAAGGGAAATGAAATTAAAAAAAAAACTGAAACGTTTGGAAGGATCTCTACTCGTCATGCATCTTTTAGGCAATTGATGCATTGCACTTTCGAAAAACGGAAAATTGAGTCATTGCCCAACTCTAGCTTCTACTTGCTCGATAGCCCCAAACTGAAACTCCATGTGAGTGTGACAGAGCTAGAATTGTCCAGAGAGACGGGAAATTTGCCATCTGTACATCACAGGGCACTCAAGTGTTGTCAACCACTTGCACGTAATGGGTTATTCAGGCTCGCCGGAAGTAGATGAGAGGGCACGAGGACAGCGCGGAGCATAAAACGACTCCCAATCCTTTCAGATTCACAAGTGGATAATGATCCAGGATGATGCATTTGGATGGAATGGCTTCATTTTCTGCCTGGACAGCAAATGTAATGAAGGAAAAGCACTTCATAAGAAACAAGATATTAAACCACTGTGTTCTGATGGCTTCCTCTGAAGATGTCCCAAACAGAGAGACCTTTCAGACAGTGGAGTATTATGCTGTAAGCATTCCAGAGGTAGATTGTTCATACACTGGTTACACACACACACACACACACACACACACAATAGTTGTAGCCTCTGTGTCATGACTGTCCTTTGTTGTAGTCACACCTCCCCGTCTGTTTTCACAAGCCGTAACAAAGGTAGGAACTGGCCAGCAGGGACGTGGGCTGCAAGGTGGTGACTACAACCCTGAAGGAAAAGGATTTATGTCAATATTGTTTTCTTCTGAACATGGATGTGTGGAATATGATGTTATTTTTTACAGACTTGTGTGTCAGCGAAGGTGGCATTGTTTTTCTTGCTTTCTGAACCTCCACCTCCGCCTCTACAGGGAGGTCAGAGGTCATGGTCAGCTACAAAACAGCATCCCTGTCTTCCAGCTAAAGGATGATCTCCCTGCTCGTGTTTGCCTGAGCATTTATCAATGCTGGGTAGTCCAAGCGGTGAGTGCAGCATGAGAACTGCTTCCCTGGATGAATACACCCCCCTGATGAGCGTGACCCAAAGTTTGACATGAGGCAATTGGTTTAATTAGCAATTTGGAGGTTAGTGGTGACTCGATCTCTCTTGTTGAATGAAACTGCACTGGGCAGGGACATTTCTCTATCATCCAGGACTTTTGAATGCAGGACTTTTGCTTGTAGTGTAGTATTTTTTTTTTAATACCGTGTGGTATGTCACAGTCGGAGCATCCTAAAATTTCCTGGACTATTAGCTGCGCTCGCGCCTGCTTCTTGCTGCTGTTTTTTAGGGTCAGTAGTGGCCGCCGTGAAAAAGGTTATCATCTTTGCTATTATTGACACAATGTGTCATGTTTTCCTCCCGCTTCCCGCACCGCTGGGGTGAGTTGGCTTCATTTTAGTTCATTTTTGTTTCATGCACCGTGTCAAAACAATAGGATGGAAGAGTCCAATGTAGTTGGGACTGCAGGGGGGCCCCGAGACACATAAAGTATTCTGATGCCATGTATTTTTGAGAAAATATAAGTAATTAGCGATATATATAAAAGAAAACTTTCTGAACCGTACGTTTATGAGGCATACCTTGGTAGCTTGGGGTCCAATTGTCAATTGTCAACAATTGTCTAACGGTAAGTCCGCCTGTGAGGCTGCCATTTGAATTATAAAAGTTTTGAAAAAGGACATAATGTCTTCCTGCATTAATTGCTGAAATACCATCAGCTTTTTTCGTCCTGGTGCGACCGTTCTATTTGACAAGCTTCATATTCCAGTTTTAGACACGTCGTGAGGGACGACGGCGGCGCTGTGTGTGCTGACGTTGACTCTCAAGCTGTAATTTGTGCATTAGGCTGAAATGTGTGTTCGAGAAATGCATTGCCGCTCGAAGTGAGGCGGTGACATAAGCTCTCCTCGTTGGCGTCTCATTTTCAGACTGTCTGTGTGGCTCTCACTCTGCAATTGTTTGGTGTGGAAGATGTCACGTTGAGCTTCTCTTTTTTTTTGGACGCTGTGATTTCCCCGACAGCTTGACTCATGGTTCTGACTCATTAGCTTCCTGCACTTGCCACAATGAGCCCCATCAATCGCAACCCCGAGCACAAAGGAGCTGCTCTCTCTTCCTACCTGGCCATCATCTCTCTGTTTGGCGTGTAACACAACCAAGAAACAATGTGACTCAGTGCAGGGACCAAGAAGAACAACGATTAAGAACGAAAGATTATTTTTTTGAAGTGTGAGTATTTTGACAGTGATTGCCGGAATAATTTCATCCAGACTTTATCAGAAAGGGAAACTAATGCTGGTTTTTCATGTAGGCACATGTCGCATTTGTGTGCAAACAGTGTGGGCTGTGGAACACATGAAGGACAGAAATTACAGTCACCTGTTAGTGAGTGGTCAAAGACTTTCATTTTGATATCGAGCAAGTAGGAAATGCGACAGCTTTGACCTTGCACTTTTCTACTCCAAGAAGACATACTTTTAATTGGCCGAAATATCCAAGCCTCTAAAAGCCTTAACTTGAAAGATTTGGTGCGTTAGTGGGGGCTGCAAGACAAACTATTATCATTTAAATAAACAAATAAGGCAATTTTTTTCCCCCGTCCTTCTGAGAGCAGCCCTGATCTGATTTTATACTGCACATGGTTTTAATCTGCGAACAGCAGGGCGCGGTGAAAAGGGTTGGTTGCTGCACCTAGTTGAGAAGATGGAAGGTGTGCAGCCTGTCGCCCGCAGCGCTTCATCTGCTCTGTCTTGTTCCATTATTCCATTATTATGAACACCCTGCAAACACATAAATATTGCAATATTTTAATCAGTGGGCCATAGGCTCATTAACCATTGTCCTACCTCATTCAGTCATACATTGTCTTCTCATTGACTTAATTCATAGCTACTATATTCTAGCCCATATGTGTGAAGTCATAACGGTCACTCAGTGACCCACGGGGAATTACTACCAGCTCTAAAAAATTTGCTCAGCTCTTGTTTTGTTTTTATGGCCTGGAGCCATACTTTGGTTTTCTATCAACGCTCATATCATCCTTTTTTTTGTTTTGTTTTCATGAAAACCAAGTCTGCTCTACCTACCCCTAAGTTAAGTGAATATTGAACACTGTCTAATCTAGAAAAGAGTTGTTTCATACAACATGCTGTTCAACCGGGACTGTCCTCGGTCCAAAAAACAACCACAGAGGTCGTTTGTTCAAGCTGCTTGTTACGACCTATGTGGTCGTTTCATAGTATTTGTGACGTATACTCCTGTCACGGTAGATGGGCTTATATAGGAAGCGGACAATTTTGGACGTATTAGAGCGAATGAAACACATATGACATGTCGCATGAGTTAGAGGACTTGTTGGTTCCAACGTGTTGTACGTCTCATCAAGTTAAACTTATCAACAAAAACAGACATGTGAACATACAGTATAGTCCAGCATGCAGAGGAGAACAGCTGTTGTAGGCGGAAGGCTCTTCCTTTTTTCTTAAACACAGGCAGAAATGAGGCGTTAACACATTTATAGATCATTTCTGGTGATAATTTTGAATGTGTCTGTAGGGGACATGGCCAGTGGGAGATTCAAGAAGAGCCGTAAATGTTGGTGGGAGAACGTTTGCCCCGCAGCAAATGGTGTGTTGCGCGTATGTGTGTATTTGTACTGTGCATATATGCAAATTATTATTATTATTTTTTAATCCCTTTAATGACATTTAAATATCTTTGCATCCAAAAATGGGGAAAGAAAAACAATCCCAGTTTTTGGGGCTGGGGCACACAGTGTTTCCTGGCGGAAGATGTGATAAAAAAAACATGGTCCTAGTTTGCTGCTGCTCCGCTTCCTCGGTCTTCTCCGCGGCAGCCCGGGGGCCCCCCACCAGCAGCAGCAGATGTAGCCACAACAGTTTGCTGAGCCCTGACAATTGTGACAGCGACAGGGTGACACCGGATAACCTTGGTATCGATGGCACACGACATGCGCACACGAGGACAAACGTGGACATGTCATATGGCAGCTGTGTCATCGTTTCATCGTCTGCCGGTGGGAAACGTGGAGAACATGGATCTTGGACGGCAGTCTCCAGGTCTGTTGCATTTGCAAAACAATAAAATGATGAACAAATGCTATCAATTGCATTGTTTAATCATATATATACTAGATCTAGACCTTAGGTTATTCACTGTGTCCTTACAGAATAACGTTTATCCCTAACAGTATCGTGTGTCTAGAAAAACACAGAGCAGACTGTCCCAGTGCCCTACAGGCGTTTCAGCAGCAGTAGCCTGGAGCAGATAATATTGCGCCGTTAGAGACCTCAGCGGGGGGAGAGGGGGAGTTCTCCCACACCCAGAAGATTAGGCCAATGAATTCAGTTGCTGTGAGAGGATCAATCCTCTAATGTGCTAGTATGAAGCCAGCAACCTGTCTTCTGTGATGTCTCATCCCTTCTTAGCGGGATGAGACACGTACACGAGAGGCGTCGACATTGATTCAACACCTTTTGTAACATGAAAAAAATTTTCAAGGCAGCAGATTTCTCTTTGATGGGGCGTGATTTGAAGTCGCTTGTGAACCTTCTTGTGAAGGAGGGAGATACGAATGAATAAACATGGCATGTGAATGTGCACGGGGAGTTTCCACTGTCCTAAGTGAAACTTAAGAGAAGAAGAATTAGCAAATTAGCAAATTAGCAAAAACTTTCCAGCTCTACATTACAACCTTGTTCAGCAGAATTTCATTGAGTTTACGCCCCCAAATGGCATTTCTAATGATGTGATATCAAAGCATTTACATTGACAACGGATCAAATCAAAAAGGGGGTAATATGAAAGTTAACTACTTGCCTGTAGTTCCTTCAAGTTTCCATCAGTAGCAGCAGGTGTTTTCAGGAAGGAAAAAAGAGCTCTGCAAAGCTCAACGTACGCTCCCAGCCAACTGCAGAGAGAGAAAAGTGTTGCTGGCTATTCAGAATTTAGCAGCTAAATAGTCAATAGGAATCTTCTTGGGGTTTGGTGAAGGCCAGAAACGCCGGAGAATCTTGTAAAAAGGCACCACTGCATAATACCTTTGGACAGTACCCTGTGTTTACAGCTTGTTCCACTGCCCCGCAAGTTGCCCCCCCAAACAATTAAAATAAATCAACCAATGGCGCTTTGCCTAACAGATGAAAATCTACCCTCAATAAAAGATTGCACTGAATCACAGAAGCTGGAGGTGGTGTCAGGACTCCAGCTCTTTTATGGGGCACGGTTCTGCTTTAGTGTTGCTCTAATGTCTCACAAGAGGGATGCTGAAGACGCCCAAGTGTTTCCCTCATTCCGTTTATGTTTAGTTTTTTGATTTGGAACACAAAACGGAATTTCCCAGTTTTGGGATCAATAAAGTCATATTTAACTATCTATCTATCTATCTATCTAAAACCAGAAGTATCCCTTTATAACATAAAACTATTAGGATATTTTCAAGATTACAAGCTAAGTTTGAAGCTTAATCATGAAATACTAGCAAATTTTTCTCATTGCATTTGTTTATCCTGGTAAAAGGGCTGCTTAAGTATCCCAGTTATTAATACGGTGGGCGTGTTCACAAACGAAGTCACATATGCACGCATCATTGACAATAATACTACTTCCTACAAGCCCGGGTTTTACTGTAATAGTTTTCCCTCCACTACACACTTCCATACAAAGCATGTAATGTTGTTTCGATGACATCGATCCGGGGAGCTGTTGCAATGCTCGGATAACTGCACATTGCCTCACAGTGACAAAAAAATAAAATAAAGGGGGGATTTTGATCCGTCGAAGCCTTTCGTTTCCTGGCCTGATTGCTGGGAAGATCTTGCTTCATTTCACCTCTCTACTGAGGCAGGCACCGTATAAATAGGCACACTGGAAATAGATCTCCACTCTCGGCAGAGCCTCTCCGGAGAGGGCCGGGACCAATGGCCAGATTTCCCGACACCGAGATATAGGCCAGGCCATTACAGACATCTGGAGTGCGATAACGTTTCGTGGAATCCCTTCACATTTTTGAGGAGTTGCTGCAAACAGCCGTGTGGAGTCTTTGGAAACAGCACATCTGCTTAATTTTACAGAAGTGTCTCTCATATAGGAACATTTTCAGGCAATGAAGTTGTTCCTCCTGCAGCCAAAAGCATTTCTTCCTTTACTATCCATTTACTCCTCCATGCCTCATTTGCAGCGTGCCTCGACATCCACACCAGTTGTCGACAACAGCGTGCGCATACGTCTGCTTGCTTGTTGTTCTCCGTCCCTGTTCTGAAGAGCGTTTTCAATGTTTTCTCGTACATGAACAGACATGTTTTTCCCCAAAGACTTTCATGTTCCATACGAGATGCTAATGAGCGATGATCTCACAATATCACTCACAATATCATTCCATGCTCCTGCGTAAACTTGCAATGTCTTTTTGAAGACTTGAACACACAGACCATGAAACGTCACCCATCACTCCTCTGGACAACTGCAGCCTTCCACTTGAATAATGGGTCTAAGAAAAAAAAAACAATATAGTCTTTACTTCAGAGAAGTGCTGGTTGGCTTCTCATTTCTAGTACTTCTCACTGCGAGTTGTTCCTGATTTGTTTCTAACTTGGATCGTGGCAGCAGGGTCACAACCTAGTGCGATAGTTCCACACCCAGACCGCGACTGCAGTACATTTGTGACAGAGCATCAGTGGCGAAACAGAACCACCGGGAGCACCGGGACAATTCCCCATTTTGGCCTATCAAGCATGAGGAATATGCTGACGGACCTCTCAGCGCCATGGCATCTCTCGGGGACACACATAGCAACCATCTACCTGCTTCTACAAATATATAAAACATTTGGGTCTTTGGTTTCCACCAACTCCTGATTAAAATACTGTCTCTTGAGGTGCCAAAGGCTCCGTCATATCTAACAGCTAGTCATTAGTTTGTAACTTAGTTTTCTTCCTTTCTTTGTTTTCTTCTTAAAAACACTCTGTAGAATAATATATATATATATATATATATATATATTTCATAAATCATGCTCTGAGTGTATGATTATTTTGAATGTGAAAATGAATTGAATTGTCCATTTGATGGTTTAATATGGTCGGGTCCCAAGGGTTGATGAAGCCCTGCCAGGTTATAACCACTTCTGCTATGTTTTTATTGTGTCATATGCCAATCTTCTTTGCCACAGTTAAATCACTAATTACTGTTTTAGATTCATTCACACTGGTTCATTAACGAAGGCGCACCTGATTTTCCTTTGGGAATGGCTTTTGACCTTCTTTTTTTTTTAATGACACATTTTTTTCCAAACAGCATGGGGTCGTTTCTGAGGAGTCAATAGCGAAGCAATGGTGTCACACTGGCAGAAAGATAGGGAGGGAGGGAGGGAGGGAGGGAGGGAGAGAAAAAAAACATGGGAAATCTCAGAGGAGTAAAATGGCTGCCGAAAGGAATCTAACCCAAATCTGCTTCAGTTTTTTCTCCCTTGAGTGGCACAGCACTTCAAGCGAAACTGATTTGCATGCAATTGTCTTCTGATTAAATCCTAATCTATTTTTACATCTCAGGGATATGAGGCAGTGTTTGTTATGGGTCCTCTTTCAGACAGAGGTCTCGTAACAAAGAGCAGCACCATGCAGTACATATAGCTGAGGGCTGAGAGCCAATAGCACGCGACCTTTGACACCTCTGAACAATCCAGTCCTTAGAAACCTGAGGTTATAACAGGCCAATCAGGGGTAGCGTAAATTAAGTTAAATGTCTAAATTGTGGAAATCAATCACATTATCTCCTTAATCCCTCTGGGAAAAAAAGGAATAAATTAGGGACATATGCTGGGTTTAAATAAGTATATTTGTGGGCCAAGGTGAAAGAGCTCATTATCCTTCATCATTAGTGGTAAAGTCCAAGGGGTGGATCCCGCAATTCTCGGCAGTCTCAGTGGCAATTAACTTTCCGTTTCCGTTTGTATAAAAGTATTTTCTGCTATAGGTAAACTCGAAATTGCCTTTTGTGATGCCTCACGAAGTAGTTCCCCCGTCAACACCAGATGAGATGTCCCTGTCATTTAGCCAGTTAAATCTCAGCTCTTCAAGATTGTCGTCCCGCCGCCAAATTGTCACCTGAGAATCCGAATGCGGACAGCAGGCCGGGCGTCTGTCTGCTAACCAGTTTTTTAATTATATGAGGATTAATTGTGCTGGTATCAAAGCCGCCGTGGCACGGATGGGCCCCACAAATATTCAGCCGGAGGCCGCATTGCCTCTGGCTGAGGTACTCACAAGTGCTTACCTTTTTCCAAATGGAAATGTAAAGTAGGAAGGTATTTATGCATTTGGGGTTTACAGACAAACAAGAAATGCAGTGTTGACAGATAGACTGAGATGAGTTGAAGGTGTACCACTATGTCAAGTCTCTTTAGCAGCACGTTAAAGAGATAATCTGATAATTTCCCCTGTGTATTATAGTGATTCAAAACACGCAGCCATTTAATGAACCATTTTACCTTCCCTATACACGTGTGCTGGAAAGGCCTCCAAGCAGGGGGAAAATGATATATATTATAAAGTTGAATTAGTTGCTTTATTCACCGACTACAGGACAGAGAGGAATTGGTAGTCTACACAATGCTTTAATACTTTGATACCTTTGTGACAAAGTTCAGCTCCATCGAAAGTGTCTTTCAACAATTCCAAAGCCTCCATATGAACATTTTCTATATTCTGTATAAAATAGAAAACAAGACACAAGCAGCCCACTGACCACGACATGCAGGTCCCTTCACAGGTTTCCCCCAAACTCCAAACAAATCCCATTTGATTCTTAAACTACCTTGATAGCTTTAGTAAGGCAGCAAAGAAAACATTCTTGTAAATAAGACAACTTTTAATTTTTAGGAAAGGAATTTCTCTTAAGGGGCTGCACGGTTCTCACCTCACAGCAAGAAGGTTCTGGGTTCGAGTCCCGGTTCAAACCAACCAGGGCCTTTCTGTGTGGAGTTTGCATGGTCTCCCCGTGTATGCGTGGGTTCTCTCCGGGTTCTCCGGCTTCCTCCCACAGTCCAGAGACATGCAGAATGGGGTCAGGTTCATTGGAGACTCTAAATTGACCGTAGGTGTGAATGTGAGAGTGAATGATTGTCCGTCTCTGTATGTGGCCCTGTGATAGGCTGGCGACCTGTCCAGGGTGTGCCCCGCCTCTCGCCCAATCTTAGCATGGATTGGCTCCAGCCCCCCGCGACCCTTAAATGGATTAAGCGGTAGACGATGGATGGATTTCTTTTAAGGTAAAGACTAACGTACCTCAAGCCCCCACATCGTGGATCAGTCCGTCCAACGATGGCACGGGGAAGTTTTTTTTTACTTTTGTCGATTTTCCACTCTTGTCGGACATTTGGGAAAGGTATAGAGCAAAGTAAGAATTTCATAATTTAGTTTGTTTTTCTGCCTGCAGCTACTGGAAACACGGTTGATAAGAGAGCTGATACAAAACTGCACAGTGAATGTGCAAATTTGATTCAGAAGTGAACGAAATGCGACATAGAGCTGCAGAATCAGGTGATAAATCTGCCACTGCAATCAATACATTTTCATTCGATTCATTCGATACACGATTCATTCCGAAATTGAAAAATATTGTGTTGACAGCCTCAACTAACATCAGGATGATTGTGCGCTTATTATCTGGGCCTGCACCCACTTTATCCATTTGAGGGTCGCAGGGGGGCTGGAGCCAATCCCAGCTGACATTGGGCTAGAGGCGAGGTACACCCTGGACAGGTCGCCAGCCTATCGCAGGGCCACATACAGAGACCATTCACTCTCACACCTACGGCCAATTTAGAGTCTCCAATTAACAGGAGAACCTGGAGAGAACCCACGCATACACGGGGAGAACATGCAAACTCCACACAGAAAGGCCCTGGTTGGTTTGAACCGGGATTTGAACCCAGAACCTTCTTGCTGTGAGGCGAAGGTGCTAACCACTACAGCACCGTGCAGCCCCCCTCTAAACTTTTAAGTTTTGTTTTTTTTCAACACATTGACACCTGCTCTACAAATGAACAGCAATTTAAATATATCGCCCATGGACAGCTGTCTTCTATTTCACTGCATTAATAGGGATGACACAGCACATTTGCAAAAAGCTCTAGGTTCCATTGAAATGTTCTGTTCACTTTATTGCTGTGTATATTTGTTTGGCAGCTAGAAATCTGCAATCCAGTTTCCGTTCCTCCCCCCAGCTGCGTTGTCTCCACCAGTCACCAGTTCAACAAGCAACACGGCGGTTTCATTTCAATCGCTGCTGCGCTGTGGTCTGGACCCGAGAGAAACTGTTGTCTTGGCAGGATTTCAACTTAATTACCCATCCAGGTTTTAGTGCATTGATCAAGTGTGTATTAGAAAAAAGAGTGTTGTCCTCTTTACAACAGGCCTGTTGGAGATTTGAATAACGTCTCAATTTCTGTGGGGGGGGGGGTTTTTGTCAAGCTGAAGATTCACTCGTTTCCCGGTAAATAATTATTCAGTGTAAACTGGCGTTAGACACGCTTCTGAGTCTCCTATATTTAACAAAAAATGTCTTCACATGCACCGTAATTCATATAATTAAACCGATTGTTTGAGAGAACAGCGAAAGCATAATCACGGCACTATGAATTAATCAATTGAGCTCTTTCATTAACGTCTGAGGCTTTGCCAGTCATGTTCCTTCAGTGTTTGTTTGGCTAAATATGAATAACTGACACGATTGTTATTTGAAATAAGTGACAAAAATACATGAAAGCCTCCTCCCTGGGCTTCCTTTGACATGTCCCGCTGCTGCAGTACCTTTGGTAACAAGCCAAAGTTAGAGACAACACAGTTCCCAGTCGAACAGGGGAGGTCCTGTGCTTGCAGGTGGCTGCAACATGCCATTGGAGTTGTGTTATATTGCTGATAGTTATGACAGCACAGAAGAGATGGGCTTGTGTATGGGGAAATTTAAAAGGGAATTGAACCATCATTCAATGCAATGTTGCAGAAGAAGACCTCCGAAGAAGCTAAGTTGACCTCAGAGTTTGGAATGCAAGACGCATGAAAATAAGTACCCGTGCAACAGTCCTGAAGTGAATATGTTGGTCAAGGAATGCGTCACTTTATAACTTATAACCGTCTGCCTTGACTGTCAATGTATCGGATGAGCAATCTTTTTTCCTTATTTCGAAAGGTTTTTTGTGTGCATCGAAGGTGGCGGCGATAATTACGTTTGAAATGAACGCTGTCGTTCTCATTATGCATGGAAGGCTGAATTGGCTTGTTCACCTCTTATATAATACCCAGTATCCACCGTCGTCGGGCTGCAAGAGCGGAGGAGGACGGAGGCAGTCTGTAAAGCTCGGAACAACTCGTGCATTGCTGCAAAGAAACCAGCTGCTCTTACCGCATCTTGATAGCTAAAGCAACCGCTGTTGCCTCCATTGCGGGGCAGTGACACTGTAGGATGCAGGGCAACTTTCTTGGCAGCTGCCTCCAAAGGACTGCAGGGAGAAACACTGTGAAAACAATAATTCAAGGCAAGTTGGGGATTTAAAAAAAAAACAAATCCTTGTGCCAGTGGCTGCTTTAGCTTCCCTTTTGACTCCTGAGCATGAACCCGCCCCTTCAGATCTGAATAAAAAAAGCACCATCCCTCCTTTCCTCACACAACGTGCCCCTTTTTTCTCGTTGCGAGAGCCAACGCTCGATCGAGACATATGTTTGCTTTACTTTCACCCTGACAATCTGACACTGGGATTTCCTACAAGCGAGTGTAGTGTGTGGGCTGCTCTGCTGAGCCGAGATGTGCAGGGTCATGTGTGGATGCGTGGGAGGCAATGTACAGCATTAGATTCTATATTGACTTGAACACAGCGGGGAGAGAAAAGAGGTGCAGGCGATCACGTTCCTGCTAACTTGGGAAGAAATCATCACTGACACATGGATTCACCTTTATATTAAAAGCATATAGCCCTGAAATCTGGGTTTGCCTGCTCAACAAGGCGACCCAGCACAGGGAATACTGAGCTCAGCCTTGGACAGAATGTGTGTGTGCATGTGATCTGTCGATGCCATCTAGTGGTGAATGAATATGATTGGCCCACACAATTTTCCTCTTCCTGCTAACTTTACCTTTGCAAGATGATAGTTGGCCGACTTTCAGACCACACCCACAGTAGTTTCACTAGCCTTGTTTCACTTTTTTAGAGTTTGATTATTTTTTTAATGTATTTCTTTATTTCTTTATTTTACCATTTTTGATCACCAAACCCAAATCAAAAACTTCACAGACCAAACCTCGTCTAAACAAAAAATATGAAAAGTTATCTGAGGCATTAATGAGGACAGGGAACAGCTGTGTTAGATGGTAAACACATACTCCACCACGCGTGTACACTTTACGAGGGAACCGTGAAGGCAGCCGTTACCACGACGACCGTACACAAATGAAACGCCGCGCTGCTGGTGTGTTTTCCACTGCCACCGACAGTATCAGACGGTAGGTAAACTTCTTCATCAACACCAGTTGAAAGACTAGAGGCCTACACTGTTTTCCTTATGCGAATTTGTACAGTAGCTAGAGCCAGGATTTGCTTATCATGATAAAAAAAAAGAAATACAAACTGTGTTTGTCTTGTGCCACTTTAATCATAATTAGCAGCACGTTGCGTTTGATGACATCACGTCATTCCCAGCATTCCTCCAACCTACACAGGTCTAAACAGCAACTGTGTGTGTGAGCCTTTAAAAGTAATACTTACATCTCAAAGCCAGGAAATGGCCAGTAAACAATATGAATAATCGCCTGTATGGATGCGTCTTGTGGAAAAAAAAGTATATGCAGAGATCTGTGAACCTTTGGTCATTGACCCAGAGGGTGGAAACATCCCAGGGGATCCTGGGTTTGGAAAGTGTCACTCTAGATACGAGTTAACATCAGGATGGAGACGGATAATACTAACATAAATAGTAATAATAACTCTGAACATTGTAAATGTATTGTAAATGAATTAACATGAATATATGAATATTCCTCACTTCTAAACCTTACATGAGATATGCCCATTTCTGCTTTCAATAAAATGGATTGTTTGGGTTAATGGAGAAGTATAAATTTGTTTCCTTTCTGTAATAAGAAGCCAAAATTAAACACCGCCCGGTGCAGTGAAGCAACAGCTGCCAGAGGAAACCTCAGACATGTCAGCACCACAAGCCAGTAGGTTTCTGTTGTCATGCTATTCACACGCAAGAAACAACTCAACTCGTGTCAGTAACTGATCCATTATTGATTACCATGTGTCATTTTTATCATTTTCTATTCAGCAGAGGAGCCAGAGATTTCTTCAGGCGCCACTGATGGCGCTGCCAAATCACATAAACAAGGTGAAGTGGGCAATGAGACAAATCTGGAGACCTTCGACTATAGGAGACTTCCTCTGATTTGTTCTGTTGTGTCCCTCCACTGTGTGTAGACATGCGCAGAGCGAGGAGGGAGACGCGACAGAGCCCATTCAAAGTGCCAGACAACAATAGCATTTTTCTACTGAGTGCAAAAGAAAAAAAGGACCAAAAGGAGGTTGGCGTGCGCTTGAACACAAATTTAGGATATGGAAAAGATTTGTCTTTTCTATTATTCCAGCACATGACTCAGATTCTGCAAAAAGTCTAAAAATACGTCGAAGTCATGCTGCTGTTCTCCTCCGTGCTCAGGAGACGCGTAAATTCCTGGCTCTGCCAATTGAAGAGAAGACGACCCACGCTGCGCGAATGATGGCCAAGCTGAAGAAAGAGCTGGTGGGAGAAGTGGAGGAGGAGGAGGAGGAGGAGAAAAAGGAGAAGATGAAGAATCTGAAACAGATCAAGGGTAAAACTACTTTGCCTAAACCGACACCAGGCAGGCACGAGCTGAAGATGGCCATGATGAGACGAGGTGAGAGAGCAGATGGTCGACGCGTGCCAAATCTTGTAGAAGTGCTACTCGGAGCTTCTTTTTTTTTTAATGTGCGCAACTTCATAATTTAAATGTGAACAATTCTGTCTGTCCTCTGACCCCAGAAAACATTTCAAAAGACAGCAAGCATGACTTGATCTCCATGGAACGGCAGAAGGCCGTGTTGGAGGTAAATTATTATTAGGAGTAACTAAGATCCGAATTCAGATGAATTCATTTAAAAAAATCACAGTGAGCGTCTCACTCTACTCAGACTTGGCGCTTTTTGTGTGAATGTTTGCCTTTTGTCTGCTATCCTCAACCACATACTACTGCTCAGTATCTACTCCTCCCACTTGCCACTGTGTCTCTGACTGTGTTTGTGCTCCCCTTCAATTACCTCCCTCATTCCTCCTCGTTCAGTTATCTCTGATGACGAAGAGGAGTGAGATTTCGAAGATGGACAGGGCCATCGCGAAAGAGGAGAGGCAGCTTCGGCGGCTTGAAAGGACCATCGAGGGAGACAACCTCAGCTTCGAGGAGTTCCTCAGGGAGAACGAGAAGAAGTCGGTGGAGGCCAGAACGTTGTGAGTGTCCACACGTGAAATGGTGCCTCGGCGTGCCATCGCAAATAAAGACGTCCGACTATTATCATACATTTCAGTACAGACTGGTGTTTGTTCTGAACGCGAGGACATTCGCGCAGATGTCCAAAGAGTCGCATTGCAGCAGATGGTTGTGTTGTCTCTGTCGTCAGCTTCGAACGGGAGGCCAAGTCCAAACAGGAGAAGACTGCCAAGATCAAGAAACTGACGGCTGAAATAGGGACCATAACAAGGTCGTACGATTAACATGTCTATGTCAGTTAACCATATTTTGCGTGCATAAAAGTAAATATTGAAAAAGATGCAAAGGGAGTGAACTATACACAAAGGTGAATGAAGCCGGAAAGGGCACGGTGTCGTGTCGCGTGGATTCCAACAAACTCTCTCTTCGTCACAGTGAACTCGCCAAGTCCGAAGAAATCCTGGTGGACTACAAGAGGTACAAGGAGCTCCTGTTCAAGCTGTCTCCTCCAGAGTGGCAGGAGGCCCAGAGAGCCAAGGCTTCGGGAGCTAGAGTCCTGTCTGTCGAAGACACGCGGGGCGAGCAGAAAAAGCAGCCGGTGGAGTCTGCAATTAGCAACAAGGGCGAGTACTTCACTCTGGTGCAAGACAGTGTATAGTTAATGAAACCGGTGCCAGTTGTGTGATGTGAACGAGAACGTGTGCGCAGGTTCGGAGAGCAGGGCGTCCAGTCCAGGTCGAGAGCTGCCTCCCCTCAGAGAGACCGGGCCGTCCTCGGCCCACGGCGACACGCGGTGAGGAAACACCGGCAGCACACTCACCCAACTCACAACACTGACGCTGGTTTTCTTCTGCACGTCCACTATTTGTCTTGAAGGCAAGATGGCAAAATAAACATATTTAAAAATTCTACTAACCACAGTTATTTAGAAAATAATGCAGACACTTCATGTGAAATCCTGTTTACAAGCTGCTACGAAAACTTTCTCCTGACCCCAAGCTCTATTTTTGGGGGGGCATTTCAGGATCACAAGATCTAAACTGGATGGTGACAGCTCAGAGTATGAGGTCAGTTTTCTATGGCAAGCCTTTTCAACATATATTCCATATCCTTGATATCAGACGTCAGGTTCCTCAACTAGTTGGCTCTTTGTCAGTACTAGTCCAAACTAGTCAGCTGTTTGACGCACTAGTGGTCCGAACTAGTCACGCTAAAAGTCCTACTAGTTAACTGGTGAGCTGCAAAAGCTCTCACTTGTTAACTAGTAAACATGGTTTCAGCCTACTAGTTAACTAGTGAACGCCTTGACTAGTTTACAAGTAGGCCGCACACTGCAGACACTAGCAACATGCACATGAAGAAGGCGGGATATGGACAAAATCCTGAGTCCTGATTAGTTTACATTGTTTATTTTGAACTGAACAGCCAATAGGAAGCCTCAAATCCCTCGGTCTACTCCTCCTCATCAGCGTTGTGTGTTACTAGTTAACTAGTGAGCAATTTGGCTTTTACTAGTTAACTAGTAGACATTTTGGACTGCACTAGGTTAACTAGTAAAGTCCAGAAACAGTCCAACTAGTGAACTTGTGAGTCTTTTGGCTTTTACTAGTTAACTAGTGGAGGAACCTGACGTCTGATATCAAGGATATGCAATATATGTTCAAAAGGCTTGCCATAGTTTCCCTTCACTGGAAACGTCTACTTAAGCAATCTTGTCCTTTTTTTATTCTCCAGTTTGTATTTGCAGCGCTCACAGTGCACGTGTCTTCGCCAATCTTTTGTGTCGTGTGTGTGTGTGTGTGTGTGTGTGTGTGTGTGTGTGTGTCACCTCCGTGCAGGAGGAGCCAGAGCTGTACTTCTCTGATCCCCATCAGCTCCTGGATCTGGTTACTGCGCTGACAGAGCAGAACTTGTCCCTGATTCAGAACTCTACCAGGGTGGAGGAGGCGGCGGAGGAGCTCCGCCAGTCGTTGGGCACGGCCAGGAAGAAGATGTGAGCGCCGCGGGTCAATGGATTTGCCATTGGCAGTTTTCACCTGTGGTCTTTCTTTAAAAATTTCTTCTGTGAGCATTTCACTATATGGTCACAAGAACTGTTACCTGTATTCTTTTTTTTATTGTCTTAACATTAACTCTTTTAATGTGGATATGAGTTTCAGCCAAAATTAGAAAGTGCAAACCAAAAAAAAAAATGCCAACCCTTTCTTCACCTTCTTGACATACACATCATCCCTTTCCCCCACTCGCTGAACTTTTTTTAATTGGGATTTGGAAGTTTCATCCATCCATCCATCCATCCATCAATTATCAATACCACTTTTTCCATAAAAGCTCACGGGGCGGCTGGAGCCAATTGCAGCTGACATTGGGCGAGAAGCAGGGTACACCCTGGACAGGTCGCCAGCCTATCGCAGGGCCACATACAGAGACGGACAACCATTCAATCACACACCTACGGTCAATTTAGAGTCAATTAACCTAATCCCAATCTGCGTGTCTTTGGGCTGTGGGAGGAAGCCAGAGTACCCGGAGAGAACCCACGCATACACGGGGAGAACATGCAAACTCCACACAGAAAGGCCCAGAACCTTCTTGCTGATTTGCCAATTTCATTCATACAAAATTCATCCATTCATTACCCCCTCCCAATCACAACCTTCTCTGTCTGTAGTGAAAACGATGAGGAGCAGTTGAAACTGCAGATAAATGACATCAACCAGAGGATCAACGAAGAGAAGGCGAGAGGCAACCGGCTCAAACAGAAGGTTCAGCTCCACGTCTCGTTAAACAGCGAAGACCAGGTAAGCAGGGGCACAAAGCGCGTTTAAAACATCCTCTCTCCGGTCACTTTTTTAAATCTTAAAGCTGCATGTGACAGCACTGAGCTGTTCTCCGGCGGATTGCATGCAGCATGCTCAGTGTGTCCGTCTCTCGCTGACAGGACGTGATGCTCGACGCTCTCGGCGAGAAAGTGGCGGAGGTGCACCGCGCCTGCGTGGATGACAGGGTGACCAACCTCAGCACCTTGGAGAAGCTGGCCAGCATTGAGAACCACCTGTCCGTGCTGCTGCAGAGCCTCGAGAGCATGCCTGAAGAAAGCGTGGCAATGATGAAGAAGATCAAGGACAGCGAGCGGAGGAGCAGGTACTCTCCATCGGCTGGAGGCGAATTCACGCCTTCCGGGAAGATAAATGGCTGTGACGTTCCATCGTAGCTCAGCAGCATGTTAGTTTAACGATCCCCTGTCTTCGTCCTTCATGGTGCAGGGAGCGTGAAGAACTGCTGAGGGAGCAGAGAGAGAAACAGAAAGAGAGGATGGAGAGGTATTTGGAGCGATCCCTGGCTGACTCCAAGAAAATAGTAAGTCATTTCCCTTAAAACTCATTCATGCAGCCTTTTTATACTATCTTTTGAATTTTGTGATACCAGAAGTAAACATCACATCTTCTATAAGTAAACTATTACTACATTCTTTTTGATGGAACGCTGCCTTAAAGTCTGAAGCTAGGTCTGCTGTAAGTGTAAAAAAAAAAAAAAAAGACTCACGATAAAGTTTTCTTTCAGAGTGGGAGGAAGCTCATGCCCAGATGTTTGCCTGTTGCCCAGAAAGTCAAAGTCACTAAAGTGGACAACATCCACGCTGAGGATGAGCTCCATGCCTACCTCTTCACCTCCGAGGAGACAGAGTGAACTGAATCTACATTTGAGGGAGAGAAACTGAATTTTGGACTTTTAAAGTACGAACAATATAAAGTAAAATGATGCAGTGATTGCTGTGAATTACTGAGTCCCTGTTAATGCTGTACTTAAGTAAAGCAAATAGTATGATGTGAAAGGTCCTGATATTGAGCTGTCAAACAAGAAATATATTTATATATATATTGTAAACAGTGTTAGCAAGTAGATTGATTCTTTAAATTTGAAGCAGAAGAACCCATCAACCCACTCAATGTTCTTCCAGCTAGAAAAAAATAATAACATTTTCTCTAAAAAGGAATATAAAAAGGTTTTATTTGATATGGCAACATCTCTTATTTCAATAAACTCATGTCAGGATTTAGATATTAGTGAGTTGCAAGGATTTTTAAACTTACATGGTTAAATTTCAATAAAACCATTTATCATCTCTTCACCCCTCAGATTTATCAAGTGACCTTTTTATTGCCTCTACCTATGAAACGTAATTAGCAATATGATAATGGTGATTTTTTTGTAGGTTTAAATTCTGTCTAATCTTTTTATAACACTACACCAAACACCAATACCCCATAACTACAGTATAACTAATGTAGAAGGACAGTAAAATTTTAGTATAACTAGAGCAAAACTACACTTTAACTAAAGTAAATGAACAGTATAACTACAGCAAAACTACAGTACAACTAAAGTAAAGGTACTGTTAAAGTCAGTATAACTACAGTAAAAAGACAATATATCTATAAGAAAACTACAGTACAACAACAGAATACCTCAGTAAAACTTTAGTATAACTACAGCAAAACTACAGTGCAACTAAATTAAAAAGTAGAAAAAAGTTAGAACAACGACAGTAAAATAACAGTATGACTACAGCAAAGGGGTAAAAGTACAGTAAAAGTTAATATAACTACAGTCAAATGACAGTATAATTCCAGAAGAAACGACAGTATGACTACAGAATAACTACAGCGCAACTACAGCAATACGCCAGTAGGCGGCGGTGTTGAACGCGTCCGTGTGGCACGTCATCAGCCGGAGAGGAAGGAGGACCAGGAAGTGGCTGAGGAAGAGGACTGGACCTGGGACCTGACACCTGGAGATGTAGCCACCGGCAGTGAGGCGCCAGAAAGCTGTCCCGCAGCTAGACACCAAACGACTTTTGACAATGCGATGGGTAACTGCTGGGCAAACTGTGTCGGGCTCTTCAGGAGGGAAGCCAACCGGATCCAGAGAGGAGGCGGGTAGGTGAAACGCGGCTGTGGCGGGGCGAGCTAACCGACTAGCATCCTCCGAAAACCGGCGGTGTATCCGGGTGCTGCTAAGGCGTTAGCTCATATTTGGTTAGCTAATATCTGTGGCGCGTGCGTGCGTCTGTCTGTCTGTCTGTCTGTCTGTCTGTCTGTCTGTCTGTCTGTCTGTCTGTCTGTCTGTCTGTCTGTGTGTGTGTGTGTGTGTGTGTGTGTGTGTGTGTGTGTGTGTGTGTGTGCGTGTGTGTGTGTGTGTGTTTTGAAGGACTTTTTGGCAGCTCTGTGCGTTGGGGAGGTTGCACCCGAGACCATGAAGTCTTGGTCAGTGAGGTACCGGCTGTTCGGCTGTGCGGGGTGTGACCCCCTGCAGGCGGACGGGGCCAGCAGCAGGACAGGACCCCGCCCCACTGTCACCGGTGTGGACAGGGGAGTTAGCCGGGTCGAGCCAAATAGAGAGCTCGAGCACGGAAGACTCACCGAGACAGAGATGATGGAGAGGTCTGAGGACCAATACTGAGACCTCAGGATCTTAACTGAACTCCTAACACACACACACACACACACACACACACTGAGGCTCGATTGTCTGTTGCTCCTTGCGTCACTAAACTGGCCGGTGTGTCACCAAATTTTAACATTAATAATTGATGTTGGGTTTTTTTCAAACCCTGAGCTTTGTTCGGATTAGAGAAGGATGTGCTCTCCGCCCGCACAATCACCCCCTTGTGTTTCCATATTGAAGCTGGCCGATACAGCAGTTACAAGGTTATCAGTCTGAAAGTGGCAGTTTGGAAACCTCATATATTGATATCCGCTTGTTTCCACAAGCTCCATGCTGTAATAGTGTAAAATTATTGCAGCATAGTGTTCTGCTTTTTCTCCTATATTCTGTCCACTGTGCTGCTGTAACAAACAAATGTCCCCATTGTGGGAGGAATAAAGGAATATCTTATCTTATCTTATCTTAAATGACTGATCTTGACCAGAGTGATATAACATGTAGGGTGTGGTCCACACCACACCCAGCGAAATAACCCCAAAAGGGTTGGAAAGTTGTTGTTGTTTTGTTTTTTTTAGATTTGACCATCTTAAATTAGTCTACAATGAAATCTAAGATATAACGAGCAAAGGGGGTTTGATGTGTCAGTTGTGTCACGTGTAACCCATTTCTTATAGCCGGTCACAGGTTAAACACCTGCCGAGATGTCGCAACATGCTTTTAGGTTTCAGCCAGACAAGAGCAACTGAGCAGTTTGATTCCAGAAAAAAAATCACAGACAGTTCTCTGACGAATCTTTTGAGACACAAACCATGTTTTTGATAGAATGGCACATTAGTCCATAGACTATAAATCACCACTGCATTCAACAGATCACTGGCATTAAGGTTTGATGATTTTTGCATGCATCGTATTTTGTTTTGTAAACTTGACTGGTCGCATGTCTGGGTCAATAATGTTGATCCAGACATGATGTCAGACAAACGTTCACTTTACTGATCTGTGTGACATTATATTATAATTAAGATCTGTGCAATATATTTATTATTTATCACAACCTAGCTGCCCTTGTTTTATGATGAATGTTTGGATATGACGTGGAATGTTGTGTGTGTGTGTGTGTGTGTGTGTGTGTGTGTGTGTGTGTGTGTGTGTGTGTGTGTGTGTGTGTGTGTGTGTGTGTGTGTGTGTGTGTGTGTGTGTGTGTGTGTGTGTGTGTGTGTGTGTGTGTGTGTGTGTTTATATATGTGTGTTTATTTTCTATACAGATGTGTGCAATATAGTTTCTTTAAGCACCACTGCAATTACGTTGTATTCATTGTAATATAATGACAATAAAGGCTATTAATGATCAATGATGAATAAATAATGTGATCCAGACAGATGGAGTGGACTGGCTGCCAGAGCAACAAAAAAAAAATCTTTGACCATTTGTTATAGACAGCTATCAGCTTTTAGAGGTCAAACTTTTGCTGGAGCCTATTTATGATCACATAATTTTGTTTGAATATTTTTTTTAATCCAGTATCATCATTAACATAGTTAATGCAAACATTGTTTTTCAAAACAATGCAAACATTTTCATTTCTATGTACATGTTTCCAAAGTCAGAGAAAGCAAAAAGCTGATACCATTAAATTGAATTATCCAACAGTTTGTGATTTAGAGGTTCTCCAGAATTTAAGCTGTTGTTAATTACTAAACATGCAGTGTGAAGTCACAGTCCTATTTTACAGTAAGGGGATTCCTCAAAGATTGTTATACATTGTACAAATCGTACGAACACGCGGTATGCGTTTACAATCACAGCAATTAAGTTTATATGTTTTAAGCTGTCGTTTCCCTGTGTAGCTACTCAGTGTGCTCATGTTCTCCAAATCGTTCTTACAGATCCAAATATTTCCGAAGCAGCACCACGGGCGAACATTACACAATAGAGGTATGTCTCATACCTTTACTAGTGATGTTTCCTTTTTATTTTATTGAGGATTATTCAGTGTAATGTTATGTCTAATTGTGACTCTCTATTCTGCAGTTTGAAAACCTGGTGGAGAGCGATGAGGTAAATCTGACTTCCGTCTTTCTGATGATGTTTATATTTAAGAGCTTTCAGTGCCCAAATAAGTTTTCTCTCAACTTTATTATTATTCTACTGCTCTGGACCCAATTACATTCTATGAGGCTGAGTAACTTTTTTATAAGTCATATAGTCTTAATTAAAAGCTGCATTCATCTGCTACTCCCAGGACACGTTTTACTTCCAGACTTTCCTCGAGAAAGCCGCTCTCCAGTGATGGACAGAAAACGATGTGCGCACCCATCACTGTAATAATGGCAGACTTCCATAATTCCTCTCAAGGAGTAACTCGATTACTGTCTGCAGAGTCCCAGACTAGTAGCACTTGAGTCCAACTGTACAGTGGCGTAGATGCGTTTTACGCTGGAGTTCAGTGTTCATGTTGTGTTTGTTTGCATCACAGGGGGAGGGGGAGAGTCCGCAGCCCTGCCCAAGGTAAGAGGCCTTGTGACAAAAAGAAAAATTTGATCTCGAGTCTTCTTTGACAAAAAGAACTTCAAAAGAATTCAGAATAAATAATTTACCTTCGGGTTTCTATTTTTTGTTCTCTTATTAGGCCTATCAGTGCAGATGAGATCAAGCACCTCAGAGATCACCGCTACACTGCGATCACAGACGAGCAGATCCTGATCGACCAGAAGCTACACACAGAGGTAAGACACAATGAATTTTTTTTGGAAAGCAACTCAAGTGGGATTAACAGCCCCCATTGTTTAATTTTACGTTTTTAGACCTATTTTTTGTGCTTATTTTTAATTTGCTCCCATTGTTTTTTCTGTTTTTGTAATTTTCTGTTCTGTGTCTTGTGTTTTTGTTTTCATGTTTGTTGTTTCCGCTCAGTTAGAGGCACAAGAGGAGAAGTTAAGGCTAGAAGAGGAGGCTAGAAATGCCGCCCAGCGTGAGGCCGCCAGGTTGGCGCGCGAGCGAAAAGTGAAGGAGGTGAGGCGGCACAGAGCGCTGCCTCTGCCAGTTTGACTCACTGCTTGGCTTTACAACTCCTCCTCTAACCTACTGGCCCCGTGCATTTCACGCCGTTAGCCCTCTGTGCCTTAAAGGACACAGTGATACTTGTCTGTGCTTGTTTTGTGCTCATTAACCTGACACTGTTATTCAGCCGGGGAAACTTTGTCTGTCTGAGTGTTTGTAGCATTAGTAGCATCCTTAATAGGCCTGTCACGATAATGATGTCATCAAGTTATCGTACGTTAAATAAATATTAACTCAATAATTTGTATTGGCCTCGATAACAGCCATTGTGCCTACATGCGTGTTTGTTAACATAAGAATGAATGTCAACAACAGTCCAGCGAGTCTCGCTGCTTCTATCCTCTCATCTGTTCTCGTCGTATGATTAATAAATCACTGGTTTGGTCCATAAAATGTCAGAAAATAGGCAATTCTTAGTAATTTTTTTACAGGCTCCATTGGATAACATTTCTCTCAGCAGCAACACAAATCGTGTCAGACTTTCACGCGCAACGACCAAGCTTATATGATTCAGTTTCGAAAGATGACGATAATATTGTTCATCGCAATAATTTGTGGGGCAAATATCGTTGAACAATAAGTAGTTATCGTGACATGCCTAATTCTTAATAACCATTTAGAGAAAACTAATCAATGGGTACATCATAGTTGCAGTGGAACAGTCCATTGTCATTTCAAGCCTCTTCATAGTGGCGAGTCTAAAGACGTCACGTTTATTTAGTCAGGCACTACAGGCAGTGACCTGAGACAAAAAGGTCAATAAAAAAAAATCCCATTATCTTTTGCTTGGTCTTAACCCTAACCCTCATCAGGCACCATGAATGGCTTGGCTTCATATTTCCTGTACAGTTTCAACAACAAAGCTTGAAAATGGCTTACATTATTATGTGATATTATTAAATGATAATGATTCCATATTTGCTCTTCCTGCCACATTCCACTGTTTCTTTGCAGTCACTTTGTTTTGTTAAAGTTATTTGCTCGTGTGTTCCCAATCTAGTCTTGTCTGAATTTTAAGATATTTCCCTTTTTCTTGTCTTGTCTTGTCTTGTCTTGATCTATGATGTTTTGGTCAGCAGCTGCCTGCCCAGAGGACGCGGGGGAAAACAGATGGCCCTGGCAGAGAGACTGTGCAAAGAAAGTGAGTCAGCTCAGTTCACGAGACAATAGAATAGTTGTTGAGCCGAGGACAGACTGCGGGTCATGAGGCTCTCCTTTGGTTTTAGTTTTCATATGTCACGCAGTGTGTACGCTGCAAAGCAAATATTACAGCACTACAAGGTGTCCAGTCTCAGAATTCAATGCTCACCTCGTCTCCACTTTGCCAGAAGGGAGCAGACAGATCCTCATACTGTTCATGTGGTAACGAGAGGAGGCTGCATCAACAAGGCTGAGAGCACAGTATCAGCTTCCATCTCCTCCAAAGCATATATAAAATAAAAGCCTCAGCAGGAAGGTTTATTAAGCCCCACTGAGTTTTGGGTCAGATGTTTTTTTTTTTTTTTCAGAGTGTGAGTGGACTCACAGTTGTGTTATTCTCGTGTTGATTCATTATCATCCGTTTCAGACAAACCTCTGGGGAGGAGTTCGACGTCTACATCCAGAATGTAAAAGCCCAGTCCGAGGCTTTCAGGAGCAACAGTGAGTGAATCTTCTCGCCTTAATTGTATTTACTCTAACAACGTACATGAATAAAACATTTGAGCTGATAGCATTTTTTTGTGTTGTTTATCAGATAAGCGCATACTGCATTTCCATGAAAAGATATGATACTTTCATGCACTCCACTGTAATAAGTGACTCTTTCTCTTTTCCTCCCCAGGACTTCCCTCTGACACCAATGTGGTGACTCCCAACACAGAGTGTAGCTGGGACTTCACCACTAAGACCCGCTCCACCAATGACGACGGGACCTCGCTGGACCTCGAGTGGGAGGATGAGGAAGGTGGGATTCAAATTTTTTGCTCATTAAAACGTTTTCTGTATCTAAGCTGTTGAGTTTTGCCTTTGACTCTTGGGCTGCAAAGTTGAGCTTGGTCACAAAAACAAAATCCCGTTCACGGCTTCGATCGCACTGAGGAGCCAGAGTCTGAGTTTTTCTCTTCTTCACACCACGGGCTCTGTTTTCCGGCCAAGATTTATTCTGTTTTTCAGTGACACTGCAGTAGAGAGGAGGGAGTATGAGCAGATCAGGCCCTTTGTTCACCTTGCATACACTATAAGTTATATGTATCACCCCCTTTACTGTATATGCAGCCTCTGACCAACCCTCCTCAAAAGTCGCTTTGTGTGTTTGAATGGAAGATGCAAAACAAGGCAAAATCAGCAAAAAAACTCATTTTTTAATCGTGCCGCAACAGAAGCTTCAAATTATTATCTGTATTATTATGTGTTGTTCTAAGGTGGGGTACTGTTGGACTGCAGTTCCCCGCTCAGCTTCATGCGGCTGCCTCAGCCCAGGGTTTATTAATATTTATTCCCCATGACAAAAGCTCCTGTTTACCTGAGTTTCCTGTGTTACACCATAACAGATATGTACAGTCTACTCGGCTCAGTCGTACAATCCTACACACACTCAACACTGGGATATGTCCATTTAAGTTAGGTTCCATGAAATACAATCAAGTGTGGTAGGTGATGTTTTAAATTTGGTTTTATCGGAACAGGTCGCACATTGTGAAAGGGGCTTTCAGCCACCAGAGGACTCACTGCATACAGCTTGTGTCCCTGTGTTGTAGGAATCAATCGGGCACTTCCAGCCTGGGAGAGATCTCGGACAGAGGAGGACATCCTGCGCGCGGCGCTGCGGCCCGGCGGCAAGCCGGTGACCAGCGGCCCCGCCTCGGCCTCCGAGGACTCCAACGCACTGGAGTGGGAGAACGATTTTGTGAGTACTCACCCCGAGGACGGTGCGAACACTGAATTCGAGGGATTTGTCAATCCCGTCCTGGACACTCCCTCCGAGGACGCCTCTGACCTGGGCCTCAGGCCGGACAACCAGGACAGATAGTGTCCAGCACCAAAGGAAGACGTATTCGCCCTCGTCGCATCGAAGCTAACCAGCTTTTTTCGTCTTCATGAAATGGAAATGTACCAACTCGCTCTTCACATTCTGTAATACGAGACCGATGCTGCGGTCACGTGTTGTGGATCTCAACATCTCTACTGACATTTTTATCCAATACTCATTTTTCAGTGCCTTCATTTGCTAAATTAGCCAACCATTTTATGCATTGTAACTGATCGAATACATCCATTACCACCTGACACATTGTTCAGTCAGTGCTGATTTTCAATGCACGCCGGGTGCTGCAGGGGGAGGAGGAGGAGGATCAATGACAGAAATGGAGGCATGGTCCTGAGGAATCATTTATTACGGTTCTCTTTTCACTTTTGAAATCTCACAGGTGAAGGTTATAGTCTGCATTGAACCATTCCTAACGATGTAACACCACTAGAGGGGCGACATATCAGTGCCTGGGAACCAAATGCAGTTCTGAGGTCAGCACCTTGCTCAGTGGTAACTGCAAGAGTATTCCTCTTTGTATTTGAGGGTGGGGAAAAAAACCTGAGTCAGCACATAAGAAAAACATCCACACTGCAGGAAAACAAATCTTTCTGTGTGGTCCTTTATTAAGTTATTGCATGAAGGCCAAAAAGCAGCTGGATTTCATATTCAGGTCGCTGATCAAAAAGGTAAAACATAAGACTCAACTATTTCAATGGCTCCGTTCATTAACACAACCACAGTTTCCACATCTGAGCCTGGTGGACCCCGGATTGTTTTCATCAGTTGTTTTTATGTTCCTTTGAATCATGGGTCGATTGCTCAGCGACCTCAAACGAGGCATGCATTTTGGGAAATGATGTCAGTGCATGCACTCTGACAGGAAGACTGTGCTCACTGCACTGATATCAGCTGCTTTCCTGAGTGATTTTACATACTGTTAGTCTGAATCTGCCGCACACCAGTTTGCCAGTGTGGGATCCATCCAGATGAAAAACAGTGTGACTCTGTGACTGTAGTTTAGGTACTTTCTGATATTTTAACAGAAAATTTGACTGGACTCAAAGTCAACTTCTTCTTAATTAGATTAAATGAATTACGCCTCTCAGGGCTCAACTGCCTCATGTCCAGAAAAAGGAAATTCTTTTGCTGTCATGCTCAGTTATATTATGTTTCTAATTGTGCACATTTCCATTAACCCAGACCCCCTATTATAAAACAGCATAATTAAGCACATTCAATGACTCGTGGGCCCGTTGTGTAGAACATCTGGGTTTTTTAACTGGTCCTTTTCAAAGAGACACCATCATCAAATCACATGGTTTCTTCACCTGGTTCTGAGGGTAACAGCAGCATGTGGGAAAAAAAATCCTTAAGAAGCTAGTTACCATTTTCTTGATAGCACTAATTCCTAAATCTAAGTATGTGTCCTATGTCACATATTGAAAGCAACATCAGTAAGCTGTAAATGCGAATAATTTCTCTGAACTGCATTTCTTGCTTGTATTTGGTGTTTGACATTTTTTTTATGAGAAAAATCATTTTCAAGTATAATGAATATATATCTGATATGATTTGAAACCCAAACCAGTTCCTCTCAACTGAAAAAAAACAGTCCTGAATCTTGTCTGATTGGTGTTTACTGCTAAAAACTGAAAGCAATATTTTGTGGAGATCGAGATCTAAAAATTGAATGTAAGGACGGAGGTCACCTAATATTCGAACATGACTCTGTGGTCCTGAGCTTTGTCGCGTCCCAGACAACTGATCTGCTGTGTACGTTTTTTCCGCATTAAATTTTTTTATACCCTGATATTTTGACCCACCTCACATACGTTTATTGAGCACGAGCCGAGACAGTAGTGTTTTCACGTTGATTATTTATTCCGTCTGAATCGGGAGTAGATGTCGGGTTGCACTGTTTTAATGTGTAGAGGTTTGATTTGCGTCTAGACGACATTCACTGAAACGATTAACTTGTGTGGAGAGGAAACAAGTGCACTGCTGTGTGTAGACGTGACACGGGTTCATTTGCAAAGATTTTTCTTTAATACTCGAGTGTGTCATTTAACAATAGTATTGTTTTTAAACACATTTCGATGTGTTATGTTTTGCTCTGATTACATGATCTGATTAATCACTGTAATTTTCTGTAAAAAACAATCAAACAAACAATGTAACTCAACATTCCTTTTCACACTGAGTCTGAGAAAAAAAATTAAAGACCTGAAAAATGTCTTGGCATCACATACATTCACTGTATTTACCTGAACCAGCATCCGTTTCACTTTGTAAAGCTTTGTTAGATCTTACTAAATACACAGTTATGGGGATTTATGTAATTTTTAGAGTGATATCTCACACTGGCAGAATGTTTGAATTTCTCCCTTTCACAAAAACAAAAGCATTTCAAGTACAAGACTCAAAGACGACGAACCAAAGTAACAGGCAGTTTAAGAGGCCTACAGATGGCACCCTGGCCAATTCAAAATCATACTTGCTATGAAATATAAATTAAGAATTTACACTGGAAATTAAAAAGTGAATCCAGTACACAAAATCTACTTAGAGCCTAGTAAAATTGGACTGTGTGTGTGTGTGTGTGTGTGTGTGTGTTTAACTGTGATTTCAGAAGCCCTATAAAGGACTCCATACTTAAAAGGGACATCCCATACAGAGACGGACAACCATTAACTCTCACATTCACACCTACGGTCAATTTAGAGTCTCCAATTAACCTAACCCCATTCTGCATTTCTTTAGACTGTGGGAGGAACCCGGAGAACCCGGCGAGAACCCACGCATACACGGGGGGAACATGCAAACTCCACACAGAAAGGCCCTGGTATGCATCCGTATAACTACAATTACTCATTTGTCTCTTCCTGATGACCTCACCAGAAGGGAGTCGGTCACAAAACTACACAATGTGCACATGAGGGGGAATAAAAGTTGTCTTTGCATGTTTCCATTGACATAGTATATATTTCTTTGCTAGAGACAAGGATGTTGGAATGGAACTTGATTTTTGTACATAAATTAGTCAAATATTTAATTACTTGATACCATGATTTGGGTTTTTCCATTGCAAACGTTGCACAAGGCAAACATGAGAATATCTACGAGTGCAGTTTTCAGAAATGGCCCGCCGCTCCCATGTCACTGTTCATTGTGAATATTTAACTAGACCCATGTAAACTCGAGGCTGCATTGCGGCAACATCGTGCAAAAATTGTTGTGTTTTGTTATAAAAATAGCACCTAATCAATTCCTCTGCTGGCTACGTTTGGACAAATCATTACAACAACATTGAACGGTTTCTTTAATGGGGACAGAAATGGAAAGGGCTTTTGGATCATTTCGAAGAAAATGGGGCAGGCCTTTTTTTTAAGACGAGAGGCTGGAATGTACACTTGTCCTTCTCCCTGTAGGGAAGACCAGGTCCTGACCTGGTGGAGGTGTAACTTTAGTGTTGGTTCTCATTGCCATCCTGTAACTAAGCACATTTACCAGCGACGGATTCCGCTGCCTTGCAGTACTGTATAATACTCTTCTCTCTCATACTCGTATGTAATACTCATAGATATGACAGTCCAATGACTGAAGAGTTTGAGTATCCTAGTTTTTTTTAATCGTCCATATGTGTTCATCCACATTGTTAACAGGACTTTAGGGTGAAAGCTTCACAAGACAACACAGCTTTGGGAAGGAAGCACGGACAGTTGTGAGGATAATAAAACCCTTGCATTAAACAAGAGAGCATGGTTTTATGGGTACTTTATATTTCCCAAACTACATTGTATTAAATTCATCTACATTAAAAAGTAGCAGATTATGAAAAAATATGGAAAATCGGCCAATTAAAAAAAACAACACATCAATCAATCAAACTTTATTTATATAGCACATTTCATAGAAATAAGTTCTTCACATACAAGGAAATGCAACACAAAAAAGTACCCCCCTCCCTCCTATACACACACACACAATCAAACATATGATGCAAGGCTTTAAAAAAGCATATATAAATAAATGAATAAAACATTTAGTACAAAATGAAGGAGGAATCCCAGGGGAACGCTGTCTTGTCTATTTGAGGGTAGGGTAAAGAAGTTAGAAGAAAGACTCAAATTAAAATACTCCGTTAAAAGAAGTGATTAGAATAAAAGTAATTCGATATGCATGCACACAAAATGTTGGCTTTTATCCTTCTATTTAGGCCACTTTACCCCCGGTGTTGGATATCTGTCTGCATGACGTGGGAGAGGCAGACCGGAAGCGAGAGAACGGAGTTTTATTAATTGTGGCAGTAAACTGGGAATGTTGTGAATCGACCGTGACTGGTCAAAAACTGGGCCGAGGTCGCCCACTAGTGGCCAAACGTGAACACTGTTTCACTTGGACCCCCGAACAAGACCGAAGTCCGCGCACTCAACGTTTATCCTGCCACGGGAAACGGTTCGTCCGCGGAAAAAGAATAGTCGTGGAAGGGCAGATCCGGGCTTGACTGATTAAAAGTCAAACGAGTTGACGGCGCGGGGAGAGCCGACGTCGCGAGGAGCTGACAACAAAGGACAACAATACACAAACCGCAGTCCTCCAGACTGAGTGGAGCCAGCGACTTGTGAGACGTTCCAGAGCCGCAGCACGACCCGCCGTAAGAGACTCCCATCTGCACACAGCGAAACGTCCGAAAAGCGCCCCTCGGGAGACCAGATGTTGTGGTCCTTTTATATCGCATCTTCGCGTGTTCTTTCAACGTTGACGTTAGTTGGCGGAGAAAAAACGAGCCGCATCTGTCAAAGTGGACAAAGTTTGTTCTGCGATCAATGCGCAAGGAAAAGCGAATGCATGTTTTGAGAAGTCCGCAAACCCGGATGTGTTTTTCCGTGGAACGTGGTATGAAGCAAAGTTTGTACCTCACGTTAGCGGTGGTAATTTGTCTTTTTAGCGAATACGATTTAAATCCCCCCCCCCCCCAAAAAAAAGTTGCAACGCTAAAGCGAGAACTACTTTTGTCAGTGCGGGCGGAGCGATACGCACTCCGCCTCCCCCAGTCTACTTGTCTCCGGGACTTTGGAGGACATGGCAAAGGGAGACGGAGGGAAGGAGCCGCGGAAAAAAACCCCCAAAACCCGAGAGAAACCCCCCTCGAGGTAGTCGGAACCGCGGCGCGACACTTTGCTGCCATGGCTCGCGCGCATAGCTGAGAAAAAGAGAAAGAGAAGGTACGTGTCCGGTGGGGTTAGGGGAGCAGAAGTGCAGCGGGGCGAGCTACATCAGGTTCGGGTAACGCTGGTGGCAGAGGCTCGCCGCTCTCCCTTCGGAGGGCTGGGCTAACGGCTAGCATAGCTTAGCTAGCTGTTGTGAGAAGTTTCAGGGGGAGAGAGAGAGAGAGAGAGAGAGAGAGAGAGAGAGAGAGAGAGAGAGAGTTTCTGGAATGGAGGAGGAAGAGGAGCGAGCTGGCCGAGGTGGGAAACCTTCAGCGCACCGTGTCCGCACTTTAAAGTGGAACGGGGGGGGGGGGGGCTCGTTCCCATGGCGCCCGGCCGCGTTAGCGAGGGTCGCTGCGCGGCGCCCGGCTGTAACTTCGAGCCGAGTCGCGTTAACGTCGGCTAAGGCGGTTAGCCGATGCTCGCGTGAGCGCGCCGCCGCCGCCGCCGTCGGCTAATGGCACCGACACATCGCCGTGGGTCGCGACCCGAGCGACTCTTCGTCGTTCTTCCGTATCGTCTGTACTGAATACAGGTCGAGCCTTTTCAGGCAGATCTCGCACAGTGGGGCGACTTGTGATTCTGTTCGGGGGGGGGGGGGTTGGATGCTGCGTGTTGGATCCCATTAAAAGCGCGGACGGTGTCAGTATTTCTGAGTGTGGGTCACGAGAGGCCAACCTGTGATGGATGGGCCTGGTGTAACAGCGGGGGGGGGGGGGGTGGTGTCAGCGTTGACAGAGTCTAGACGATCTCCTCTTCTCCGGCTCGTAAGGAGTGGCTTGGCCTTTTTGCAAAGAGCTCCAGAGGGAGTGTTGATCTTCACAGTTGTTCTTAAGATCTGGCTCGAACTGTTATAAGTGTAAGAAAACTGTCAGTGGGGGGGGGGGAGTGTCTCTCTTGTGGACAATAGTCTTGCACAAATAGTGAGGTTGTGATTGTTGAACATTTTTCAGTGTACACATTTTAGTCCTGCGTCTTGTAAGTTTATATAAACCCATATGATCAGGATGATGGGGTCATCTTCAATCATGGTTTCAGTTAATTCAGGCACCGGGGCGGTCAATAAGGGGCTCGCCTCTGCCGTGCCAGCCCTCATTCACAATGTGACTTTTGTACAAGTGTGGTCAAGGTTGATTTGATTTTCGGCCTTTGATTGCGGAAACACAAAGGACTATCAGTGTGAACTCTTGTTTGTAGAGAGGGATCAGCTTCATCTGGAGGATTAGTCATTGAGATTCAAATCGGCTCTCTGCTCCGGTTGTCAGTTCGGGGCGAGTTGCATCTACCACGTGTTGATTGGACGTGAACATCCTTCTCCGTGTTTTTCTGACGTCAGACCCGTCCCTTAAGTTGAAATCCGCTTCTCGTCGTTGCTCACCCCAACAGTGAACTGATGAATCACTGCCGGTCCTGTTCTAAAAGAGGGCTAGTCGCAGCCAGGTCTCTTGACTGGGCACGCCGCGTGGAAACAACTACAGAAACAAACTGGTGAATTAAAGTAAAGAAAAAAACTCAAGAACATAACAGGCTAATACCTTTTTGTGTGTGCCTGCATGTCCTACTTTAGGTTTCCCCTCTGCTTTCATGTGCGTGTAGAACAATGAGCAGTGGAAGCGGCTGCAGTGCTGTTGGACAGCTGTGTACTGGAAGGGAGGGATGGGATGAGGGAGGAAGCAGCTCTTTGTGGTCACATCCTTTTCGACGGGCCGGTTTCACAAGCCCCCAAACAGCTGCTGCTGCAGGCTACATGTGTTTGACTGTCTGCGTGATACAGATTCAAGTGTCATATATCACAGCACGGCTGGTTTCATACATGTAGTTTGGGTTTGAAACACTCTGTAACAATGCAAGAGTAGGTGGAAACATTTAAAAGGGACAATCACTGGAGGCGTCCTGATGTAATACTAGAAACATTTCAAGGTGGTGATTCAATAAGTCATTGTTTTCGCACTCCTGGTTACGCAATGCAGAAGTAGCTGATGGGCACTTTTAGCCACAATGCATATTATATCTTATAAAACATAGAAAGAGGGTTAGGATTCAGACGAACCAGGCATTAGGTCGTCCCAAGGACTATTTTGTCATGAAGCACATTTCTGCTGTCGTCTTTACTTGGCTTTTTTTTTCACTTTCTACGCACTTGGTCAGGTGTATATGTTGTCAGCCCATACTTTGCAGATGGGTCGGGGGGGTTGTACCAGTTAATTTTGCGTATTAATATGTTCCATATTTTGGCACCACAGCATTTCATATTGATGAATACACAATGTTGTCCATGCTTACCAGCTTTACATTTGTTTGCTACACGTTTTTTCATGCTTTGTTCTCTTCAGTTCTACATATATCGCCCATCATGTAATTGAGTCATCTCAGTTTCAATAAGACTGAGGCTCTTTATGTAGAAACCAAGTCTCAGATGAAAAGGGGACAAAAGGCTTTTTGATCAGCCTCTTGATTGAGCATAGTGTCTGTCACATGCTGTGTCACGCTTTTCAAACGTTAGGATTGCTTAGGTCTCGATCTCTGCATGTAATGCCAGACAAGTCCATTTGTCGTTTACGCGTATCTGCGTCTCTTTTCTGTTTTGCAGGTGGCTGGAGGAATAAAACACAGACTGTGAATTTGTTTTGCGAAGTCCAGCCGGAGAGGAGCCGGGAGTTGTTGATGAGAACCGGTCAATAATTTTATTTCTAAGCCCGTCGGCTCACACCAGTGGGACCTGCTGCAACGTGTCACTTCGACAGAGGTCCCGATCTCAGCTCCTGCAGCCTGCACCCCTCCCTCCATCAGTGGTGGTGACCCAGCTCCGGACAGCTTGCTGCAGGGCCCTTCCTGAGCAGCAGCAGCTGCGTCCTGCTTGCTGACTCCCCTCCCTCCCCTACTTCCTGTCCTTGGTCAGACAAGGCTAAAACCTCCTCTCCCTTACTCCACCCATCATCTCTGTCGGCCAGTCCATACGCTCACACACATACACCCTCAAGTGGCTTATTTTGTTGACTAGCACTCAAACACCAATTTGGCTGACTAACACTGTTTGAAGATCGGCAGCAGGGGACTCGTAGAGCCCTCGGTCCCTCCACCGGCAAGTTCCTGCCCGTTACCTGCACTACAGCGTCCAGCATGACCTCCATGTCCAGTCTCTTCTCCTTCACGAGCCCAGCGGTAAAGCGCCTGCTTGGCTGGAAGCAGGGAGATGAGGAGGAGAAATGGGCAGAAAAGGCAGTGGATGCACTCGTGAAAAAGCTGAAGAAGAAGAAAGGAGCCATGGAGGACCTGGAGAAAGCCCTGAGCTGCCCGGGACAGCCCAGCAAGTGTGTTACCATTCCCAGATCTCTGGATGGCAGGCTACAGGTTTCCCACAGGAAAGGTCTGCCTCATGTCATCTACTGCCGAGTGTGGCGTTGGCCCGACCTCCAGTCCCACCACGAGCTCAAACCCCTGGAGGTGTGCGAGTACCCGTTTGGCTCCAAACAGAAGGAGGTCTGCATCAACCCATATCACTACAAGCGAGTGGAGAGCCCTGGTAGGTATTTGGTGTGTGTTGTGCTAGAAGGTTATTGTTTGACATCTATTCTCCTAGTATGTTCTTTATCCTATATATAAGTTGGCACTTCCAGATATGTAACTTTAATGGCACAATCATTCCTGTTCACACAACGCTTTTAAAATATTGCTGAAAAACAGTATTGCTGTTTATGTTATGACTGGATAAAATAAAATACAGGAAATATAAAACAGAAGTGGAGCTCTGCTCATCCCTCAGCCAGAGCTCAGAGCAAACTGTGGAGCTGGTAAACAAATCCACAAAGGTCAGGAGGCTGTCATCATACAGGCTTGTTCCACCCAGCCCCTCCGTTTCACAGAAAATCAATATCACTCACTCTTTTGGAGTCTTATTAGATTATATGCCTCGGGCACTCCATGGGGTGTGGCATCAGAGAGTGGCTTACTAAATGCATAAACCACTCAGACTAAACTCCCGGCACTTTCTCATTACTACCTCCTCCTTCCTCGCTTCTGTCAATCACACTCTGCATCACACACTCTTATGGATTACCGTGCGTGCGTGCGTGTGCGTGCGTGCGTGTGTGTGTGGCCTTCTGACATTAGACTGGTTTGGGATTGCCAGCTCTGTATTGACTGGTTCAAGGATACGGATCACATGTTGGTCAGGAGAGAGTGCATGTCATATATCTTTTGAAGCGACGCTCGGTAGCTTGTGGAGGGGCAGCTTGGGGACAGTAATGCTTGGGGTTAATTAGTAGATGAAATTCAAGCCTGGGGAAACTCGCACTATAGTTTTGGCAAAATGGAAAATAATCAAGTGTTTTTTGTGAGAAAAGCCCATAGTCTTGAGCAATACTCGTATGTTAAACTCTTGCTACACAGGTTGAGAATGAATGTGTATTTTATTGTTTCAACAGTAACAGCTCTTTGTTTTGTTAAAGATATTGGCTCTGTATGAAGTTGCCTTGATTGTCTGAAACTAGAGTTGGATCATCATTTTGTTGAAAAAGACTGTTCTGTCCAATGTCACAAACACATCAAAAAAAGCAAAAAGAATAAGTGATTCATCAGCGTAGGAAATACAGTGACACAGACAACTGGTTTGACAGTTGTTAATTTATTTTTTAACTCATTTAAAGCTTAAATTACATTCCCAAAAATATCAAACCCTCCGTCATCGGTCTCGTCGCTGTGAGGGTTTGATGCTTTATAATATTTTGAGGCGTTCAGGAAACATTGGTTGATTGTGCCATCTGCCAATAATCTGCCTGAGGTGTTTAAAAATCTGATTTCTTGGGGGTTTTGCTCTGTTAATTGAATGAAACAAAGGCATTTGAAGACATAATCTGTAAAGTGCTTTATTTTTCTCTTTTTTAAAACTAATCAAGTAAATAATCGACAAGCCTAGTCTTGTACCTCTTCTCTGAGCAATAGCTACATCTCAAAGAGCATGATCGCCAAGGGCCTCTCTTTGCATTTGCTGCATTTCCTTGTAATAATGGAAAGGATACATTCTTAACAAGGAAAAGCATTTAAGCAAATCATAATAATAAAAGCCATGTGTCAAACAGGGTTTTTTGGTTGTGATATGTGTGGTAGGCATTGCCACCTTAGAACAAGTTTTTTTAAATGAACTTACAACTAACCAACTGTTCCCCCTCTACCTTCTTTACTCCACCGTCCAGTGCTCCCTCCTGTCCTGGTACCGCGGCACAGTGAGTTCAACCCACAGCACAGCTTGCTGGTACAGTTCCGTAACCTCACCCACAACGAGCCACACATGCCCCTGAATGCCACCTTCCCAGAGTCCTTCCAGCAGCCGCACAGCGGGGGCGGCAGCAGCAGTGGAGGCGGAGGTGGAGGAGGAGGCTCTTTTCCCATCTCTCCCAACTCGCCGTATCCTCCTTCTCCAGCCAGCAGCGCGACTTATCCAAACTCTCCTGCCAGCTCGGGGCCCTCCAGTCCATTCCAGCTCCCAGGTACGCCAAATACACTCGTTCACCTGACCCTGGGAGAGATGCCAGACTATTGTGTTTTTCTGGATTGCTACTGTCTTGTAGCCAACAAGAGACTAGCTGTTAATTAATACTGGTCTCCGGTGATTTCTGTGTTTAAAGTAACATAATGTGCGGAAATGTTGTTTATAAGAGTGTGACTGGAGTGCTTAACCAAAGCTCAGATGGCTACAGCTTTTGATTTGTATCATGTACAACACTTCCAGTCCAGGGGCATTTTGGCTGCAATAAGTAGTTTACTAAAATATCAAATCATTCAGTCTTTATTGTAACTAATAGGTAAACCTACCCATCACTAGAAAATAAAAATGTATCAGATATTCTTGTCTGAACTCTAACCAAGTCAAGTTATTATATTTATCCAAATCAAGCTAAACCCCTAAATGAGAACAAAAGAAATGCCAGCTAAGCAGTGTCCACCAGAGCCAGCACTGCTGGCTGCTGTCAAGGCTCTAACTCAGTGGACCAGGCGGCCGTTCTGTCTCATTGTTACCCCCTGGAGACAGAGCAGATATATTCACACAAAGAAGTATCATTCTGTCCTGTTTAATAGTCTTGGCAAATTGGGGGGGGGGGGGGTATACACATGACTGTTCCTGTTATACTCACATTTGAGTGCATGCGGATGTTACTGTGTGGGTGTGTGTCTGTGGGTCTGGTGACTAGTGCTCTATTCTGCTCCAGTCCAGATCTGCTGACGCATCCGGTGGCTGCAGGCAGTAGAGCAGAAAAAAAGTTTGCCAATTTAGGATTTGAGCCTTTTTATGTTGAAAAGCCCTGGTCGTCACTGTCCACATTCACAAGCAACATAATTGTTGAAAGTTGCTCAGTGCATTCTAAGGGGGGTGTTTTCTGCATTGTTTTGTTTTTTCCTGTGTGCCTCAGTTATGGACTTATGGAGAAAAGCTCATATCGCCTCTCTGTTGGAATGGGTTACCATGTGGCTTAGCAAGTGAGGGATATGTGTAATCCGACACCATTTCCGGGGTACAGATCCTGTGATGATTGTCAGAGTCGAGGGAGGCGTGTGCGCGTGTGTGTGTGTGTCAGACCATTTGCCAGCAACAACAACTGGCCTCATCCTCACTAACTGCTCTCTTAATGTCTCAGCTGACACCCCACCCCCAGCCTACATGCCCCCTGATGAGCAGCTGGGCCAGGAGAGCCAGTCCATGGAAACAAGCAGTAGCCTGGTGCCGCAGAACATGGCCAGAGGAGGTGAGGGGCGTCCACGTTTAGACCGACGGTCACAGCAGTGAAGGGTTGAAATACATGCCAGAATGTCCAGTTTGAAAGCTTATCAAAATCCAAGGCAACGGACGGACAGACCAGACTCATTTAATGCACGATTCCACTGCTCTGGAAATTTGCAACAATAACTTATTCCATATGTAAAGCCACCATTTTTGTCTGTCTGACCCATTCTCGTGAACAGGATGCATCAGGAAGGCCTTGAGCGGATTACTATAGCTTTAGCACAAAATGACAATAAACAAACTAGAACTTGTTGATCAAGGTCAAGATCGCCACACGAAACACGTTTTTGTCCAGAGATAACAGGTATACTCGTAATCAAGTGTAACATTACATTTCAAACAAATGTCTGAAAAGATAAAACGATGAACCCTTACTGAGATATTCTTATGTTATGTAAACCACTCTTCTATATTTATTTCTTATTTATTATGCTGTAACTTATGAGTGGAGGAAAAGATTGTGACACGATTGTAATTGGTCGAGACAAGCAACCAGACTCTAGTGTTTTCTTCCTAAATGCAGGGGTATCATTGAAATGAGTTGGGGAGTTCTGTTAGTACCACACTTCTTCCCCCCTATCCGAGGCCTTTACAATTAAATAAGTCTGATCTAATACGGGTTTGTTATTTCCCGTCCCTCCTCAGTTATTAATTTCCAGTCCTCATTTTCTATAATACATTATTTTTGAACATATATTGCTGTTTGTTTCTCTGAGAAAACTATTACCTCCAACACCGTCCTAATTTGGAAGCATGTATTTTTTAGGAAAGACAAATCCAGCCTGTTGTGTAAGGCTGCCTGAATAATAACAGAGTCGAGAAATGGTCCGTTAATTAGAACCACCTGCTGTAATTTTACACCGTATGAAATACTTTCCATAACCATGAGCTCAGTTAATGAGCAGCTTCGCTCTGATTAACTGCTCTCACCCAAATTCACCTTGTTACTCTATGAATCCAGTCCCAGTGGTCTTCATACGGCTTCATAAGTCTATATGATATACCAGCATACAGAAGGATTTCGCTTTTGGGAAGAACTTCAGTTCTAGTGATCCTGGGAACTGTATAACAGTGTACACTAGTTATAGATGCGTAGTGAGAGTTTCATATACAGCAGTGGGACAGTTCAGTCCCATGCTGCCCAAAGCTGGAGATAGACTTGCTTTTAACAACGTGCTTGCATGCGCATGATGGCTGCCTCATGTCCTGAGTTGGTTGAGCATGTCCCCAGAAATTAACGCTCTGCGTCCGCAAGTTGTAAAATGCACATCAACAGAAGGGTCAGCGACAACAATGGTGGTTGCAGATGTAGTCTGAAACCCTCTAGATAGAGGTTTCCTGAAGTAACACATGTTAATCATAGTAAACTATGTACTAACGGTAACCAAAAAACATATTCCTTTGAAAGATGCATCTTCATCTGTGTCTTTAGCAAGTTTAAGACTCACCTGTGTTTATCTGATCTGCCGCCGTCTCAGATGTGCAACCAGTGGAGTACGAGGAGCCGAGCCATTGGTGCTCCATCGTCTACTATGAGCTCAACAATCGCGTAGGCGAGGCTTATCACGCCTCCTCCACCAGCGTTCTTGTGGATGGCTTCACCGACCCGTCGAACAACAAGAACCGCTTCTGCCTCGGACTGCTGTCCAACGTCAACCGCAACTCCACAATCGAAAACACCCGTCGACACATTGGCAAAGGTATAATTAACACAGGCGCCTGGTAAGATGGGCTTTTTTTTTGCTTTTGCAGAGATGTGGTTCCAGTGTCCTGACCATCATTTCTGTCCTCCAGGGGTGCACCTGTACTACGTGGGAGGGGAGGTGTATGCAGAGTGCCTCAGCGACACCAGCATTTTTGTCCAGAGTCGTAACTGTAATTACCACCACGGCTTCCACCCTACTACTGTCTGCAAGATCCCCAGTGGATGTAGCCTCAAGATCTTCAACAACCAGGAGTTTGCTCAGCTTCTGGCGCAGTCAGTCAACCACGGCTTCGAGGCCGTCTACGAGCTCACCAAGATGTGCACCATTAGGATGAGCTTTGTCAAGGTAAGGGCTTCCATGAAGTGAGTTGGAAGATTGAAGGGGGCTGTTGAACACGTCGCATAATTTCTTGTAACAGCAGGCAAACATCATGGCTATTAGTCATTGCTGTAATGTTTTTTTCCTGCCACCTCACAGGGCTGGGGAGCCGAGTATCACCGACAGGACGTCACCAGCACCCCCTGCTGGATCGAAGTGCACCTGCACGGGCCCCTCCAGTGGCTGGACAAGGTGCTGACACAGATGGGTTCACCTCTCAACCCAATCTCCTCTGTGTCCTAATGATGGACTTGTGGAGCTTGGAGCCCCTTTTTACTTTTTTATCACCCCCTCTGTGATTTATAATTTAAGGTGGTCTTAATGGCTGAACTGTTTACACTTACTTTGGGAAGGGATACTGACATCTGGCTGGAATTTCTACAACAGCAGCAGCAGCCAGAATCCAGTTGTTGAAACTGAGTTATGTTACAAGCAATTACCCGGAGAAAGAGGATTAAATACCCAAGTAGCAGTAACGACAAGGACACACTACTGCTTGACGATGTTAGGACACCTGCAAGAACTGAGGGCTCCGTTGTCAAGCTTGAACCTGTCAAATGTTAATTTTTTGCATCAAGTTTTATTGTTTTTCCTCAAATGATTTAATTTCTCTGTGTAGTTTTTATTGAAAGCAGAGCGGTTTCACGACTCTACCTTATGTCCGACAGACAAAATTGGAATTTTACCGAACTCCTTTTCTTACATTGTTGTCAGTGTCAGATATTTACAATTAAGACGTAGACACCATTATGTTTACCATTAGGCTCAGATATAACAAATGCTTTCCTTTTTTTATAGTCTCTACTGCTAGAAATGAACACTGAGCTACTGCCTTTTTAAGAAAGTTACGTATGCCAACCTGATAGTTTTTGATGTTGGGAGATCAATCACTGAACAAGTTTTAACACGCCATAAGCTAACAACAGTGTGAATGTTACATCTATTGCAATAGAAGTAGCAATGATATAATCAAGACAGTGGACATCATCATTATTACTGATTCTTGTTTGTACTCTCAAGTTCAAGTAAGAGTGACTGTATTTTCCATACTCACTGTATTAACAATATTGTGCACTCATGGATTTTGTGGAGGCATATTAAATTTTGGCGTGGGTACCAAGGCATTATGTTGATAGATAATTGACTTCATTAGCTCAATGAAATAAACAGGTTTATTTGTTAACAATTATTGCTTATCTTTCTGTGCCTCTGTCTGCTCTTTCGCGTTTGAGTGATTATTTGGTAAGAGGTAAACGAGCACAGACTTGACATTGTAATGTAAATGACGGTGTGGAAATGTGATGAGCCAGCACAGATATACGGTAACAATTAGAACAGGCATGTGCACAAATGTAAGCAGTGATTTACTGTTACTGAAAGATTGAATCAAACATTAGACCACGGCTCAAAAATATCTAATGTCCCCATTTCAAAATCATAAGAGAAACATGGCAAACTAATACTACAGGTACGTTTAGCCTACAGCCTATTTCGGTTTGATGCATAACAGGAAAATGTAGTGTGGCTCACAGTAATACTCTTTAAATTTTCAAAACAAACCTAATTATTGCTGATAATGAAGAGGAAGACGGGGAAGAATTTAAATTTACTGCTGGTCAAGGTAGAGTCTTAAAATGAGATATTAGCACTTCCTTGTGCTCAAATGAGGATTCTGCTGTGTGAAGGACTAATAACAAAATGAGTTTGTCTTGGAAAAAAAACAGCAGAGTAAAATAATAAGTACATAACATAAATTTATGTGAACTTCCAAGCATATTAAGTCATTAACCAAAATATAAAATGTATGTTTCTGAGAGCCACGTTTTCATCTAATATTAACTCTGACGGTCTCAGAGTTAACCACCACTGGTTTGAGGAAAGATTGGCCCCTCATTTACATAATTGTTGATTAACCATTTCTTTGTGAACAGACCACCTTGGCTAACAGCATCAGCAATATAAATTAGTTTATATTTGTTTGAAATAATTTTTAGACAATGTTTTCTTCTGACACTCTTCCTGACATATTTGTCTGCATGTTTAAGTATATCCCAGTGTGCACTGGTCATAGTTTCTGTCTGAGCCCACTTTCCTACTGATCCATGCACACGGCACAGTGTAACGTCACCAGTCAGACAACTTCCTATTGGTCCACGTTGGTATTTACCGTAAAACACCTAAAACGTGGATCGCTAAAATGTAAAAAAAAATACAATGCAACTAGTTATATTTAAAAAATATGAGTCAAAAATATAGGTCAAACGCACATATTAAGTCGTCACTCAATATTTAAGACAGTGTGTTTTTCCTTACACTGTTGTTTTTACAGGTTACGCGTCAGTGATGCGTTCAATTTCTCTTGCGTCCTTTTTTTTTCGTCCCTTACCTCGGCAGCCGGATGTGAGGTGGCTCCCAATGAGCAAGCCAAAGATAAACACGTAGCCAAGACGGAACAGGGGCCAAGACATTAAACATTGTAGAGAGGCCGCCGTGGAACCGTCGAAATGGAGTAGCCGGTGAGGAGACTGAGACAGCAGCAGGCAAGGAGACAGTCGTCGGATCGACCGAGGAGCAAGTCGCCCGCAGACATCGAGTCGGTAAGTCCCCGCGGAGTGCAGCGTTACCAGCTAGCACGCTAGCATTAGCTAACAGCAGCTAACTAACCCAATTACCTGTCTGTGACAATAAGGTGGTGTCCGGAGAAAAAGCAACGTGACTCCTACAAACCAATAGAACTACTTTAGCTTCCTGAGCATGTCTGTGCGACGAGCCTGCGCTCGCGGGGGTCACTGTCTGTCTGTCTGTCTCGTCGCAGAGCTGTCACAAGGGTTTGTTGGATGTCTGAGATTTAGTTTCACCGTCTTAGCTTAGCGAGCTCGGTTAGCCGACATGAGACGTGTCTCTTCACTGGGAAGGGTGTGGATGTGTTTGCTCGTCAATAAAAAAAAGACAGTGGGTGATTAAAATAAATAAATAAATAAATAAATAAAGCCTCCGACAGAAGGAACTGTATGTTGCACAGGAGACAGCGGTGCGGCAGCTGCAGCAGTGGGAGTGGACACGATGTTAACTCACGTCGTGCAAATGCATATCGTCATTTTTCACATGAATCTGTCACTGATCACTTATGAAATTGTGCTTATAAGAATTCTGATTTCAAAGGGTTACTTGTGATAAGTATTGAGACTTTCACTTTCATGTGTTCCCACCAGATGTTCCCCCAATACACCCCCCCCCCCAGACTTCCTGTGTGTTCACCATGTGGGGTTGATTCAAATCGAATAGTTTCAAACACAAAACCAAAGATTCAGCACGTTCACTCACAGAATTTAGATTTCCACATTTCCAGTCCAAACTGCATCGGCGTCTCAAAGACATAATGGGACTTGGTGATACATTGACCGAGCAATGCAGCTCTGGTCATGGGACAAAACAGTGTTATTATTTGAAATGTGAAATTGTCATTATGTGAGGTGCACAGTTTCTCCAGGGTTGTCAAAAGTCGTAAAGTTTGGATAAAGGACAACATGAAGAAACCGATTCGTTGTACTGATCTAGATATCATTAACACGTGATTGGACCATTTCACTTTGATTATGACTAGGGCTGCAACTCACTATTATTTTCATTATGGATTAATCTGTTAGCTGTTTGGTTCATAAAATGTCATAAAATGTCGATTGTGTTTCCCAAAACCCCCAAGATGATGTTTTGTTTTGTCCGAAAACCAAAGATATTCAGTTTACTGTCATAGAGGAGCAAAGAAACCATTCAAATGTAAGAAGCTGAAATCAGAAAATTTAGATTTTTTTCCCCCATTAAATACTGCTTGAACCGATAAATTGATTGTCAAAATAGTTGGCGATTCATTTAGTAGTCGATTACTAATCGATTAATCGATTAACTGTTGCAGCTCTCATAATGACGACTTATTGGTACAGAAATGACTCTTGATAACAAAGTAATGCACAAATTGACATCTGCATGTAAAGAAGTATCTTGTACGTATATTTGACTCTAAGGATGTGTCAACATTGATTTTAAAGAGTTTTGGTGTTGTTTGAATGCCTTTATCACAGTCGATGCATAATCTAATATTTAGAAAGCAGAAACAGGCAACAAAAGGAATTCAAGCCAGTTAGGCTGTGGGTGGATTCTAAACATGCGATGACGCTGAAATGTATTTTTCAGTTCCTTGTTGTCTCGCGGCACTTTCTGTTACAGTCTGCGGGAGAGGAGGGTTTTTCAGCCTCATTACAGCAAACAGACGCTCCTCTTTACAGACAAACGCGGAGGAGCAGACACAAAAGGATTGGGATTGAGATAATTATGTTTTACTGTAAATTGAACCAGAGAGGTGATTTAATTACCATTGCTGAAACAAACTGTAGCGCTCTGGTATTGTTTAGATCAGCCGGTTGTAGAAAGTTGGCAGAGAAGCTAGGTGGCGTTTGATGCTTTGTAGTGGTTTTGCTCTCATTTCATGACCCAGGAGGCAAAAACTAAAATCTATTTAATGCTTCATGACTCCAGAAAAATGACTGTTGGTTCGGTAATATTCCTGGCGTTTGGTGAGCTCTGTGTGGTATTCCCTGCAATGGAAAAAAACCCATCTTGAATTACGTAATTTCTTTATTTCCCCTGGAGGTTTGCAGAATATGTAATTCTTACCGGATGACTGACAAGCTGTCAATGCTTCCTGACCATATAGTCCATAAGTGGAACGTTTTTTTTGTTCATATCCGTTTGAGTAAAGTGAACAAAGCAGTGATACAAGTATCTTATAAGTAAATGTTTAATTCCAGCAAAGTCTCACTCACCCTTTATTTGCATATTCCTCGGCTACGCAAGTCAACTCTCACAGGCAACATCCTTCTTATTCTTCTTCTTCTTTTGGTCTCTGCTCATCTGTTTCCCCTCCACAGTATCTGTAGCTGAGTCCAAAATGGTAAGAGCAGCCTTGGTGACTGCCACCAGCCTGGCGCTGACTGGGGCCGTGGTGGCACACGCTTACCTCCTCAAACACCAGTTCTACCCAACTGTGGTCTACCTCACCAAGAGCAGCCCCAGCATGGCGGTAAGAGCGGGGCTTAAATTATTTTAATATTCTACCCATAATAGTATCTTTAAACTTGATGATATTTGCCCAAAGGTCCTATCAGTGACAACGTGACAAATCCCACTTTTCGCGTGTTTGTTTCTGTTATCAGGTGTTGTACATTCAGGCCTTTGTGCTGGTGTTTCTGCTGGGCAAGTTCATGAGAAAGGTCTTTTTTGGAACGCTGAGAGCTGCAGAAATGGAGGTAGAGGTTCTGTTTCTGTTTATTACTCATATGTAATGCACAATACGTGACGATAACAATGAATCTAATCCAACTTCATTTTCCAGCACCTCATCGAGCGCTCCTGGTATGCCGTCACCGAGACCTGCCTGGCGTTCACCGTGTTCAGGGACGACTTCTCCCCTCGCTTCGTCGCCCTCTTCACCCTCCTGCTCTTCCTCAAGTGCTTCCACTGGCTGGCCGAGGACCGGGTGGACTTTGTGAGTGATGATGGAGAAACAACTTCCTCATCTTACACAGTACCCTGCCTGTATACTTCCTCCACCTGTGTCCCTGCACAGTAAATCGTTTCAATGTGGAAAAGGAAACGCGGGACACAGGATGGGGCAGGTGGTGCGAGGCTTAAGGCTGCATACCAGAGCCAACAAACATTGTTTGTGTGACATTTTTTGCTGCTGATATTTAGGTTACAGATCGTGAATGTGAAGAGCTTTTAACTGAAGATTTCCAGCTAAAACGATTTGAGCAAGTAAAATGTATTGCTTGGCTGGTGAGGATGTAAAGTGCAGGAAGCTTTACCAACTGCTTTTAATAGACCCCAGCCATTAGCTGAATCTCTAGAACTATGCTCCTGCATTAGTGAACCATTGATACAGTTATTCAGAATCACAGGCACAATCATTCAGTTATGGAGTATTCATGTTTGACTGTGCGCTTTCAGTAACATTTAAATATACTCTTCTGTGTCTTATTCTCTTTTAGATGGAACGGAGTCCTAACATCTCCTGGGTTTTTCACTTTAGAGTATTGTGTAAGTATCAAACACGTCTGCTATTATTTTTCTTGCCCGCTTTTGCTGGCATTTTCTTACTTCCCTTTGTTGTCAGTGTCTATTCCTTTTCCGTAGATTGCACGAATGAAACAAGTGTTTCAGCTTAATGAAACTGCATGCAAATCATTCTGTTTGCACATGAGGCCGAGTGCCAGGATCAGAATGACATTTACACAACATGAGGTTATTGTAGCATGAAGGTGGGGTCATTAAATTACATACAACTTACAGTATTTGACTTCAGCACAGCTCTTTTGCTTTTTTATACAAAAGTACTTTTTCTACATCCTATGGAGCTTCGACACACACAAAAACACACACACAACAGATGCTACAGCCCCTCACAGGAGTGTTATTCTGCTCTTTTATTTCCTGCAGCTCTCATGGGACTGCTGGCTGTGCTGGACTTCCTGTTTGTCAACCATGCCTGTCACAGCATCATCACCAGAGGAGCCTCTGTACAGCTTGTTTTTGGATTTGAGGTTTGTTTTTTCACATGATTGGAGTTGAATTGAAGCTCGGCGTTAAACTGTGAACCGACAGCTCACTTCACCCAACTCTGGCCATTTCAGAGGCTTAATCCCGCACATAGTTGTGATGGGCAGATTCTTTCATTTTCATCATTTATGATGAGTTTCATTCTCCTTCAACCTCTGTTCACTTTACACGTGTCACAGGAAGTGAAAGAAAAAGAAAAATACAATGAAGAAAATTAAGTCCAATATCATTCCAAGTATTATTGTCCAAGATCCAAAAATGTCACATAATTCTGCTTCAAATGTCCAAAGTAGTTTGAGTTCAGAGTGTGAGGATGAAAAAAAAGTCCAGAAGGTCATAACTATAAACTTCCAGATGGATTGAAGGATATTTTTTTCAGGGGCACAGTGCCTCAACTTAAATACCGAGTGAATTTTTTTTTGAACTTGGCTGCATGGTTGCACACACAATATTGTAAGATCCTCTTTTCTAAAGTTTCTCAAGTTTCTCCCCCATGTGCTCGTCAGTACGCCATCCTGATGACCATGGTGCTGACGACCTTCATCAAGTACGTTCTGCACACCGTCGACCTGCAGAGTGAGAACCCCTGGGACAACAAGGCCGTCTACATGCTCTACACCGAGCTCTTCACAGGTGGTGTATTCAACCGTGCTTCTCTCCCGGCGACCATGTAAAAGATGAAACGATTTATGCCTTATTAAAAACGACGTTTGACGTTTCCAGGTTTCATCAAAGTGCTCCTGTACATCGCCTTCATGACCATCATGATAAAGGTCCACACCTTCCCCCTATTTGCCATTCGCCCCATGTATCTGGCTATGAGGTGAGCCGCTTCATTGCCCCGTGTGTCTGTGTGTTGTCATCACTTCTCCAGTTTAACGCCAAGGTTTTCAAATGGGTCTGATTTGTTTTAAGCCACATATTTTAAGCTGTACTTCCATACTTTCTTCAAGAAGAAGAAAAGGATTATAATTTTAAATCAAATCAAAAATGTATCAATTTCTTATTTAAGGCATTTTTTAAGTTGTGTGTTGTGATGTTTTGTTTCTCTACAAGGCAATTCAAGAAGGCTGTAACAGATGCCATAATGTCTCGGAGAGCCATCCGCAACATGAATACACTGTGAGTAATGTTGAGCCTCTCCTGACTACACCGTATCGTATTGTTTGTAACAATCCATATTTCCCAGTGTGTCTTTCTTATTAATCCCCATGCTGTGGGGGTCGGTTCAATTTGAATTCTCATTTAATGACGAGGACTATGACCTGTATGCAAATGAATGTTGTAAGAAGTTGCAGCATAATACACACACTGCATGCGCTTGCTGAAGTTGTTGCAAACCCATGTAACTTACGTGCTGTACAGTGCATCAGGATATTTAAGGTGAACACATCGTATGTGGCTAGTTAGTTTTTCTTACTTTGTAGTTATGTTTTATATCTATGTTGTCTGAGAAGTTCTCAGGCTAAGAACTGCTGCTCACCGCTGTTGTTGTGTTTGTCATGTGCTCAGATACCCTGATGCTACTCCTGAAGATCTGCAGGCTTCCGACAACGTGTGCATTATCTGTCGGGAGGAAATGGTCACTGGAGCCAAGAAACTACCCTGTAATCACATTTTCCACTCCAGGTAAGTCTGGTGGCAAACTCTTTGACTCAGCCGGACAGATGCTAGGCTGTAAACAAACAAAACAACTTGGATGTCAAGTTAAAAGATTTAAGCATGACTTAAAACAACAACCTTTTAGTTTTGTCATCTGTTCTTGGTGTATTTGAAATCATGTTGTGTTTACCCTCCTTTCTGCTCCACAGCTGCTTGCGCTCGTGGTTCCAGCGGCAGCAGACCTGTCCCACCTGTCGCATGGACGTCCTCCGAGCTTCCAACAACAATCCGACTCCTGCACCGGCCCAGGCTCCGCCCCCTGCTCCGGCCGCGCCCGCCAATGCGCCCGCAGCCCCGCCTGTTAACGGTGAGGTTCAGAACCAGTACAGAGCACAAACCCCACGTCCCTGCTGCTGATTGTGAGGCCAACCTATGCCCAAATTACTAGCAGTGCAGAACCAGTGCCCAAATTTCCCCATTGTAGAATGAATAAAGGTATATCTTATCTTATCTTAGAACGTCTGTCGTGTGGACGACCTCCGCTGTGAAACAGCCACTGTACAAGAGTAAAGCAGGAGCAGAAACATTCCTTTTTCAACAGCTCATGCAATACTGCTCATTCACATACCTGAGATATTTTTTGCAGACATGATATACCTTCATACCGTCTGCTGTCAGGACTCTTTAATTGTTGCCATTCATGGTCTTAAAGGGGCAGTAAGCGATTCTAAAGCTGTACGCGTTTTGGAAAAATCAGCAAACGCTAGCTGTCAAATTCTGTGTGGGTTCGGGTTTTGGGTTCAGTCCTGGCTCTGTAAATCAAAAACAAAAACTGGTGTGGACCGCACTGCACCACACAACACGGGGAGTTCCGTTTGTAAACATCACTCCTCGACACCTTAAGAGACGTGTTAGCGGTTTGGGTTACAATTCCGCGAATTTTGGCCTAGTGGGTTTGCGCGTCGGGCTCCCATACCCGAGGTTTCGTGTTAGCGGCCCGGTCGGAGCAGTAAGATCACAACAACAACAACAAAGAGAGAAACAAGCGTTCTTCAGAATTGCTTACTGCTCCTTTAAAGCCACAATGTGCCAAAGTTTATAATATCTTTCAAATTGTTGTGGTGGCACAGATCATGTTTGTAGAATAGGGAGACTATCCTGCTGCTTTCTACCCATTTATTCAGCTTCTTTTACATAATGCCATTCTGAGCCAGTCAGAGATCTTTGGCTTTATGTTTTCAGTAACTACAAATTACACTTACCACACCTCGTCTTGTTTTAATTCACAAGCAGTCCTGTTGGTAATACTGACTTGTAAATACACATTTGGACCCTTTTTTCTAAAGATTCTCTTTTGTTTCCGTTTGCTCTCCCAGTGGCTCCAGGTATGTTACCGGGCTTCCCTCCCGGCATCTTCCCTTTCTGGGGTCCCTTCCCTGCAGTGCCTCCTCCTCCTCCCCCTCCCGCTGGTGCTGCAGCAGGTGAAGCTCCCGGGGCAACTGATGCTCCACACAGCAGCACAGAAGCCACACAGGCAGCTGGTGAGGAATACGTCAAAGGATCATCGAAATCAATGTGATATCATATAAAGTATAATGTGAAGGCATTGGCAGCTCATTGGGTGTTTGCCAGGCGATCGTCAATTTTAAAGATTTACCAAATGTTGATCATCCTGTTTTGAGTTCTGACTGAAGCTTATCAGTAATACGCCATGAACCGAACTCAAAATGGAAATAATTACTGATAATTGCACTTGCATTTACATTTCATCTACTCCACGAGGGCTTTGCATCTACCCAGGTTAATCAAAAATGTTTTCTCTCCCTTTGCATCAGGCACCAGCCAGCCCACATCGTCCACTGCAGACACCTCTGCAGCAGCAGCTGCTCCAGGATCAGCGATCCCAGGCTTCCCTTTCTCCTTCCCCCCTCCTCCCTTCCCCACCGCACCATGGCTGCCAATGCCTCCACCTCCTCCCTTCGGTGAGAGCAAATACTCGGTGCTGCCTCACAAAACGAATTGGGGCAATAAGCTTGACTCTCTGTTGTCAAAAGATGATTTGTTGCAGGAAATCAGTAAGAAATTTAACTGATGACAAACTCTTCACCCGGTTGGTCATGTCACTCCTTTTAACTTTGGGGTTGTTTGAAGTGAAGAAAAAAATATTTGTTTTTATACATCAGAAAAGTATTTACAATTGACAATTCTGTGCATCTACATCTGCGAGATTCTCAACTCCAGTACAAGTCAATTTGAATCCTCCCCTGCAGTGTCGTCGATGCCTCCCCCTCCTCCGTCTCTAGCGCGGATGTCCGAGGAGGAGCTCCGGGAGCTGGAGGCCGAGGGCCGGCGGGGCCTCGAGGCCCGACTCCAGTGTCTCCAGAACATCCACACACTGCTGGACGCCGCCATGCTCAACATCCACCACTACCTCAGCACCGTCGCCACACTCACGTAACTAAACCCCGCTGATTCTTTTGGCCAAATTAAACTAAAATAGTTTTAAAGGTGACGCATTATGCAAAAATCGCTTTTTTTAGTGTTTGTGCACGCAAATGTACGTATCTGTGGAGGCTTCTAGCCCACAAACTATGAAAAAAGATCACCCTGTTGTTTTTTTGTGAGCTGGCTAATCCCTATAGCCTGCCTCTGAACAACTGGTTCAGATTTCTCTCCCACTGTGATGTCACTGTCAGACTCTTATGGAGTAACCCCGCCCGCAATCTGTGAATCTCCGCTTCTCTGGTGAAGGGGTGTGACATTTCCTACACATTTTGAAAGCGGTTGACCAATCACAACAGACTGGGCCAGCTGGCCAATCAGAGCAGATTACCAGGAGGCGGGGCTAAAAGAAATCCAGTGATGCCTTTTCTGAACATAAGAGCATGTCAACCTTCTCAAGTTAACGTATTAACCTAAATATGAGCATAATATGACACCTTTAACTCAATTTTTTTTGTATTTATAATTTCATCTAATAGTAAATGTAATGTGTCAAGATTGAAGTTGGCGTGAAGATTGAAGTTAGAAAGTACAATCAAGTGGTCACAGTGCGAATTAAATCCTAAGAAAACACGGTGTAAATTGCTCGTTTGTCTCATTTTCACTTGAATGCTTCGTTGTCTTTTTTCCCACAGTCCGCCTCGGGCTGAAGGCAGCACTGGAGAAGCCAGTGGGACAAACCCCTCTGCGTCGTCCCCTGCAGCTGGCAGCAGCACAGAGAGTCCCAGCCAGGAGACGGACTCTCCCAGCTGTAAGAAAACTGACGGCAAGACTATGAAGACAAAGACAACAAACACACACGAGATCCTGATTTGATCCTTTTTTTCCCCTCTTTTCAGTAGATCAAGTGAACGGTGCCACGGTCTCCTCTCAGCCCGCCGACTCCACCTCTGCTGCCTTGGAAACGGAGAGGAAAGAAAAGATGGACGACGAAGCAGCTGAGGACGACGACGTCGACGGCGGAGAACCGAGCGCTGCCGAGCTGAGGCGCCGGCGCCTCCGCAAACTGGAATCGGCCTCGTCGTCGTCATCGCCCCCTCCGGACAACTGATCCATGGTGTTGTGACTCGGACATTTCGCTCCGGACCAACAGGAACTCTGAGCCCATCCATCTTCTCTCTGGTTCCTCACTGCGTCTGCTCCTCGTGGCTCTCGCCTTCCACAGGCTCAGGTCTCTAACCGCGTCGAGTTGGACTCAGGCTGCGGAGAGACGCAGTCGGTCTCTCGTGAAGATTCTTTAGCGCTTACCCAGACTGTCTCTGTGTCCGAAAAGCAATAGCGCAACTTTTTTTTCTTCTTCTCATCAGCTTTCTCCCCAGAACGACTACTGCGATAACAACGCTGCAGGTGTTCGTAAGTGTAATTAGGTGAAAGAGGAAATCTCAAGTCGAAGATATTCGATCACTGTAAGAGAAATGGTATTTGGATTTGTGTTTGCTAGTTTTACTGTCAGTGACATCTCTGCCTGCTCTTTGATTTTTTTTTGCTTAATTCAGCATTTTCTTCCGTGTAAATGTGGTCCCCACTCACCCCGTCCACATGTTACACAGAACCATCAGTGTCGGATCAAGTGGATTCAAATCAAGGGACTCTAATCATCTACTTTTGCTTCTTTTTGCTGTTTTTTTTTTGGCCTTCCATCATGCAACATCCTCCAGTTTTTCTGGTTTCTCCACACTGCAGACGTTGTAACATACGGATTTATTTGAATGTGTACATACTGTATAGAGTTTTAATAGGATGATCTGTACATAATGCAGAATAAACTGTTTGACTGAAACGGCAGTGGCACAACTCGCATGCTAGATTTGTTGTGAAGCTCGACAAACGTGAGCACTTTGCTGCAGTGCTTCGATGTTGACTTTAAATTAAAGGTCTGGCTGTTGAATTCAACTCAACCCACTACATGCCAACCTGTTTTTAGGTTCATTTTGAAAGTTTAAAAAATATCTCAAATTCAGTTCACATTCATCAGAAACTACAACGGAGTATCATGGGCACATTTCCAGAAAAAGTGGACACTTTGAGCATAAAGTCGTAAATTTGGTCTCTGTGTTATTTGAGTGGAGAAATGTCAGCAGAGCAGTCCCATGCGTTGCGACACCAGAGAAAGCTGCTGCCAGGGTTCACACCTGTTTCCCGGGTGGCTGTTAACGTAATAAAATTGTTTTTTTAGTAAAATCATGTTCTTATAGTCATAAAATTACAACTTTTACAATAGAATTTAAAACTTTATTCTCATGTTACGACTTTATCCTCATAATATTACTTATATATATATTTTTTTCTCAATGTGGCCCTAATCTACGGAAGCGCTGAACTGCCACAGCAGAAAAATTCAAACTGATCAGTATCACGTTATAACGTGGTACCGATCCGTTGTTATTTTACAGTGGCAGCAATGCGCCTCCGTACTAAACGGAGACCGTCTCGCCGAATCAATACTTGACCAGCACTAATAAAAGCTCAGATCCGGACAGGTCCAACCTACCAGACTGCAAAATCTTTTAGGCTCTACGTTGTAGTGTTTTGCCACTCTATTTGAAAAACTAAATTGATATAAGGGGAGCAAAAATACCAAAAGTGTTGACAATTAAAAGCAACAGGGGATATTGCACAATGTGCTGCGGAATGTAATTGTTTGACTAACCCTGGATGAACAGCGTTTCGCGACTCTCAATGTCAGTCAGTGATAGTCTTCCGGACTCAGGGTCCATTTACTAGCTGTTCTGGAGCTTATGATCATATCACTCGACCTTCCTCGGCATATTCTTCCGATTTTCGCTGCATCAAATCAGTGTCGAAATATTGTACCAAAATCTCTACATGAACAAGCTCTTGCATGAGATCAGGAACACCTACGTTTCTATGTGAACTGAACGACTATCTGCCGAGGAAGGTTGTGTAATAAGGCGATAAAACAGCTACGAAATGGACCTTGTGGTTAGATTGTTCTGTGGAAAGAAGTTCATATTTCCACAAATCTGACGGACATTTTCAATTTTTTTAATGTTCTACTATATGAGATGATATACAAATGGTTCCTTCGGCTTTGAGACGCCCGGATTCCAGCCAGGTGATGGTCTCTGCAGGGTTTTAGATTCAGCTTCTGGTTTCCACTGAAGACATGAAAACTGGACAGGTCATCTGTCACATTAATTAGTGTTATTATACAGATATCAAGTCGGCTTCTACTGATGACAAAATATTGTTAAGGTTGAGTCATGCTTTATACTTAGCAAATCTGGATTTCTGAATATATTCCATGGGGGTTTCCCGAACAAGAGTACGGTTTGTTTTGGTACTAATTTTACAGGAAATAGACACTTCCTTGACCTTTGCCAACGAAGTTTCATTCATACCCTTTTTTTTTTGCATGTTGAGCTCACCTCTGTGCACAAACTCAATACTTTTACTTCCTATACAGTTGGTACCAAATGACACTGTTCTTTCCTGCAAACTTCCAAAGAAATTATTTGGAAATCACAGGCTCACGTCTGTCGCTGATGAAGTATTTGTTATGTAGTATTAGCATGTAACAACACGCAGCACTTTTCCCCACGATCACTTTCATCTCAGCAAAAGACCGAACAAGTTCTTTTTTTCCTATTTTTTATTTGTCGTTTACACAGTAAATGCCATTCATGTGCTGAAGTCACAGCCACGGGTGATTGACTCCTCGTAAAAACATAAAAGGAGAATAACATTTGATTTCGCAGCTACAATTAACAGGTAGGAGCTATAAAATAAGTTAGACGTTCATTACAATACAATTATACGAGAAAGGGGATTAAGAATCAAAATCAATTTCGCAAATGAGAACACTGTACAAATATGACATACATACTGAGAGATGAGCAGACGCTGGGCATGAGGAGAATTTACAAAATAAAAAGGCAGGGGGAAAATACCTGCAGCACTGCGTAAGAGAGATTAGATCAAGAGATCCCGCTGATCTCATGTGGAATTATTATTTCCTTAGGGGTTTCCAGACACGAGTGTCTTGTTTTGATACTGAAGAAACACCATTCTGCTGTGAACACAAAATGGGTCATATCGTATTAGTCTGTTTCTGATACATTTGAAACAGTGTAAACTTTTTTAAACTCAACTGCAAAAATAGTATTGCTACGCGAGCTTAGGGACGACATTGAATAACATTTATTCATTTATTAAGGAATGCCAATGAAGCTAAATGTGCCATAAGGAATTGCATTAGCTACTGAGCCTGGGACAAAGACTGGCTATAAAAGGGAAGGAACGACTAAACCTCGGCTTAACCTTTATAAAAAAAAGCTCACTGTGCACATTATTTGGCCATTCGTGTCTGGCGGGGATTTTCCCACGCAGCTCGTTCCCTTCGAGCCAAGAAAGTTTTTTTTCCTTTCTTCGCCTTTCAAAAACTACAAGGTGCATATTCACTGGTGACGATTTTCCTGAGGTTTTCTGTGCAAAAACTGCTCACAGGGGGAGGTACTACACGCTAGTATCTCTTTGTGTGTGTGTGTGTGTGTGTGTGTGTGTGTGTGTGTGTGTGTGTTGTCGTGGAGGTGGATCCCACAACCTGGAATCGTGGTCAGAAGTCGGGGTCAGTTTTGGGGAGTGGAGTAGAACGAGTGGTGCTGGTGGTTCTGGTCCGTAGGTTTGCTGGCAAACAGGAGAGGAGCGGTCTCGGCTCCGTACCAGCTGAAACAGAAGAAGGAGTGCAGGAGATGACAGAGCCGTGTCCACTGGAAATAAACACCTTTATGTCTGAAAGCGAAATATTTACTCAAGCCTGAAAATTAGGATTTATGTTCTAAAACCTCCAGTTTTATTTCATCATTTTTTTGAAGTGCCAAGTATAATGTCAGTAAAATGGTTTCCCTCAGCTCAAGGCAATGTCCTCTGATGTCTTTGCTTTGTTCAACTAACAAATCCTAAAAAAAATCCAAAGCTTTTGATTTAAAGACACACACAAAAACTTAAACGTAGACTTGAATGATCCATCAAAATATTTCATGTTGTTCAACTGATCATTAGTCAGCCTTGGTGATGTTGATGTTCGTACCTCGCCTGTGGATGTGAAGTGCGCACCCACGGAGCGGGCGAGTCGTCGTCGCTGCCCAGGGGTTCATCGAAGAAGTACGGGCGAGGTAGGACCCTGGTGTTGATGACCACCCTGCTGCTCTGTGGGGATCGGAATGAATCGACACGGGGGGTTGAAATGACTTCTGGCGCTTTCGACGACACGTCATGTCCGACGCGCCAAAACTTACCTCCTGAGTAGGCTGGCGAACCCTGAAGATGAGGATGAGCAGACCAGTCGGGAGCAGTTCCCATATGAAGAGGATGGCACCGAAGACCAAGTAGCCGCTGTCGCCCAGTTCGTAACGCAGGTCGGCCTACAAACAAACAAACACACACAAACAAACACTGTGTTATCAGCTGGTAATTAGACTATGAGTGGCTATTTACTTTACCACTATAAACCTTGCACGCTCTGAGATGTGAAAATCGTTACGGCCAGCGTAACAGACTGTTCCGCCGTCTAAAGGGCTGCTGATGATGATGAGGATTACCTGGTCAGACACGTTGTACCAGTCAAAGTTGAACGACTCCACCTGGTAGTTCTGGGACAGGAGGAGGACCGTCAGGTTGTAGCAGGCGCGGCTGGCAAACAGCAGGATCACTGCTGCTCCCAGTGCGGCTGTGCGGCACACCGTGGTCCCCTGGTCGGGTGGAAGAGGGCACCGTTACCCTCTTGCACCATCAGAACTACAGGCGAGTTTAGGTATAAATACTAGAGTCCGACCGATGTTGGATTTTTGGGGCAGATGCCGATATAACAAACTGATCATATATTTTATGTATAAAATATTGTAACTAGTAACTATAGCTGTGAAATGAATGGGGTGGAGTTAAAAGTACAGTATTTCCATCTGAAATGTAGTGAAGTGGAAGTAAAAATTAGCAGAAAATGCCATGGGAATACTCAAGTACAAGTTCTTCTAAATTGTATTGCACTAAAGTACAGTACTTGAGTAAATGTACTTTATTACATTCCACCACTGCTCTTTAACCAGGTATTCCATGAGATTCATGCTACAGCTTTGTTCCGTTTCCAAACCATTATTTCAGTGGATTGAACTCCAATCGAAAAACACCTTTTCTAACTTATCATAACATGTCATCTTTAGCAATATGTTAACTGGTAATAACGTAGCGTTATAAGGTAGAATGGGCGAAGATGCTCACACATTAGCTTCCACTCAGGCTGACGAGGAGTCAAAGTAGCTACGTGGTTAGCCACTAAAACAATTAGGACCTTCTTGTCGCGGAGAGTGTATTTATCTCTACTTTCCAGCTCTGCATCACACCAAACGGGTGACAAATACGTACTGAAATGTTCGGGATAGTCACAAAACGCTAGGTGAGTGTGTGTAGCTGATGCCGAAATGTTTCATTTTAATCTTTATCATAGGTTTAAAAAAAAATGCTGGATCCTACAATTCCCAAAAAACAACTAGGAAAAGACCCTCCACACTCTCAGGTTTTGACAAAGTTCTGTTATAAATGTGTAGTCTCCGAGCCCAAGCTGGGATTACCCTGATGATGTCACAGTGATGTCATCTGGGATTTCCCTAAGCACAATACAACTGTATTCACAGGATGGGTTGGCCTGATCATGAGGAGTGTATGGCTCTTTAACTTATGTCTATAGCTGCGTTTCCTGAGCGCACCTTGCTGATCAGGTAGGGGTTGGTGGAGTGCGAGTGTCTGGTCAGGAGCAACAGCAGAGCAGCCAGTAACACGGCATCCAGGATGAAGAGCGAGTCGTTGAATATGACCCGAACCAGGACCAGGCTCCAGGTCCGGCTGCCCGACCCCCCACGCCCTCTGTCCCCGAGCGCCGCACACACCATGTTGACACAGACGAATACGCCGTTCATTGCCCCGTAGATGCACCGCGCCACCCACCTGAGGAAGGAAGACATGGCAGCCAGAGTGATGGATGGATTTTCACGGTGTTTTGGCGGCTCAATCGAGATAATCGGAGATCAAAATAGAAGATCGACACAGGATTAGTCTCTGGATCTTTTCTACATTTTGACGTAGAGTGTGACTTACAGATTTCTGCCCCCTGCCGAGCTGTAATTCTCTCTCACTTTGAGCAACACCTGCAGTACAAGAGAAGAATATGCAACAGTGAAACTGAAAGCAAAAGGAATTCCACTGCTCAAATATAACCGACATTGTCACTTTAGTTGCATCAGACCTGTTCTTCTAACAAATTTCTACACTTTATTGTACACAGCCTTACCTGAGTAAAATACAGGTTAATGAGGCTGAGTGTGAAGAACTGCAGACACACGGGGAAGCAGTAGAGCAGCCAGAAGACTGCGACGGGCAGGTGGTTGGCCTCCAGAGCATTAGCGAAGTAAAAGGAGAACAGAGTGGTGCGGAGGGCGGCCCAGAGCAGGCAGAGGAACAGAAACACACTCTGGTAGCTCCATCGCTTGTGTCTGTAGAGGAGGAGGAGCCAGAGCTGGACGTACACCACCAGGAAGAGGACAGCGTACAGGGCGGTGTAGAGGACGGTGAAGCCGAGCTGGACGGATGGGGCGACGGCCGGACACAGGGGGACCGGGGGAGGCAGAGTGGAGGAGCTGGGAGGAGGGGCTGCTGTGACCGGAGCTTCCATTTGGGGGTTAATGTCAGAACTTAACTGTCCATCGTCGCGAGAGGAACTGCCTCGCTGTCTCCGCTCAGCCTGAAGTGGTTTACATGGGAGACCTGAAAACACAAATCAATAGTAGAGTTAGGCAATATGACTGTGAACTGGAGGAGACTTTGACATGCTGCTTTTTCAGAGGCAGCGATCCCCTGAATATCTCTGCATGGATCAGCCTACTGTGGTTGATGTTGCAGATAAATGAACAGGACGGCTTTATGACAGTGTTATTATTTTTTCCTTCTCTCCATTGAGGAATTGGAATTCCTTTATTTGTCAAATTATTCAATGACTCCTGTTTGACTTTGCCATTGCTGGATTAAAAAAAAAAATACAATTAATCCTTCATTTACAGGTGCATTCTATACAGGAGTATTTTATGAAATCTCACATCTGGGAGAATTTTGCTTAACATCAGACACACACACACACACACACACACACACACACACACAGAAACACAGCCCAGGTGTAAGGTCAAGATTCACATCGATTTAAATCTAGTTCTTGTATAACATAACACACCAGGCGCGCTATGGTGGCTCACACAAAATGACATGATCAAACTCGATTGATCGATGTAACATCCGATTGACAGTTTGATGTTAACAACTGTCAGTGTGTTCATGTCCACTGGGTAGGTTTCGCTGACCTTTGAACCTCGGTGATAATCCCCCAGCAGCTGATGGTCTTCACTGTGGTCCTTCGGGGCATAAACAACCGGCCGTGTTCCGTCCAGGCTAACGGAGCTAACCGACACTAGCTCGGTCCAGTCACTGTGGACGTGAGGTGGCTCGAGCCGTCGCCTCTCTTCGCCTGCACGCGAAGAACCCACGCGGTGCTTAACTTCAACTGAAGGACGACGACGACGACGACGACGACAACAGACCTGGTTCCGAGGGGACGCGGAGCTCCGGGGTCCGCGGCGGACGACTGTAAACTGTCGCTTCCGGGTGCGTGACCCGCTGTGTGGTATCGTCTAATGGGCGGAGCCTCTGTTTTTGATTCTCGCCGCCAATCAGCGACGCCGGCGAAATCGCGGTTTCTTCAATTTCTTGTTTACTCGCCTCGACGCGATCGGCGTTGCACGTACATCTCGCCTCAAAACGGATCGTGTCGCTCACAGGTGACAGGGGGGAGAGAAGGAGAGAGAGGGGCGGGGGGGGGGTGGGTTTGTTTTGCTGCCTAATGCCGCGTTAGTTCGCCACGACGCGCGGCACCCGTTCGCCTCGTCAGACGAACTGCGCTGCCCTTGCGGTTCGGCCGCCCCGCGCCGCTCTTATTGGCATAAAAAAAAAGCGCTCCAAGATGCCCATGGTGCTGCGATCCAGGAGGTCCGTCCGCCCCGGCGAGGCGAGCGAGGTCGAGTCACTGGACGCGACGCCGGCGAGACGGAGACGGTCGACGCGCCCGCACGCCAGCACTACGTACGAGGTGGGTATTCCATTACTCAGCCTTTCCGCCTCCTCTTCCTCCACTGCCGAAAAGTTCACCGTCGAGCCACGTCGCTGGCTCGCTAGCGTGCCACACACACACACACACACACACACACAGGCGGCGGCGGGGGGAGGAGGACCACCGAAGAGACGCTTGTATGAGAGCCCGACTGACCGTTACCTGCGGCCCAGTTACCGCGCGACGCCACTCCGAAGAGCCTCACCTTTGTTTAGCTCGTTAGCATAACGGTTAGAGAGCTGCTGCGCCTAGCCTCGACTTGTTACCTAGCACGTCCCCGCAGTATGGTGAGTTGTCCTTTCACGCTGGCGGGTTTCTTCGTATAGAATATACTGACATTGTCCCCTTCTATTCTCTTTTTGTGGTGCTTTTGCCACAGGGAGGGTTTAGATACACGCTGTGTCCCGAAAGTGTCGCGCGCGCGCGTGTGTGCGTGCGTGTGTGTGTGTGTCCAGAACTATTGCTTTGTCACAACGCTGCCTGCTCTTTAACAACTGCGAGATTAACCGCTGTGGTCCCGTCAGGAGTCCGACGAGTCCGACTCCGAGAGTGTCCGGGGCCCAGAGATGGAGAGAGCGCAGAGTCCCCCGGACGAGCTGGAGGAGGAAGCTGCTGCCGCCGAGGAGGAGGCAGATGTGACGTTAGGCTGACATTCATCTGTCTCTCACTGGACATTCAAACACACGCACACGCACCTCTCGCTGTCACATGTTGCTTTGTGTTGGCAGGGAAAGCAGAGGCGATCTAGGACGCATGGGTGCGGCTAGCTTTCATTTATACAGTACGCAACTGTGGTGAGAGAAAAGTGTGTGCGTGTGCGCGTGTGTGTGTGGCTGGCAGCAGCAAGTATAATCCTCACCAGGAAATATCATGGGAAATATTGGCAGGCGAGTGCGGAAGCGTTTGCCTTCCTTGCTGTAGAGCTATATAGCAGATTGATATACTAGGGTTACTTGAACAAGACAGTTCAATCTGTGCTGGAGTTTTTTTAAGGCCCCTTGGCAAAATGAAAACGGGAGTTGTATACTGGCTAATATTAAGTTTTAATCACTATCACATAATGCGATGTTTAAAGGTCCTGCATGCAGCAGTAGCATTAAACATTACCCCGGTATGTCAAAATAAAGGTCCTGCATGCAGCAGTAGCATCAAACATTACCCCGGTATGTCAAAATAAAGGTCCTGCATGCAGCAGTAGCATCAAACATTACCCCGGTATGTCAAAATAAAAGTCCTGCATGCAGCAGTAGCACCAGAAATTACACCGGTATGTCAAAATAAAGGTCCTGCATGCAGCAGTAGCATCAAACATTACCCCGGTATGTCAAAATAAAGGTCCTGCATGAAGCAGTAGCATCAAAAAATTAAACCGGTATGTCAAAATAATGGTCCTGCATGCAGCAGTAGCATCAAAAATTACACCGGTATGTTAAAATAAAGGTCCTGCATGCAGCAGTAGCATCAAAAATTACACTGGTATGTCAAAATAAAGGTCCTGCATGCAGCAGTAGCATTCAACATTACACATAATATAAAAGATCAGAATATTTTTTCTGTAGCCTTCCCTAGATCTGTGCCTCAGCACAATCCTGTGTCTGAGCTCTGCAGGCAGTTCCTTCAGCCTCACGGTTCGGTTTTTGCCCTGATATATATGCATCGTCGGCGGTGAGACTTTTCATTGACGGGGGTGTGACTTTTCCAGATCATGTTCAATCAATCTGAATTAAACTGAGTTGCACTGAGACGAGGTAGATCAAAGGTGATGGCACCTGGGATGAATTTGAAGAGTCATCATAGCAATACTTACGTGAATGTTATATTTCAGTTTTTTCCTTTTAATAAGTCCACAGAAAGTTGATAATTCCGTTTTTGCCTCAACATGGTGCGGTATTTGGTGTAGATTAATGAGGATTTAACATAACAAAATGTGGAAAAAGTGAAAGACTCTGCCAACGTAATTGCTGTCATTGCTGCATCTGTGACTTGTGTCGGCCTGCCCTGTAATAAATCAGTCAGGCTCTGTGTTAATAAATTGCCAGTTTCAAAAGCATATGTCATAAACTGCCCTAATAAAAGGTGAAGTTCATAACAATTGACAGATCATTTGAAATTTGCTCACTACAGATATATTTGTGTCCGTGTACAAGTTGGTGGATAATTAACTAGACATCTTCAGTACATAAAATGCCACGATATGTTACTGGTAACCCAAAACAATGGTTAACATACATAGCTTGTTGCACCACATTGCTTTTTTTTTTTTTTTTTTTTTTTTTTTTTACAAATGCCCCACTCAGTGAACATCATGGTTACAGGTCAAATTTGAGGTGTAATATGTAATATGTGTAGTGTGTTTATACTGTTAATTAGAATATATATTCGCTGATATTCATAATTGTTCAATTGTTGATATTGCTAACTGCCAAAAGAAAACTATCTGCCTGTATCAGTTGGACATATAAGGCCTTTTTCTCAGCAGACATTTTTTTTTTACAGTTTTTAATGATAACATTAGAGGTGGCTAAGTCCCACTGAACCATGACAGTGTAATTTCAGTAACATTTCCTACTGTGACATGTCAAAATGTCTTGCAGGGAACACATCTACGTAGTTAGACAGTGAGACAATAAAGCAAACACTGTTTGGGGGAAAAAAGTTTCCTTTTCCTGCCAAGAAACACGATTGGCAAGATTACAATAAGTTTTGTGGTCAGTAGACTGGCCCACGTCCTGATGTCTGGTTTGTAACACTGAAATATGGTCATCATCATGGACAGGGCAAATTACAATCTTTAGCTGCCATCATAATGTCGAGTTACATGACATTGTAACCACGGTAACAATAATGTCACATTCATATTGACATCTGCGTGTTAAACAGCCTGTGGTTGGGTGAACCAGTCAGGAGACCTCATTTGAATGGGTGTGGCTATTCTAGCTCTTGCAGTGCTACGAAAGCATCTCAGGGTCATTAACAGATGTGTTTTGTTGTAAACCAGCACCAAGGCCGAGTTAAAGGAATGGACTACATCAAGTTAGGATTTATTCGGGGTTTTTTTTGTTTTTTTTTAATGTAGAATAGATGTTTTATACAACTAAAGGTATTGTGATGAGGCTTTTCAGAGTCCCTGGGTTATAACTTGTTTGCATATGCTGTGAGATGTGCTATAGACACATGTTGATTTATCCAACAAAAGATTCATTTTAACGAGGTTCTGTCTCCCTCAGGATCTCAAACATTGCAGTGTTTTGCTGAACCGTCTGCAGGCGGACGACAAGGCTGCAAGGAAAGAGCTTGACGAGAAAGAAGACATGAACCGCAAGGGTGGGAAGCCCGTCTCTCGGATTCCGACCTTCTTTAAACGACCTTCCGGTGCAAGCCAGAGCACGGAGCTGCCTGTTCCCAAAAAAGATACCCCCGTCCAAGCATCTGAGCCTCAAGACGATGCTGGATGTGGAAGTGTGGAGGCTTCAAAGGCCAAACCGCCCGATGTCAGAGACATGGCGCTCCCCGTGCCATCAGTCCGAGTCCCCAAAATCGGCCTTGAAGCCCCATCTTTATTCAGCAGTCCCGAAAAAGCTGCCACAACGGCTCATAGCTCCCAAATTGCTGCACCCAAGAGCTGGGGTTTGTCTGGATCTGTTCAGAATCCTCTCTTAACCGCAAGCCCCAGGCCTGCCATCAGACCAGAACAAGGGTCAGAGCAGCATTTGCCAGAGGAAGACGAGAGCAAAACCTCAGAAGTAGAAGCTGACACCGTACCAGATGTCCCTGTACGTCACCTTTTACCTTTTGCCTCCCTCAGCCAAAAGCCACAGGAAGACACCGCAGAGAAGTCCGATGTCGAGGTTGAAGAGAAGATCACCCCCACTGCCTCTGAAGACTCCAACAAGTCCGAGTCTGCAGAGGGTTCTCACACAACCGAGGTCGGCCAAGTGGACGTCATCATGGACGAAGAAGCACCGTGGGAAAAGGAGCCAATGAACATACTTGAATTAAAGGACAGTAGATCTTCATCCGATGCAGAAAGCGAGGAGAGTTTGGCAGATGAAAAGTCTGAGGTCCACGATTTCGAAGAGGTGAAGGAACATCATGAAGCACACATCGTCCAGTCGGAGTTTTCCGAAGTTGCAGAGGAAAGGCCCGAGATGGACGAATCCACCACTCCTGTAGCAGCAGGGACGCCTGCTGATGTTGGATCAACCAAGTCCACGAAGGTGAGTTTATGTTGCTGACTGTACTTGCTAGATAGATTTCAATGATTTCTGTCAGGCTGTAGTCTCAACAGACTTTAAGTCTGTAGTCAGGTCAGGACATTGTCTGGAGTTGCCCTTTCCCACATGGAGCGCACAACCAGAGATGTCAGGTGTGTTCTCGTCTTCTGGAAATACTCATACATTTGGTTCATGCGAGTGATGGGGCCTGGGTAGACCCATGCAGGAGGCAGGATACAAATGTCATAGACACTCCCCACTCGCCTACTGCAAATTCTCCGGACAATGACCGGCTCTATTTACACATGAGCTCAGTCAGACATCACACAGACTTTGCACTGGAGAGCTGGCAGTTTAAAGTCCATTAAATCTCAAGATCAACTCATTTGGACAGTAGCATTCACACACACACACACACACACACACACACACACACACACACACAGCTTCTCTGGGCCATGTCTGGAAAAGCTCAGGGTTGCGGCGCAATGTGTGAAAGCAGATTCAGTCACATGTAAAGGAATTTAACCACACCCTGCCCCCAGTAATAGCTGTGGCATGTATCACAATCCCAAGATGTTTTCCAGTCTCTTCTCAGAGCTGTGATTATAACTTAACCAATAACCAATTTGTCCATTAGTAAAATAAAAAAAGTAAAAAGTAACTTCTGTGATTTTGCAGAGCTCAGGATGCTCCGGTTTTGTCTTCCTCTGCATCCTGCCCACCACCTTGCTGCTTCTCGGGGGGTTCGGTCAACATGTCTGGCACTACGGGCTTCCCTCGTCCGTGGCCCAGCTCACGGCTCAGCTGGAGCTGCACTGGCTAGAAGGCTTTGGCTTAGTCCCAGAGCCTTGTAGCACTGATTGTCGGTAAGAAATATCAACAAAGTGTCAACCTTTCCGACGTATTTTGGCCTGTGGAGTAAGTATAAATGATGTGACTACCCTCTCCCCCGGTTCAGAGTGCATCTGGTGGAGAGCATCCCTGTGGGTCTCTACCCATCTTCTCCCTCGTCCAGACGAAGCATCGCCGACAGCTGGCTGCATCTGCTGGACAGGGCCAACAGCTCCGTCCACATTGCTGCTTTCTACTTCACGCTACGAGGCGGCGATTTGGAGAACTCTGACGCTCAGGTCAGTTCAGTGGCATGCCCCAGTCTCATCACATAATATAGAACTTTATTTCTAGTGATTGTAATGACTCCATTTGTGTTTGTGTGTGTGTTTTGCAAGGGACGAAAGGTCTTTGAGCACCTGAAACAACTTGAATCTAAAGGTGTGAAACTCCAGATTGCTGTCAACAGCCCCCAGAAATCAACCCAAGACACATCAGAGCTGGCTGCAACAGGTACAGCATCGTTTGACAATGGCCCTGTTTAGACCTGGCATTAATATCCTGCTCAGGTGATCAGATCACACCTTGACAGCTCACTCTCTCTCTCTCTCTCACACACACACACACACACACACACACACACACACACACACACACACACACACACACACACACAAAACTGTCCTGTCTGTCATAGTCAGACTGGCTAAAAACATCATCATTTGGTCAGTGCGAACTTAAATGATGTTCGTGTTAATTTGCATATGGAGCAGGGAAGGGAGATGTGATAACACGTGGAAACTTCCAAACCGTCCACATCAATGGCGACAGATGTTAAAGCCAGACATGGACAGGTCAACATGTATCACTGAGACTCTGAGAATTAAATGTACCTGATGCAGCCTTAGAGAACTCCTTTCTTGTTTAGAGGATGAGCATCTTTTATTAGCCCATACTGATGCAGTTGCTAGTAGAAGGGGATGTTGCGGCACAGTTTGCACTTAAACCAAGATGAAGAAGTGTGAATGTTGCTCAACGAGTTCGAAGCTCTCTGGATGTGATCACTTGCAGGTGCAGAAGTCCGAGAAGTGGACCTCCAAGCTGTGACTGGAGGCATCGTCCACACCAAGCTGTGGGTTGTGGATCAGAAGCACTTCTACCTGGGCAGTGCCAACATGGACTGGCGCTCACTTAGTCAGGTAACGCCCAAAGATCTATTCACATTAATGTGGGCGAGTCTGTCGTCATTGTATTCGGTGTTTACCCCACACGACCTTTTGCGTTAGAAAGACCTGAATCACTGTCCACTTACAGATCACATTACTGTCCAGTGGATTTGTAGAGCTAATGGCAGTCGGGGCTCTAAAAGAGCAGAGAGGCATTTTTATTTGGACTCTGTTGAAAGACCCAACTGAAGCTCAGTGACCACAGTGAGACAGCAGATTTCAGATTAGCCTCAGACTGACGGTGCACTTCTCTGTATTAGACTCTCCAGAAGGCTGCACAATTGATCATGTCATTAGGCCGTGTCAGCTTTGCAGTGCCTGCTTGTTACTGACGTGCACATTGAAAAGCGAGTTATATCAACACAGTAGATTATTTGCATTTTAAAGCCGCTGATTGTGAAGTGAAAGCACATTTTTGTCAAGTTCAAATCCTTAAACGCTATCGAACCGTTTTTGTTCCGAATGATAGATGAATGGATGTGATGCCTTTTCCTGATCTTTATATTGAGTCAAATAAACTGGATTAGCGTTTGTATCTTAGCAGCATAATCCTGCTGCTTCCAGATCAGACAGGCCACCGATGCTCCCCTCACTCACTCACACAGTACTAGTTGTGGCAGGATGAATACGTTTGTCGATGTGTGTTGAACCAAGGTGAAGGAGGTGGGTCTGTCGGTGGAGGACTGCAGCTGCCTGGCCCAGGATGCCTCTCGGATCTTCGGGGTGTACTGGAGCGTCGGTGGTGCGCACAATGGATCCCTGCCCCCCTACTGGCCCGCTCGCCTCTCTGCCCTGTCCAGCTCCCAGAATCCTCTGCGCCTGAAGTTCAATGGAGTACCTGCTCAAGTCTACCTGTCTGTAAGTTAACACCAAGGATCAGCTTCCTTTGAGAGGAGGATCTGTTTGATTATTGTGTTTGGTTCTGATATTACCATCTTCAGACAGACGTTATCGTCCAAACCAAACTCTGTGTCTGAATTTGTTTGGTTTGTAATTTATACTGGAATTAAATGTGTTGTGTCTTGTGGAATAATGTTATGATAACAATGTTTAGCTCATCATGTGACATGAATTAATGGTTAATCAATTTTGAGTAATATTATGGGTTAATGACAACATGGTTTTAAAGTTAAATGAAAACCCTATTTAATTTTTAGGGAATTTATTCTGACACAGTTGTGTCAGAAATATTTACATTCTGATATTATCAACTCGTAACAGTGAGCACTGTCTGCAGCACTGCTGACATACAAGATCATCTGTAGATGTTGTCACACTGACGGCTCCAAAATGATTTCTTCATCCTGAAAACCCAAATAAACCCAATGAATATGTCTCCAGTACTAGATAGTTTTTACCACTGTTATCTTTGCTTGCTGTGATAGCAGAGTGTTTTGTTTTCTGATCAGGCTGTGTCGGCTGTGCCTGCCTTTCCTCCGGATCTTTCTGTTTGTTTTAGCTTTTTGAAAACTGAATCCATCTTGACCTTGACCTCTGAGTTCTCCTTGTGCGTCAGCGTGCTACTTGAGCATCTTCATTACTCTAAGCAAAGACATGTTAGACATGTGAAGGGGTTGTAAAAGACTCCTGATCCTCTCTCCCTCTCTGCTCCCACAATCCTCTGCATCTGTTTCCTGCAGAGTGCCCCTCCACAAATCTCAGCCCGCGGCCGCACTGACGATCTCTCCACCATCTTGTCCGTCATCGGCGACGCCCAGAAGTTTGTCTACATCTCCGTCATGGACTACCTTCCTCTGTCACAGTTCACAGAGCCGCTCAGGTACCCACACGCGGCAAACTAGTATTTGCCACTGCAATGGTAAAAAGTCCTGTACATTAACATTAGTAATACCTGCTTCAGGACATGGAGACATTGTACATAATGTTCACAGTCTTGATCTCCAGTGTTGACGCTGTGCTCTGGTCTCCTGCTCTCAGGTTCTGGCCCGCCATCGACACGACCCTGCGCGCTGCCGCCTGCACCAGAGGGGTGCAGGTCCGACTCCTGGTCAGCTGCTGGGAGCACTCGCCTGCCGCCATGTTCACCTTCCTGCAGTCGCTGCTGGTGCTCAACAGGCCTCCGCTGAAGTGTGACATCGACATAGTACGTTTGGAGATTTGACAATTTATTCCTCGACAGTGCTCTCAGCAGAACGATGGTGGATCCTGACCTCCTGTTCTCTTTATTTTTGTGACTTTGCAGAAAATCTTTACGGTGCCCTCAACCGCGGAGCAGAGGAAGATCCCGTTTGCCCGAGTCAATCACGCCAAGTACATGGTCACAGACAGGGTGGTCTATATAGGTGGGTTATTAGCTCTGACCCTTCAAACATTATTAATATCCACTGTGACGGATTCAGAGGGGGAATATAACCAAGAATATTATTCACACAATATTTCACACATTTTGTACAGTTGTTTTAAATTATAAAAAGGTTGAAATGTTGTTACCATTTATTTATTTTTCAATTATAGACAGACTTGTTTTCCTAAGATAGATGAAGTAGTTATCGGCAAACCAATGCAGTGATAAAAATCCTTTTACACGCTGTTCGTGAGTACGACAAGAGCTGTTTCACGCTCCCACAGTGACTGACGAGCGTCTGTCTCCACAGGGACGTCCAACTGGTCAGAGAACTACTTCAGTCAAACTGCCGGTGTGGGCCTGGTTGTGAACCAGACGGGCTCAGACGTGGGGGAAGGCCAGCAGACTCTGCAGAGCCAGGCAGAGGAGCTCTTCCTCCGAGACTGGACGTCCCAGTACACCAGTGCCCTCTCTGTCGACAGCCTGGACGTATGCCCCCGTGGCCGACACTGATCCATGAGGCACACTGCGTTGTGGCTGAGCAATCCGCTTGCTCCTGGCGCTTTTTTTTTTTTTTTTTTACTGGCGCAGAAAGTAACTTGCTAAACTGTGTGAAGGAACACAGTCCTTTGTATTGCTGTTCCCTGCCTGCCTGCCTTCTTCTGTATATAACTGCGATTTTTATATTTAGTTTCAGAACGTGTTATTTTTTTAAACTCTTAATGATTTGCTTATTTTCTTACATGGGCTGAGGCATAAGGATACTGGCTTTGTACAATTTGTGTTATGCCTGGAGCATTTTGTATAGTTTCCTCAAAGAGGGTCGGTTCCCAGCTTTAACAATCTCACGCAGGAAATTAAAGATTTCCAAAGAGGTGCAAACACCACGGCCATGTTTACGCTGCTGAAGCTGTTAGCTGTTAATATCGGTCCATCCGTACACAATTCTTGTAAATACTGGCAATTTTAAGTGATGGCTGTGCTCAAGGAAGAAATCTCAATTGAACGTTTGCCACTGTGGACAGAAAATAATAATGTTTGCTTTGATTTGTGATTGAAGTGTTTTGTTCTGAGTTTGAACCAGTTCCCCTGTGTGGAATCTATTTTACTGTATCGATAGTTGCTGTTTCTGCATCTTGGAGCGCTTCATTACCAGGGTGAAGACAAACGCAGGGACCTCCTGGCTCCGGAGGGAACATCTCACTGAATGTTTCAGCACCAATAAAACCTGCTCCTCGGCTTCTTCATGCACTATGGAATGAATGCGGTGTAGTTGTTGATTGGTTGATGAAGGGACAGACATTGTTATAATTTGGTTCACCCATATGACCAATGCTTTTCTCATTTCTTAACCATATGATGTGTAGCTATTTTTTTCCACTTTATGCCTCATAAAATATTGTTCTGGATCCACAAAATGACAGTGGTGAATGGGATTTAATTTCTGCTATTCGCAAATTTACATTTTTAATGAAGAGTCTATGGCCTGTTGCAGCCCTGTCAGGCGTCAGGCACTGTAGCAAAACAGAGCGCTCTGAGCTTAATGTGGAAAACAGCATGCATACAGTATATGCTCACAATTACAAACCTATCATGCTAATGTTTAGGAGATATAGTTCACAAACTACATCTGAGGCCGATGAGAATTTTAAGAACATTTAGTGTCGATATCCTCAGAGCCACACCGCCAATGATTGGACAACCCCTTTGTTTTTCTGTCAACAATGACTAAATGTTTCTGTCCTTTCTCCGTGAGATACAAGAGACTGTTGGACACTTTCATGCTGTGTCACGGTCAAACCGACTCAAAAGACAAAACACCAAAAACAAAAGAAGCACTGGTGATCAAATAATTTCCAGTCTCTATCACTGTAGGTTTATTTTCACTCAATTTTACTATACCACTTCTCACAAAACATATCTTACAAACAAGTAAAAAAAAAACATCCATAACTTAGGTTAAATTTGAAGCATCATGTTTGGTGAGCAAAAAAAAATTCATGGTAGAATGACACGTCACTATATTTGTGACACCGCAGAGTAGTGTCACAAATATAGTGTAAGGAATGACGTGACTGTGTGCCGCAGCAGCAGACCTGCAAGATTCCACACTCACAAGCGTTGCTGGCTTCCATTCATCCCTCCAGCTCTGGTCCATGGGAGACGACAGACGGTGAATGGAGAGACTCGTCTCAGCGGGGGGGGCCAAACAGAAACAACCAGGAAAGGAGTTGTGTCTCATTCACAGTCGCTGACCAGTCCAGCCTTCTAAGTCCTTTTCCTATCCACGTGCAGACGGACTTGAAGTTGCACGAATGTTTCTCTGACCGAGAGAGGAGGAGGAGGAGGAGGAGGAGGGGGACTCCGCCTGCTCTCATTCCATGGAGAGCTGCACGCTGTCTGTCTGGCCTTGCTGCTGATCAAATTTTCTGGCTAAAAAGACAAAAAGAGTTCAAGTTGAAGACAGCAGAACAATTTGATTTACCCAGGATGACAACATAAACCACAGTGTGACCAAGAATCTAACATCATTAAACCACCCACCAAAAGTATTGGAAACACTTTTCATCAGTGATGATGTGTTTGTATGTGTGCTAAACATTTTGGATTTCCGTTGAGTCCTGTAGTAGGGAAAGGGTTTATAATAATAATAATAATAACAATAATAATTTTATTCATATAGCACCTTTTAGAAGCAGCTTCGCAAAGTGCTCTCACAAAAACATACAAATCAAAGACAATTAAAATCTGCATTCTAACAAAAACACGGTTTTCAGGTCACACATCTGTATATAAAAATTTAATTTAAAAAACATAAAAAGACGACATCACATAAAAGCAAGTCTATGGAAATGGGTTTTTAAAAGTGACTTAAAAGAAGGCCCAGACTCTGCCAGCCTCATCTCCTCGGGCAGACTGTTCCAAAGTCAAGGGGCCCTGATGGAGAAAGCTCGGAACAGCTAGTAAAGACCCACCTGAGGATCTGAGGCTGCGAGCCGGCTCGTAGGGGATCAGCATTTCATTCATGTAGCTTGGAGCAAGACCAAGCTGTGCTTTAAAAGAAGTCAGTAAAATCTTTAAATCAATTCTTAAATGGACGGGGAGCCAACGAAGTGAAGCTAAAACTGGGGTTAGGTGATGCCGTCTATTAAAACCAGGGAGAAGCCCAGCTGCTGAGTTTTGGACCAGTTGGAGGCGGGCAAGGGATTTTATGGTTGACACCAGAGAGGATGGAGCTGCAGCAGTCTAGGCGGGAGAAAATGAGGCTGTGGGTCAGTTTCACTAGGTCGGGGTGTGAGAGCATTGGTTGGATTTTTGAGATGATTTTGAATAGGCCGAGGTTTCTGGCAACAGGCTGGATCTTTTGTGCGAGAGGGCCGAGGCTGGCTGAGTTGAACGGAGTGGTGTTTGGTGGGTGGAAGACAATGATTTGTGATTTGGATGGATTTAGTTGGAGGTGGGTTTGATCTGGACAGGCCAAAACATCTGGATTGGACAATCAGGATTATGAGACTCTCCAGATCGACGCATCGTTGTTCTCCGGTCCGGGGCAGATGTGCACCGACACTCACCCAGAGAGTACATCTCCAGCTGCTGTCGCAGGCGGACCTTCTGCAGACTGTCGTAGAAGTTGGGCTCGGGGCTGCTGCCGGCGGTGGGAGGCAGAGTGAAGATGCGCATGATCTTCCTCTTGTTCCTTGATCGCACGTGAGGAAGAACAAAAAAAGAAGAGACACTCGGTACGTCGCATGAAGAGAAGAACGCCATTTTTTTGCTTTACGGCAGGTCACCCAGTGATTTATGTTCAAATTCGATCATAACACTAGGGTTAGGGTGATTTAGCCAATGCCGAAATTGACAACATACACTACAGATAAAATCTGAATGTCAAGTCACGTGATATGACACGCGCACTTGCCTGTTACCAGGAAACAACTTAGAAATGCACAAATTGTCAAAGCAGTACGGGGTGGATCCGAAATCTATGGGTTGGATCGCGGTATTTTTTTTAAAGAGAAGCCGCGAATGGGTGAACCACGAACCACGAACCGCACGCCTTTGCTTTGTCCCTCCGCCCGGCCGTGGGCTAAGTGAAAGAGCGAACCGTGCTTACTTCCTGGCGTACATCAGCAGCCCGAAGCTGACCAGGATGACCAGCAGGTAGACGTTGGTCGCCTCGTTCCAGGCCTCGTGCACCGAGTAGTCGATGGAATCGGGCTCGTTGCCCAGACCTCCGTGCGCGCCCATCGCGACACGAAGGGCCACGCGGAAAACTCTGTGGCTAACTAATGTAAACAAAAACAAAGAGAGATACACAGGACTAAATGGGCTTCTGCACTTCGCTAGTTCGTAGGTAAACACCGCGACGTCACTTCCGCGTCCGCGTTCTTCGTGTTTTGTTTCCCGTTTACAGGAAGGCACCGCCGTAGCAGGAACCGTCACCGCCCCCTAGTGTCCAAAAACATGAACTCGAACGTGAAGCACGCACCACACGAGGTTGTTTTTTTCAAGTTTGCACCCTTCCTCTTATTTAATTACATTGAATACCATTTCGTTTTCATCTATTGACACACAATATCCCGTAAGGTCATTCTTACCACCTTTTACTGCTCCTTCATCGAGTGTCATGACTTTTTCTATAACCTGCTGGTTCCAATCCACCAGAATGCAAAACAGAAACCGTCTGCAGCAGGCCAGTCAGTGTTCTCTAAATGAACTCCCTATCACAGCACCCCACTAACACATGCACCTATATACGCTGTATATTTAAGCCATCTCATTGATAATATAAACCTCACTGCCACAATGCACCTCATTTTAAGTTTTTATTGTAGCTATTTGCACTGAAAAGTTGCACTGATGCTGGCATCTCTATTTAATTTGAGCAGTTGTGAAGTGAGTGAACTCCCCTCGGTACCGAGGTTGAACCTCTTGCAGTCAACACTGTCAACAGATGATGGTGTGGAATAAAATATTTCTAAAAGAATAAGTTTGACCAACAGTCAGGGTTATTTTTCAAACCATGTTTAATCAACTCAATACCATTCGTTTTTCGGCAATTACATGGTACCTTATATACACAAGTAACTTTATTGCATCACACTGTGGCTTGTTTCTTTTTTTTTCTTTCAAAATTATCTCATTTTCCAAAATAGAGTTTTACTAATTCATTACTACAGAATACATAAAGCTGCTTTCAACATAATCGGTGTAATTAATAACTGTAAACACAAGACGAGAGACAGGAACCAAAGCTCAGTACACTTGAGAAGATGTCATGAGGGACAGCAGGCTGTTGGGCCGATAACTACAGTGGTTCATCGTGTTATAACCGAGACACTGCGGGAAAGGTTTTTCCTACAAGGTAGACCAAAGAAGACTTATACTGTCCGCAAATATGAAAATAGCATGATAGTTTCAACTTGCACCTCGAGCTATTTTTGAAGCGTCAGTGCTTGATCCAAACATTGTTGTAGATTGTACTAAGTTTAACGTTTTTAAATTAAGTCTTCTGAAAACTGAGCTATTGGCTAAATGTTTGGATGCAAATGCTTAAGAAACAAAAACCAAACCGGTCATATACAGCACAGACAGAAAAACTCCCAGTGAGACTTCAGCAATGCTTAAATGCTCGAGACTAACGATGGTGCTCAGATCATTCATGTACATGAATGTGGCTGCTCGAAGAAACACACAGCAAGAGTGCTTGTAGGAAACAAAAAAAACACACAAAGAGGACTTGATACGAGTTGAAAAGATTTCTGAGACGAAGACCGAAATCAAGTACAAAAATCAACTAAATGCATGAAAATAAGACTCAGATTTTTGTTAAGAATCGGTGACAATGAACTAAGTTTTTAAACTATGACGACCAATTAATTTAGTACTTTGTCATCACATATACACAAAGGAAGAAAAGAAAAAAGCTTAAATCAAACCGTCACCAAGGAAAAGCTGAAAGCGAGCAGTAAATATGCCGTTATTTATCATTTATTTACAATACAGGCAAGCTAAACAGGTGTAAGCAAATAATGATGCAAGTTTGTTAGTCACGGGACCGAACGCGGGAGGCTCGGTGCGGAGCGGCGGGTGAAACATGCGGCGTGTCAGTGCTCCCTCTGCGCCTTCAGAGTGAAAAGGAACCACAACACTCAGCGGGTAGAAAGACAGACCGGCTCGTCTCCTTTTCCACGTCACCAACCTCTTCGTCTCTGGCAACTTCGTTAGATTTGGAGTATTTCATTTTCTTTGTTCTTTTCCATCTCTCAGTTAGGATTCATCATTTTGGAGACGCCATGTATTAATGTGAGGATTTCAATCCCAAGATTTTGTGCTGTTGTTGTTGTGTGCACTTTAAATAACAGTAAATCTCCTGTTTTGTTCAATTTGACGAGGCAGCCGGTTAAACTCACGCTGCAGTCCAACAGAGTTTCACCAGGATGGAAACAGCTTTGTTGAACTTGGGGGAATATTTGTGGGCAGGTGGGTAATAACTATGGCCAATATTGCATAAAATAACGCAAAATAAACATGCACGATAATTTCACTTGTAACGTTTAGAAAAAGTAAATGTGCTGTCACCTTGTCATCGCAGCATTTGCACAAAAATGGCCGAACCCTGCTTCCGCTCGCCCGATCTGTCCTTCTGCCGGTGGTGGTGGGGGTGTTAGTAGCAGTGGATATACACAGGGTCAGCATCTATAAGCAGTTTTTATTGTAAACTCTATTAAGCAGAAATAAATAACCGTCATTAGTAGTGAACAGTTATGTGCGCCTGTGAGCTTCTAGGCTGTCGCAGCATCAGCACTGGCCATAGGCAGGTTCGACTGAGCTCAATATCTAATCAAAGCATTAGCAGTATTTTAGCATTATCACTGTAGCCACCTCAGTAGCGCTTGCAGCAGCTAGCGGTTATAGCACATAACACTAGTATAATCAAGCAGTATGTCAAGCTATGCTAAAGGCAACTAAAAGCTATTACTCGCGACATGACTTTTTTTTTTTTTTACAAAATGCAACATCAGCCTATTTAAAGCGAATGCGTGCAGTGAGCGGGGGATTAGCGCGGTCTCTTAGCTCTATGCTAGCGGCTGGGCATTGAGAGGGCAGGCGTGGAGGGAGCACTGATTGATTCACTGGTGTCACATCAGTATGTCCAGGTCACCGGCGCGGTCCTCCTCCTCTGTCACCCGTAGCGACAGCACCTCCTCGTTCAGAAACAGTCCGCTCAGACGCTCCTTGCGGGCCTGTCGCTGCTCTTTCAGCTGCCGCTTGCGCAGTGCTTTCTGCTGAAGCTTGCGCTGCTTTGAACGTTTCTGGAAAGAAAAAAAGGTGTGTGTGTGTGGGGGGGGGGATTAGTGAAGATACCCAGGTGAGGATCAAGGCGATCATGTGACTACCTCACATGCTCAGGGTGCGGTGAGGTGAAAGAAATTGCAGTAAAACAACACAAAGAGTAACAATGAAGACAACATGTATGTGGCAGAGCGGGAGCAGAAACAGTCAAGTCCAGGGGTTTAATTAAAACGATAGTGATAATTATCGGAAAAAAACTTTTCCTCGATAGAAATATAAGACAAGGTCGATACAACGGCTATAGAACTCGTTCCGTCCATGTTTGACGGACAACCCGAACAGCCAATGATGATAATAGCGCAGCACCGAACCAATCAAGTGGCTGGATTAGAGTTACAGCCGTGTCAAGTTAGGTTGACGCACACAGCACAGAGTGTAGGAGAAGCAGCCCACAGTAGCTCACTTGTTAATGTTTGGGCTACTGCCGTCGTGCACATCAGGCCGTCAGGAGTGGGAGGGAGGTAAAAGAGAGAATGACGACAGGAAATGTTAACTGACAGCGTTACGGAAGAAGACGTCCCGACGGACACGGGGCTCAAAAGACGAGGTCACTATTTAAAAGAAGCGTCCGAGGAATTCAGTAGTGTGAAGATATTATCTCTATTCAAAGTCCGACAAGGAGCAAAGCATCATGTGCGCTACAAAATGTGTTGAAAAGCACTTGTAGCGGATTCAGCAGTTGTACAAGTGCATTATACATTAGCAGTTGGATAATGTTCTTCAGTACATCTGTCATGTTCAACTTCTGTCAGAAAATAAATGATATTTAAACCAAAATTAACTTTGGTTGAAATATTATGATATCTTCACATCTCACAACCTTTAAGCTCGACAGAAATAGTTATTTGACTAAGACTTTTTCCAATATCGCCCAGGTCTATAAAGAAAACGTTCTCCTGGTGTTTTCTGAGTGAAGACGATGGAATGATCAAACACAATGACAGCACCAACTAGAAAGTATTATATATGCAGAGGTTTCTTACTTTAGAGTCTCTAATACGTTCTGCAGCACTGGAGAGGTTTCCATCGCTGTGGGCTCTGCTGATGTTAGCAACACTGCTTCCACTACAGGCCGAGGCAGTACCGCCTGCAACGAAAAAGAAATACGAACAGCGTTACAGCCAGAAAAAAAGGCAACCATGCTGCATGTTTAACCTGTGTGGGCTCCTCTGGCTGCAGCATCATTAGCTCCACTTAACCGCCCAGCCAGCCCGGGTTGCTTTTTACCTGCTACGGAGTTGGAGGCTGTGGAACAGGTGGAGGAGCTGGCCGAGCTGACCATGCTGGCATTACTGCTACTGGCTCCGCTGACGCCGCCGGTGCTGGCGCTGCTGTGGCTGCTCCTCTTCCAGCCCTCTCGGATGCTGCTGGCCCGCAGCCTGGGGCTATGCTCTCTGATGTAGCTGCGCACCTGATGACAACACACACAAACACAAATGCAAATCAATCTTCAGTACACTGGTTTACAGGGCGATGCATTAGCAGATAGCGCTTCTCTCCAAAACATAGCAAAAAGGACAAAGCAGGCTCCCAAAAGCTGAATCGAAGACATTTTGTTACCTCACATTAGTCTGTACATTCATATTGGACATACACTGAACAAAATTATAAACGCAAAACACTTTTGTTTTTGCCCCCATTTGTCATGAGCTGATCTCAAAGATCTAAGACTTTTTCTATGTACACAAAAGGCTTATTTCTCTCAAATATTGTTCACAAATCTGTGCACTTCTCCTTTGCTGAGATAATCCATCCACCTCACAGGGGTGGCACACCAAGATGCTGATTAGACAGCATGATTATTGCACAGGTGTGCCTTAGGCTGGCCACGATAAAATGCCACTCTAAAATGTGCACTTTTACTGTATTGGTGGGGTCAACTCTTTGCATAGAGTTGATCAGATTGTTGATCAGGCTGTTGATTGTGGCCTGTGGAATGTTGGCCCACTCCTCTTCAATGGCTGTGCGAAGTTGCTGGATATTGGCAGGACCTGGAACACGCTGTCGTATACGCCGATCCAGAGCATCCCAAACATGCTCAATGGGTGACATGTCCCGTGAGTATGCTGGCCGTGCAAGAACTGGGATGTTTTCAGCTTCCAGGAATTGTGTACAGATCCTTGCAACATGGGGCCGTGCATTATCATGCTGCAAGATGAGGTGATGGTCGTGGATGAATGGCACAACAATGGGCCTCAGGATCTCGTCACCGTATCTCTGTGCATTTGAAATGCCATCAATGAAATGCACCTGTGTTCGTAGTCCATAACATACGCCTGCCCATACCATAACCCCACCGCCACCATGGGCCACTCGATCCACAACGTTGACATCAGCAAACCGCTCATCCACACGACGCCATACACGCTGTCTGCCATCTGCCCTGTACAGTGAAAACCGGGATTCAGCCGTGAAGAGATCACCTCTCCAAAGTGCCAGACGCCATCGAATGTGAGCATTTGCCGGCTCAACTCGGTTATGACGATAAACTGCAGTCAGGTCGAGACCCCGATGAGGACGACGTGCATGCAGATGAGCTTCCCTGAGACGGTTTCTGACAGTTTGTGCAGAAATTCTTTGGTTATGCATTGTTGCAGCAGCTGTCCGGGTGGCTGGTCTCAGACGATCTTGGAGGTGAAGATGCTGGATATGGAGGTCCAGGGCTGGTGTGGTTACACTTGGTCTGCGGTTGTGAGGCCGATTGGATGTACTGCCAAATTCTCTGAAACGCCTTTTGCAGACGGCTTATGGTAGAGAAATGAACATTCAATTCACGGGCAACAGCTCTGGCAGACATGCCTGCAGTCAGCATGCCAATTGCACGCTCCCTCAAAACTTGCGACATCTGTGGGATTGTGCTGTGTGATAAAACTGCACATTTTTAGAGTGGCCTTTTATTGTGGCCAGCCTGAGGCACACCTGTGCAATAATCATGCTGTCTAATCAGCATCTTGATATGCCACACCTGTGAGGTGGATGGATTATCTCGTGCTCACTAACACAAATTTCGACAGATTTGTGAACAATATTCGAGAGAAATAAGCCTTTTATGTACATAGAAAAAGTCTTAGATCTTTGAGATCAGCTCATGAAAAATGGGGGCAAAAACGAAAGTGTTGCATTTATAATTTTGTTCAGTGTATGTGGACTAGCAAGTAATACATATTGAAACCCCAGAGTTTAATTTTTGTACTTTTCTGGCGCCATCTGGTGGTAAAGTTGCAAACCGCAACCAACTGAGAACCCATCAGAGGACACTTTATGTTGGAGCACCACTAATTCCAATTCAGGTTTCCCACAGCGATGGAAATTCAACGCGAATGGGACGTATTTTGGACTGATTTCTGCAACTGTATTTAATGCAGCATTCCATTATACCTCGGAACTCAGACCCCGGAAGTTGGGGTGGTGATTTTTTCCGACCTCCCGAGTCGCAGTGGAACCGGAACGCAGCAAAACTTGACGTAACAAACGTGCCGATTTACACGGAGGTCGGGTCCACCTCATGTTACTACATTTCACGCATTCAAAGTTAAGAAAAAACATCAGTTCTTTGTTGCAGGTGATTATACATATATGAACACACTATCATGGACAATTTATTAAATTTTCTGTCAATATTTTTTTCTAAATATTACACACTGTAGCTTTAAGTAGACCTGCTGATACTATAAACTCATAAACATCTCTATAATCATCTTTGTCAGTATTACAGGTAAATAAGTAGCTGTTGCGTTGTTTTAATTTAGTGACAGACTGCTCACAGTTTTTTTCTGCTGCATGATGTGACGTGTGAGCGAAAACCAGCTGTACAGTTGCTCCGTACTGTAATAGTGGTTTTTAGTACGCACCTGCTTCAGCTTCTCATCGGTGAGACAGTTTAGCTCGATGATGAACTCGCTGTCGGTGGGAGAGATCTGAGCACACGGGTCGATGATCTTGATGATGTCCAGCTGCTCCCTCAGGCCCATCTCTGTGCTCACCTTCCGACTCAGATACTCAATGTACTCCACCTGGAAGTAGCGACACACACACAGACCTTTGAGTTTTGCCGCTAGCAAAGAAGAACGCTAGAGTTTTTGGGATTTATCGTTGTGAATTGTGAACACTGCGGTAGCACAGAAAGGTGTGTCGGCTTTGTTTACTTGTTCATCGTTGGTCATGGCGCTCCAAGGTAGTTCGTCCAGGTTACGGTGAGGGTGGAGCTTCGGCTTCCTCTTGGTAAACAAACACGGGGAACTCGGAACGCTCGGGATGATGTCGGAGAGGACATCGCTGCCGCTGGCAATGTCACTTCCTGGCAACTGGGAGGAGAGCCGAGAGATGCGGAGAGATGTTTAAACAGGACCCCCAGTTACAGTTTGATTCAAATGAGAACAGTCACTTTAATATCCATATCAAAACATATAACACAACTATGTTCTACACCACATAAAAATCTGCAGGGGAAAATCACCAACCTGCCACTCAAACTCGCTGTCAGACCAGTCCCAGTAGGTGCTGATGGAGGAGGAGACGTCGCTGCAAACACTGCCCTCTGGAAACAAGTCTAGCGACGTCAGTTCTTGGTCATCCAGGAGGGAGTAACAGTCATCTTGATCCCCCACGGACACAGAGGAGAAGAGCTCCTCACTGCACTCTGAGCTGGCCACGCTCGTCCCACAGGAAGTGAGGTTCCATCTGCAAAGAAACAACAAGTGGATTTCAAAGTCAATGAGGGGCCTCACATACCCTGTGTGTGGGCTGTCAATCAGGCAGTGGATATATAGGCTTTAGGTCACATCTATAGTCGGATAGGAAATTTTTGAACTATGCCTAATGTCATTTTGTGACTTGTGACGATGAGATCTTTTCCTGAGACTATGTGTAGTATGAACAAGATATGGATGCACATTTCAAAGAGATTCAAACAACCGAATCTCGTAAAAAATTCTTCCAAATGTCAATAAAGTCTATCTTCACGGGGATATACAAATATATAGATGCAGGAGGCAATGCGTACATTACAAGAATCCACTGAAGATTTAGAACCAGGTTTTTAAGAGAATAACTTCTTTTTTTACTTTTTATAGGGGCATCCATTTGCAGTTCCATAATTATTATTTATAGTTTTGGGTTTTGTGGAAGCATGAATTCTTTATTTTATCTGATCAGAAAAATGTGTTATTACCGCCGTGACCGTGCAGTAGATTTTGGAGGTGCCCAATAAAAAAATACGTTAGGGCTGCCACAGCTGTAAACAAACGTATACATTGACATTCTTCTAAAGCATATTGAGGTGGACATCTACATCAGCTGCAGTGGCACATCCTGCGGCAGTTTGGGGTTGGTCCAGATTTGGAGCCATAGGATAATCTACCCTAGCCCTGTGTAGCCAGACTACTACTCAAATACATAGAAGTCCTCTCGGTTCATTTTTGATTTCCAAGAGGCTTTACCAATGGACGCAGACAAATCATGTGACGTCTGTTCAGTGATGTGTAAATGTCAACAGGCTAGAGCAGAGAGGAGATGTCTGTGGTGATTATTCCACAACGTCTGCGAACGAATTTGAAGAATCGGGTACTCTAAGTCAAATGCTCGTTCATCAGCAGCAGACTTGGTTGTTTACAAAAGTCCCTTCCGTCTGCGTCGTGATATAAACCCCACCCATTAATAGATAATCGTAGTTGAACAAGCAAGTTTTTTACCAGGGAGATCACTTCCCAATGGAGGGGATCCAGATCGTATTCTGGCAGAGCAAATCTGAATGAGCTCCCAGAATTCGCTTAGGTCCTGGGCTAACTCTACACTACTGTAAAGGTGAACATCTTTAGTTAGATTACAAAACAATGACAGTTTCTTACAGATATCTGTTGAAAGTATCATCTGAAAGTCAGATGACAGGTGAGGTGACGCGTGTATGGACACGCGAGCACACAAGCCCTACTTGCCTGTTGCTGTGGAAGCGGTGTAGGGGATCGGTTCTGTGACAAGACGAGAGCGCGAAGCCAAAGTCGCTGACATCCAGGGTTCCCACGTCACTGAGGTTGGCCCTTTGGGAGAGGAGAGGGAACGGCTCCTCCGGTGCCAAAAACTTCTCGTACAGTGAATCAGACATGCTTTTATGTACCTGTCACAGAAAAAGAGGGCAACGGTTGGACACAGAAAACAGGGCACCATTCAACACAGCTATAGTTTAAAAAAATATACAACAAAGCCCGATTAATACATCTTATACATTCTCAACAAAACAAAAAAGTATAAGTAAGTTCCACGGTGATTGTGTCCATTACCATGTTTACTTTTTCACATTAGGTTCAGTTTGTAGACATATTGATATATGCCAACTCTATATGACACAAGTAATGTTTCGAATTTATTTATAATAATAGTAATAATACATCAAATTTATAAAGCGCTTTTCCAGATGCTCTAAGAGGAATCTGTGGCTAGCAGACAGATGGCAACAAATATTACCTAGCTATGATTACCATACAACAAAAATATCAACAGGGAAAGGTCTTTCAAGTTCAACATCAATACATAAACTCTGTTAATAATAAAGTTGTCGTAAAAGTATCCTAATAGGTTTGAGATTAAAAAAACAAACATGTGAAGGGAAAGATTCAGGCAATAAACAGAAAATGCTTGTAGGTTTTTTTTTTTGAATTACGGGGTGAAGTTTTCATGTACTTATATACACTTATTTAAGAAATATTTGCAGAGATTGAACAAATCACTTTCACCAGCCACCCAGCTGGCTGGTGAAAGTGATTAGTGCCTAATATATAATTCTATAACTGATCCTTTTTGACCAGACTCCACATTCAGCAACCCAAGCATATTTTTCTGTAACACTTAAGAAAACTCTATTAGTAAGCAACATTGATTTCACAATCAAGGATCGAAAATATGACTGGGTATATAGTTCAATTTGAACATTGATGAATGGACTTCAATGGAAGTTTGTCATTGTTTACCTCTGAGTTATTGATCATGACAAGCGGGGAAATATGGTATCATAATGTTTCCAAGTGAAAAATGTATTTCAACAAAATATGAGCAAAGGGTAAATTGACAAATTTAGCTTTCCAGTCGTGATTGGGGCTGATCGCGTCTTTGGGTCATTGCTGCTGACACTAGTTCCTCTAGTGTAATATTGTCTTTTACCCCCGATGATAATAAATACGCTGTTCGAGTTGATGCTAATTGTTGACACAACCGTTTTTCTATAATCCACCTTGAGCATCCGCTTCCCAAAGCGGGACACTTGAAGAGAAGTCGGGAGTTGTTTTCTTACACGCAGCTGAGCGAGTGTCCTCGTAAGTTGGGCCACACTTTCCCTCCACGGTGTCGCCGTGTTCGGTGAGGGCAAGACGGGCTAGCCTGCGAAAAACACAACACGAGCTAACGTCGTTAGCTGGTTGCTAACGCTCCGGACGTCCGCGCCGCGCTTCGCCGGGCCACAGAGCGACGTCGCACTGCTCTTTTTCCCCCCGCACGAGAGCAAGTCTGAGCGGTCCGCGGACCCGGCGAGGTCGTCGTGGTCGAGAAGCTGCGTGTGTCGGAGGAAACCAACCTCTGGTCGTTCAGCGCGAGGCCATTGTTGCCACCTCCATTTGCAGATTCCCTTTCTTTCCCCGTCTCGACGAATCTCTCCGCTGTCACCGCGAGACTCTCGGGAGCGCGAGCGCGAGCGCGAGCGCGAGCGTCATGTGACCCGAATGCGGAAGCTGTCACATAAACAGCAAAGAAATCCTTTTTTTTTTTTAAAGACAACAAGAAAGACTGTACTTTAATGTACCATTGTTTTGTTTTTTAAATATATAAGTCATCTGCGTACATTGTATTTTAAGTGCGTGGTTAGCCATGGCCTCGAGTCATGCAAAGGACTCCAGCTTCTTGGGAGGCAGGATACCGCCAGAAATCGAGTCAATGTCGAAGAATCTGAAGGATGTGGACCACGACATGTTCCGAAGAATCCTGAAAGGTTAATGCCGTTTCTCTGATGACACCGTCGTAATGTCTCGTTCTTTTTCTACTATCGCTCACTACGAACTTGCGCAGCCACCTATAAGCATGTCTATGTATTTAGAAACATAGCTGTAATGCTTCATAAAACAATCATTACTGCGGGGTTTTGATTAGAGCTGCGACCCTTATTCGATTAGTAGTCGTTTTTATGAAAAGAAAGCTTCTTTGGCTTCTTAAATGTGAATATTTTCTGGTTTCTTTGCTCCTCTATGACAGTAAACTGAATATCTTGGCTGTGTGGACTAGAGCTGCAAAAGTTAATCGATTGGTAATAGATTACTAAATCAATCGCCAACTATTTTGGGGTGGGGGGGGTTAAAAATTCTCTGATTTCAGTTTCTTAAAAGTGAATATTTTCTGGTTTCTCTGCTCCTGCATGACAGTAAACTAAATATCTTTTGTGTGTGGAATAAAACAAAACATCATCTTGGGGTTTTGGGAAACACGGTCAACATTTTTCACCATTTTATGACATTTTATCATAAAATTATTCGATTAATCGAGAAAATAATCGACAGATTTATCGATAATGAAAACAATCATTAGTTGCAGCCCTCGTTTTGATAAATGCCTAAGTCAGTGTCATCACAGACAGCACTAAACAAATGAGTTAAATGTGTGTATGAATAATGTTCCCCCCAGCTGTGGTCAGTGCCCTGGACGGGAAGGACTGCAGGGAAGTGATGAGGACGATAGCGGAGAGCAGCACCATCCCGCAGAAGCGACTCGGTCACATCATAGCCGGGATGTACAGGCTGCTGTCCGAGGCCATCCGCATCCCAACGTCATCGCTCAAACAGGAGGTGCGCTGCTGTTGATCAACGCGAATCACACACTGACACACAAATTACGACACTGATACGAGACATGACTGGTGTCCCAATGCCACACTATAAACAACCAAGCAGGTTTTGAATACGTATTTGCATGCGGACACTGATAAAATGAAGCATGGTGTCAGACATTATTGCGCATACTCACAAAAAAACCTGACTTTAAGGGTGCTGTTAATGGACATCATTGGCCTTTTTCCCACAGAGCACAGGTGTAAATACTGAAATGAAAGATAGATGAGTGCTGTTTAGCTTCTTCAGTTGTCTGAATTGTTAACTTTGTATTGTAATGTATACACTATTTAGTGGCCTCAGAAATCCCAGTAGTATTTTATGTTCACAGTCCTACAATGCGGTGCAATGTGCTAAAGTGTACTGTGACGAAACATCTGTCATGTGATGACGCAAAATGATGACATGTGATGAGAGTCCAAAACTGTTTGTTGTATAAAGAGTAGTGAACAAGTCACTACAGACTGCTCACTGACACTTGAATAGAACAGAGCTGCTATTAATTGAAATTAATTGAGTGAATAAATAAATTGCGGGAGCAACAGCCACAGAAAGACCTTAGAAGACAAAACATTTTGCTTTCTCTCCCTGAAGTTGATTTGACAATGTGCACATCTTGCAAACATCCTCTCAAAGTATGTTAATATTTCAGGGAATTGGTGCAAAAACCAGCATGGTATAGCAATAGATATGTAGTACATAATGTAAACTATTAGGATTTAGTGTGGAATTAGGACACCAAGGGTTTATTTAAGGCCTTGGCTGCACATGGTTCACTAACACATGATTCCTCTTTAACTGCCTGATTAGATCCACATCTGTGTGGGTATGTAGGAAACAAAATGCTAATGGGATTCCGTTCATACACACTGAATTGCATCTTTTACAATTAAAGTGTTTATGTTTGTGAGGAAAATACTCACGTTTTTATGTCCCCTTACAGGCTTTCAAAGAAGATCTCAGGGAATTAAGGCAAGGCTCATCATCTTTTGGTTACACGCTCAGTGTTTTGATTCATTATCGCTAATGCTAATACAGAACACAACGCCTGCCCCAAGTGCTGAATTTGTTGTTTTTGTGTTTCTGTCAATTAGGATACCCGAAGACTTCATCACAGATTTCTCCAGTGTGGTTTTTGGAAATCGGTATGTTGGTCCTACACAATTTGTATCTGTGTTTTCGTGTCTCCTCATGAAGCCACAGAGCTCCATTTTATATGAATGTGGTGAAGAGGACTGACCTATCTCATTTTCACTGGAACTTGTTTGGTCACTGTTGTGGGGTCTTATCATTTCAGCAGGACAACATTTACCATCTGAGATTTGTCCATGAACAGTGCTGCTGCTGATGATGGTGATGGTGCTGATGATGATGATGATGAAGGTGACATTAAGATGCCACTCATGGAGACATTGTGATAGCTATTCCTTTTTGTGTTTTTAGTCGTGCAGCTCTAGAGGCAGCGAGATCCCTGAATGATCCTCACCTACCCACAATAGAAGAGTTGAAATGGAGAGTGGATGTTGCCATTTCTACAAGGTAATGTACTGATGACTGTAACTCCTGTCATAACCATATCTGCATAGTGTTCAACGTAACAGTGTTAGAAATTCTGGATAAGTTATTACTGACTAAAATGCGACAGTTGTTTTTCAACCAAGACCAGCTCATTTAAGTTATTCTGTTTGTTGTTTGGTTGATCTTTCTTGGAAAAAGGGTTATTTTAGTGGAGGTGTTTAATGTTTCTCTAGTTTTTCCTAGATTCTCTATAAAATGACCTTTTGACAGATAAGTATCTGAGAGTAATGGAAACACCCTAGAATTGACAGTTGATGTTTGGGCAACGCTGTACAGGAAGCACCTCAGAGAAACGCATGTGACCAAAATGTTACTGATCAGACTTTTAAACCTTTTGAAAGTGTTTTTTAATTGTATCGTTGTACTCGTTAAAAGAAGGTTAAGTGCAAGCTAAAAAACTTGGTCTCATTGTAATGAAGTCCATGTCTTCCCGTGTCTCCTCTGTCTCTCCAGCTCTCTAGCCAGGGCCATGCAGCCTTCTGTACTGATGCAGATGAAACTGTCAGACGGGAGTTTCAACCGCTTCGAGGTACATTTACAAATCTTTACATAGCTTTTCATCCGGTTTTCGTTGCCACTTTATGTACATTGTGTTGGCAATTGTGTGAGCTGATGGAAGACGTTTCAGGAGACTCGAGACGTAAAATTCCTCCCGTTTCTGACCCTGCAACATAAGAGTATTCTGCAATTTACTGAACACAGTTTCTCTCTGACGTCCATCGTGAAAGTGACAAACAATTCGTATTTTCCCGTGACAAAATGTGACAAAACGTACTTTAGAGACATTTATCCTGCTAAAGGATCATGCAATGTGTGAGTCCCTATTGCAGACGAGTCACTGTAGTGTGAACAACACAACGACTGAAAGCGTGATTACAAGGCAGCACGTCGTGTAGTGTGAACGGTACAGCGAGCTTACGACTTTGAAAATCTGAGGCATTAAGCAGAACATTCATGGCACCACATCACCTCCATACATGTGTGAAGCTTCCATTAGGGCACCTAATCCTAAACATTAAAACACATTTTACTCAAAGTCATGATGTTTATTCTCAAACCCTCTTTTCTACCCAGGGAAAATTTGTGGAAGTTATTGTGTCTGCGACACATAGTGTTTTTGCGATTTCTACTTAAACTCTCAGGACTTATACCAGCTACTACACATTCAGGTTTTGCAAGCTTTGGTTATTAAATTGGCTCCAGTTTGCATTAGAACTGTCTTTAAGTTGGACTCTCAGAAACTCGGATATCTTATCTTATCTACATAATCTGTATGTATGGTCAATTATTATTTGGCTTGTGTAAGTTTTTTGGAAAGAATTCGGTTATTAGCCAGTGGGGCCATTGTATGTCTGGGTCAGTTGTTACATAAAAGGATCACAGTGGAATAATTAAGTCAACTTTATAAGCTGAACCAGAACCTGTTCTTTACCAAGTATTTCTGACACAATTTGACTGTCTTTGTTTATGCTGAATCAGCAGAAATATTAAATACAATGCAAAATATGAAAGCGTAGAGTACACTACAAATTACAGAAATGTTCTATCGCTTGGTAAATCAACCTTTTTTTCTGACAAAAAACAAACATTGCAATGTGTATGGGTTGAATCTACTTTAAGTTTTTCAGCCTGAAATCATAATCTTATGCATGTCCATGCATATTAATTCAAATTACATTTGAATAAAAAGGCGTAGCAATATGACTTCATATTATACAAGTGATTGTAGTTTTTCTGTGCCAAAAACAACCTTTATAATATTGCTGTGACATTTATTACTTCTATTATAACTATGAAAATATACCAACCAGAGAGCTGTTGGTATAAAGAGAGAACAGACAAAGCAAAAGTATATCTTCCACAAAATGAGTTCAATGTTGGCTCAACAGGGGGCGCCAGACTCCTGCCCCAGTGTCCCTGCCTCATAATGCTAAAATAGAAACTCAGTTACAGACTTCAGACTTTCAAAGTAGGCTACTAGGCTAACGATGTGGACAGAAAGCGGGAGGGAGGACTTCTACTACTGCTGTCGTTGCACCTAGCGCGGCAGTTACGTAATCGGATCCCGGCGGGATTAGGAGATTAGTAGCAACAACATCCGATGTGCAGAATCTATTGATGGACTTTATCTCTACCTGATATGTTCTTCCTGCCGGAGTTTGAATAACGGATATTTTCCCGATGTAATCGACCAAAAGTAAAGGAATGGCGAGAAGAGATGTCTCCGACTCCTTCTTGAACAAACGGTTAAGAGTTAAAACAAGGAGGAGTGGAAAATTAATTATAGAAGCTATTGGTTAAACCTTATGCTTCTAAGTAAGTCGGTTTAGAAAATATATTGCTTTTGTTAAAGCCCACCCCGCATCCTGTAGAGACATCAGAGGTGGACTCTTCCAGGAAACATTTCCTGTGAAGCTAAACTCTTGGAGACTTTCTGGAACTAAAAACATCTCAGGAATGTCTGTCATCCCTTCACTATAGGGTTTCCCATGTCATTGTAAACATATGATGTATCATTACAGCCTACACAGCTGTCTGTGTTACATTGTTAGTGATTTGTTGTTGTTGTTGTTGTTGTCGTTGTTGTTGTCCTCTTCAGGTGCCGGTGTCTAAGTTCCAGGAGCTCCGTTACAACGTGGCCTTGATTCTCAAAGAGATGAATGATCTGGAGAAGAGGAGCATTCTCAAAATCCAAGACTGACGTACCAACTGTCTTTGGACTTTCAGTTTGTGAGATTTAGTGGACATTTACTGCAAACGCCGAACACACACACACGCACACGCACTCGCACTCGCACAGTGTTTTGTTCTGAGAGAGTTGACATCCAATATACCTGACCATTGTCATTGTTTAATCATGAGAACCGCAGGACCGTTTCCTGTGTTTCAGCCTGTTAAAAAACAAAAAATCGATAAAATCCGACTTGTATTAGTGTTTTTTTTTTTTCAATTTAGTGGTCAGTAAACTCAAGTCCATTGTGTCAACATTACAAATGCAGCCCAGTGAAACCTCAGACACTTTCTCAAGTGGCCTCTTCAACTGGTGTCAGGTTGTTCCAGACTGAACGTTGTGTTCACATCAGAATTAGTATGAATGAACAAAGTGGAAGTTCTTCCCTACTCATGTTTTTATATATAACTGTTCTTCAAACCAGGGACAGAACAAAAGCACTATTGTATGAAAAATAAAATGATGATGATGTTTCTGTTATTTTTTTGATGTGGTTTCCATAACAACATCAAGACTTGTTAACCTCTTGAACCACATTTCTCTAATAAAATTTGTCTGTTATTGATTTTGCAATGAAAAAAATAATGATTTGTTCCGAGGTTGAATCCTACTGTCTTTGATAATGACGTTTCCCTTGGCAACCACCCTGAGGTCCACCTTTGCGGTTTTGAGTGAAATGTCTCAAACACCTGCTTGGTTTGTCATGACATTTTGGGCAGACATCCATGTTTCTCTCAGGATGAATTGTAATAACTTTGGTGACTGTCGGACTTTTCACAGCGCCAGTATTTGGTCAAAATTTCAATTACTCCATTACTTTAGTTTTGTGACTTAATGTCAATTTGCATTTAACACTCTTAATACACTAAACTAAGAAAGTGATCCTTTCCTACGTAATATGGATTGAACTTTATCTGAAAGATAAATTCAACTATTTTTAAGATTAAATTCACACGTAAAAATGTTTATGGTGTGCATTTACAAAAGGTTAATTGTTATGTCCCTAGAAAATAATAATAATTTCTACATCGGTAAATAATTCGGTTAAAATCGTTAAAGAAAATGCCATTTATTTTTTTAACTGAACTGTGATGACCTGTCAGAAGTTAGACGACACAGCCCCATTTTCCCCAAATGTTACTGAAAGTTATGTCTCAGTTTTTCCAAAAATTAGGGATTGAACAAAATAATACATTTTTAATACAGGAATCATGGAATCTTAAAAAAAAATAGATTAAGTTTTAATGTTTGATTAAGCAGCCAAACACATTTGTGACGTTCTTCCTACAATGGAAATGGAACATTCCAACACTGTTGCAGAAGTTTCCATGAACTTTTAATGAATTTGCTTTGTTTTCACCATCAGCATTTGAAGCCTCCTTCAGGTTTTTTGGCTCATTATCTTGCTATAAGATTAAAATATGACCAACCGGTCTGACCTCCATTGTTACTTGCCTTTTGCTCATCATTCCGATAATAACACAGTGGTAATGAATGCAGTACAATATTAATTATGATTATATTGATGTATCAGCGGTCGTGGTAACAGTTCCAACACTGTCTTTTTACCGACATTGCCCACCAACTTTGGCTGCATTAACATTCAAGGTTTCATTTACTTTCATTGCTGCAGGAAATCTGCACGTTAGCCAATTTCTTCATACCTGAATAAGGCGTGTTTTCTATAAAGTTTACAAAGTTTTCCCGTTTTACCATAAACATATCTTATTCACTGGACTTGAATTCCTTTAAGGCGTGTGTGTGCACACGCGGTAGTATCCGTCCGTGTCCCTTTACCTTTTTATACCCTTCAAGAGAACAAAGAAACCCCCTGTCCTATCAGTTTAGCTAAGAGTAACCAGACAGATTTATAGCCAATAATTGCAAGCCCTCAGCCTCACATATCAAATACTTTTAAATCTACTGACTAGATGGAAAAAATTAACACACACACGTACAGGATTGTTATAGGTTATCATGTTAAATATATATATGTATATATACATATATTAAAAATGTTATTGTATAGATAAACACATTACAAAAGTTAAAAGCACATAACAGAAAGATTCATTCCTACGTGTTTTATAATATGAATTCCAAGCTTGCGTAAATGATCACTCATAATTACATAATATTACATGGCACACATACAACACTGTCATGGTCATATAATATATGTTAAAAAAAATGATGTAAAGGTAATATTTGATGATGTCATGTTAGGATGTTTTCAAAGTCTTGTGAAAGATACTTTCACACATCAGCCTCCAGTTCTTTGTAAACTGCCAATTTACTGCATATTGGCATAAATCTTATTTTTCACACAAGAACATGACCATAACCAAATCTATTCCTGCCCTGAAATGGTAATAATGTCTTTTTTCGTGTTCGTACAAGCTTCAGCCACATAGTATGTCCAATGTTCCAAGAAGTTTACAAGTACCAAAACGGATTCAAGACCATTCTCACCTGTACACTTGAGTCTTTTGTGCTTTTCATTCCTCTATGTTTATGCATTCCAATTGCTAAATGCCCTGAAATATGAGAACTTCACTGTGAAATGTGATGCCTCACGGTGTTCTGGAAAAAACACAGGCTGCATTGAGATATATCACATGAATATCCACCTTTGTTTGTGGCCAACAAGAACCATGTTTTATAAGTCTGTGAGGTGACTTTGAGGAACAGCCAGATAGCAACTACTGTAGGTGAGCTGTCTAGACTGCATTGTTGACCCATTTAAAAACACGCACTGCAACATTTTAAGGTGTGAGTGGACAAGAAGATCTCTGATCTGCGCGTGCATGTGCTTGCGTGCGTGCGTGCGTGCCTGCGTTCATGCGTCAGTTGTTGTGTGTCCAGTGTGTGTTTATGTGCTTGCGTAATACTCTAAGTGTCCTCATTTGCATATATGTCAGTCCATCTGTTTTTTACAAGTGTGTCAGTCGGTCTGTTTTTACATGTGTGTCAGTTTGTCTGTGTCAGTCGTCGTTTGCGTCTGTGTGTGGGATTGAGTTCAGAGGCTAGACTGGCCGACCTATATTACCAGCACCGCTGCTATGGACATGGGCACTGATCAGCTGAGTAACACGTAATCCCCCCTCACTATCCTCACAGCAAACCACACTTATTTTCAGACTGGAGGAAATACTACTGATAAGCTTCAGATAGTGCTAATAATACCATGTGGCCTAGAATCAAGACTCTCTGAAGGACAAGCTCCTAACCTGTAAACTGTGACCTTTACAATGACCTACTTCTAATGCTATAGCCTTATAGGGAGTCAATCACTACTGGGAGTTCATCATTATTATTATCATCATCATGAGGAGCACTAAGAGTGTAAGCGGTGATCATGTGCATATTACGCTATAATACAGTCTCCAAGATGTCATTCAGCTAGATTTTTCTTTTTGACTCGCCCTGCGCCTCACTTTCTACGCTGCCCAGTGCCTGGAGGCAGATGTTGGTTTAGCTCCCAGTGCCGACGGCCTCGTTTCTTCCAACTCTGTGCCGACGGCCACTGAGAGTTGTTGCAGCCCTGGACTTTGCTGCAACCAGGTTTGATGTCATTAAATTCATAAACGAGTGAGCTACTGAAAATGCAAACCTTGAAATATGCATAGTAAAGCAAAATACTCAATGATAAGGACGCTGAGTGATTTGTTACTGCATTATTCACAAATGAACATCTGTGAAAGTTGTGAGAGGATGTCCCAGACACATGAGCATAATCATTACATTTCTCTAAGGGGGCTGAATGGGCCAACCGATGTTCAACCATCCCAAAAGTATCTGCTGTCTGCCATGAAAATTTTGCACACTTTCCTTTTCATTTGATCCTCATTTGGAATTTTCATATAACTTGATAACAAAAGCCCTCATGTAACAGGTGACTCATAGCAGCTAGTCAGAGGTCATGTCATTGGTATTTTTCTTGTGTAAGCAAATAAATGGAGACGGGAAGTGGACGCTTGTGTAAGTCCACAGTTTTAAAACCAAACCAACAACTCTTTGAACCTTGACTACACCAAAAATGTTGCTTAACCCCCCCCCAAATGAAAATCTAAGTCAGTCACTAAAAGGCCTCTTGAGAATTTAAAATTCACTTCAATCTCCTTTTCATACAGGAGGATGAAGGTTTGTGAGTTTGCGCGACTGCCTCAAAAGTACAGCTACGACCGCTTGAGCAGCACTGATCGCACTAATAATGGTCTTCAGGAATTCACAAAGGTTTTCCGTCTGAAATTCAATAACGGGGCATGAATTATGCAGGGCTGGTGTCAAGACCGCATCAGTCCACTTTATGAGAAGATAAATGATGCTGTACGGCACTTGGTCGTGGATAGTCACTATGACAAGTTCATTATCTGGAATAACCTCTGCAGTGGTATGTAATAACCCCCCCCCCCCTCACCCCACCCCCACACTGACCCGTCAGCGTTAACTGGAATCCCGGACGGGTCAGACGGGCCTGCTGCCCCCTGACCCCGCCACAGAAGCTGTTACATGGCAGATCGTTTTGTAACCCTTTTTTTTTTTTTTTTTCTTCCCCAAACTCATCCAATGAGAACAGCTGGTCGGAGTCACGTGACACAACTTTTACATAACAGCCCCTCCCCCCTCCATTGAGAACATCAGTGAGCCGCTTCCTGGACTCGACATACCTTGCGACGGAGAGCGGTCGGCACTTCGCGGCGCAGAGGACCCGAGTGTGAATGGCCGTGGCGTCTCCGAGCGGCCGTGCGCCTCACAGGTGAGGGAATAGGCTCCGGACGACTCGCCGCACATGGGGGCCGAGGGCGAGAGCATGCTGCAGCTCGCAGCGGAGGCTTTCCAGTCGAGAAACTTCGACCTGGCGGCGGACATCTACGAGTGTCAGCTGGCGGGCGCCCGGGATCCCGGGAGCCGGCAGGAGCTGATGGTGAAGCGGGCCGACGCGCTGACATTTGGGGGCAAACTCCCCGAAGCTCTGGACGTGTACCGGCAAGCCTCGGAGATAGAGAGGCTGAAACCCGTCCACCTGGCCAGCCTCGTGGAGCACCTGTCGGCCAGCATCCGGAGGCAGGACGCGGGCTGCGGCCAGGGCAGGGGCGAGGAGGCGGGCGCCGCGGCGGCAGCGGCGTTCCCCGGCGCCGGCGCCACGGGCTGCGCGCATGCCGACTTCCACTGCCGGATGTGTCTGAGCTTTCTGTTCGAGCCCGTGACTCTGCCGTGCGGACACAGCTTCTGCAAGAGGTGTCTGGAGAGGGAGGGCGGGGAGCGGGAGCGGGAGCGGCCGGTCGTGTGCAGGCAGTGCCGGGACAGCTCGCGCGTGGCCGACGTCCAGAGCTACCGGGTCAACGTGGTGCTCAGCGGCCTGCTGGCCAAGCGGTTCCCCGCCCTGCACCAGGCGGGCCGGCTGCGGCGGGAGGGCAACGGGCTGTACGCCGAGAGGAAGGTGGAAGCCGCGCTGGAGAAGTACAACCAAGCCATACTGATGGGTGAGATGGGTGCGCTGCTTTGTTTATCTTTGCGCCATGTGTGGCGCCTCGTCATGAATGAACAACACACAGCAGATGACTCCGTTACACGAGAGAGTGTGTGTGTGTGACATGTCGTGTGTGTGTGTGTGTGTGTGTGTGTGTGTGTGTGTGTGTGTGTGACATGTCGTGTGTGTGTGTGTCCGAGTCCGTCCTGCCGGCTCCCCTGAGCCTTGTCGCCATGTGTTGGATAACACGGTGGTTACGTAGTCTGGGCCAGTGGACCAAACATTACGTAAGCACGTCACTTGCCCCGCCCCCTTATTGTATAACGTCGAACCGCGGTTCGGGCGAATGTGGGTCAAGGGTATTGCCGCGGGTCAACGCTATGTGCGCACATTTCATCTACGGAGTGATCCACAAGGCCTAAGGACGTGAAGTGTGGTCATGCAGATCTTCTTCGAGTTTTGTATAATAAAAAAAAGAAGTTATGGCCCTTAATAATAAGGCCATGGCTGCCTGGCCTATAGAGAGAGACCTGGTGTACATGCTGGTGGGCTGTGTCCAGATGGGTAAAAGAAGCTGTCTATGGAGACGTAGAAATTCCTCAGAATTCATTTTTTTCAATGTCACTGGGATCAGTCATAAAAGTGCTCACCTGAAGAGTCGTGGGAAATGAGAAACTGGCATATTTCCACAAATGTGAAGGAGATGGCCCACCTGTACAGGTACTGTGTTGTGTGGTCTATCCAACGCCATTAGTTTGAATGATTTGTTTAATTGCGACTTGTTATGGCAAAGATAAAAAAAAATGTCCTTTGTGATATCATTGTTTTTCTTCTGTCCTCGAACTAAATCAACATCAAGAAATCGAGGTGCAGGGATGAACCAGGTGAACTATACATTAATGTTGGTTTCCTGTCCGCCAATTCTTATTCAGGATCCACAGTCTAGAAGACGGACTAAAGACAATCATACACTATTGTGCTGCTCTCCCTATATGATTAACGTATTTGATTTCTTTTGGTGGTGGTTGCAGTGTTTTAAATTGGGTCGAGCCTAACAGACTCTGCGGTGCTGTTACTGTTTTGTGGACCGTTGAAATGGAGAGTCTCCTCTGGCACAGGCCTGACGTCTTTTCAAAAACTGGGGGAATTTGACCTGACCTCATTTGACTCTGTGCTGTGCCGGCGCAGCTTCCTGCAGCTCTCCGGGCTGGTTGTGTAAGTTTACAGCAGCTACTTTCTTCACTGACAGTAGAATCATCTGTACCAGTAGATTTCTCCGGGTGCAGCGGACAACAGAGGCCCACAGTTTGAATTGCGCAGGGAGTTCTCAACCCAGCTGCTGCAGCAGAGCGGCTCAGACTGACGCCCACATTCTGCTGGTGCTGTGTCGTGGTGGATCCCAAGGTGACGGGACAGGCAGTGGCCATCCTGGGTTGTCTCCGGGTCTGGGATGTTCTCCAAAGTGATTCTGTATGTTCAACAAAGGTGTTGTGTCTTACCTCATTCCCAGATCAACTTCTGAACTGGTCTATAGCCAATATTGATCTTTGGTCTTTGGAAGGCACAGTGGAAGTCAAATAAAAAATAATTGGGCACAGAATTCCTACTTGTGTAACTTGAGAATTTGTGCAAATTAGTTTGTGTGTGTTCGCTGGTCTCGTCCTCAGAAATGGGAATTCAGAATGAAGATGGGGGATAATTCCGGTCCCCACTGGGTTATTAACCTCTCATTTTAGGGTCGAGACTAGGAGTTTTTAAATTTAGAGTTCATTTTAGAGTTGGAAGTTTGTGTTAAGTCATGCAGCAAGTCCTTGTGTGTGTGTGTGTGTGTGTGTGTGTGTGTGTGTGTGTGTGTGTGTGTGTGTGTGTGTGTGTGTGTGTGTGTGTGTGTGTGTGTGTGTGTGTGTGTGTGTGTGTGTGTGTGTGTGTGTGTGTGTGTGTGTGTGTGTGTGTGTGTGCAAGCATGCGTGTGTATCAGAGCGATCCTGTTGAAAATGCGTACTGTGCTAAACAATTGTTATCTGTCCTACTAAGTATCCTGCCAGAGACTGACTGTGCATTAACGTAACCACCCTTCATCCACTGCCCTGCAAAACAATCCCTCTACGTTTCTATCGCTACATTTATTGTTATTCAGCCATTTACTACCTGTGTCTGTACAAAAGCCAGTAAAAAAAGATGTCCTTCAGATTCCCATAGGGCTAACTGTGACATTTGCATAAGTTTCTATAGTTACGAAACCTGGAATGTGGGTGACCTTGATAGTGCTGCATGGTTTTGTAAGGCAGGGGGGTGGGGTTGGGGTGCGGGGGGGTTTCGTAAGACATTTCGTAACGTGGAAGCTGATCCATTTTAAATACATTCCTTTTGTCGTATAACTTGGAATCTTATATAATCAGTAAAGGAAACTTTTAAAGATATAAGAATTAAGAACTAATTTGTAATGTGAAATTATTGTGCAGAATTATCAAATATTTGCTCATCCCATCCCTTCAGAAGTGGGAAATCTACCACCGTACCTTTGTAAATTCTATATATTTGGTTAAGATATTTGACATATGCATGACATTTTCTCTGGCATTTTATAGATTAACGATTAATCAGAATGAAATATTCACAAATTGATTAATAATTGGAAAAAAACAGCAGCCTCTGCAAATCTATTCTGTTCCACTCCCTTATCTATAAAGCAGATAAATAATCCTCACATTTGAGAAGCTGCATAGCAAAAAAAATGGTTGAATGATTCATCAATTATCAAAATTATTGCAAACTTATTTTTCCCTTAATGACCATTTTCCCTCTGGTTTGCTACATTTAATGTCTTTATCGTTAAATCCTTAGGGTTTCTTGGTTTGTTAATGTGTGATGGTTCGTTAACTGCTGTAAACGTTTTTAGTGTACCTCCATTAGGGAAATAATCCGTTTTCTACCCCATTTCTTAAATCCAGTATCCAACTCGTTTGGCATGAAATCTGAATCACACGCCTCCCATCTTATCACTTTACAGAGTTCTTTAGAGTGGTTTTCTCTGACCACATGAAACCAGACTTGAAGTGATTAGACTTCTTTAATAACACTGACTCAATTCACTGTCGCTTTTATAGCATGTAGTGCAATATCACGTGATCTTTGGCATTCTGTGTCTTTCCATTTTGCTTTACAAGAGGGAAAACATACATGTGTTTTCCACAGGTTTTCAATACAACAAAGTGCTTTGGGCTCTGGGAAATTGTGATGGACATTTTTTTCCTCTTTTTCAAAAGTTTTATCCTCTAACTAAGGCTTAATGGATTCACTGAGTAAATATCTGACAGATTATACTTACAACCCAATTACCTGGGTAACCTACTGCAACCCTGCCGTGTTACTAACCTTCCCTCATCTCCCCCCTCAGCACCCATGGACCACATACTATTCAGCAATCGCTCCCAGATCCACTCCAGTCTGAAACACTACAAAAAGGCCCTGAGAGATGCTGAGGTGACCTGCAGACTCAAGCCTCGCTGGTCCAAGGTATGGCAGAACAAAGTGTGACGCTTATGTGTTTAGCATAGTGACAGATATCTAACAAAGTGATTAACTAACTTAAATAACTTGATGGAGAAGTAATATGCCTTCCCCCCCTGCCTACAGGGTCACATTCGCAAGGCCCAGGCCCTGGTGTCGTTGGGCAGGACGGAGGAGGCTCTGAGGGAGTACCTGGTCTGCTTGTCCATAGAGCCGGACTGTAGACTGGCTAAGACTGAGGCTCACAAGGTAAATCCAAAGACTCCTTTTATTCACTAGTCATTTTTTGTGTGTCTAAATAAAACATGACACTATGCACTGGGAATTGCTGTATAGTCGTAATCATTGTGATGGTCACGTGGTTGTTTGTTGTCTCCTCTCAGCTCCTCAGTCATCTCCTGGCTCCAGTCACAGATCATGGCCCTGAGCACATCTCAGACTACTCCAGCATACTGTCTTCCAGAGCGCACGTCAAAAACGCCATCAGAGTTCCCTTCCAGGTAAGAGACGCCGTCACCTCTTCTGGTTGTAAAGCAAGGAATTGAAAGGTACACGAGGTGTCATCGTCCTCTCCTTTTATTTCTCTCAGACTCTGAGTCCCAGCATGTTGTCATCAGAGTCCAGGCTTCCCTCCACTCCCCCTGCACAGAGAGACACATCAGAGAGCGGTGAGGGCAAAGGTCAGGGAAAGCCCGAGGTCTGGAGGCCAGTCCTCTGTTTCCCCCTCAAACGGAAACGAAGGAGCTCAGAGGAGGAGGAGGCGGAGGAGCGAAGGCAGGAGAGGACTGACGAAAACAAGAGATCCAGATCTGGTGAGCTTTTGGACTTGACGCACCAACATGTGCGTACGCGAGTCCGCGTGCGTGTCGTATTTATCGTCCGGTCATCTCTCCATCCAGAGCCAGCGGCGGCGACAGATTCATCGAACTGTGATGGTGGTGACGTCTTGGAAGCGGCAGACCTGGAGTGTTCCCTTTGCATGAGGTGCGATTTGCTTTGTAGCTACCCAAGATTTTTTTTTTTTTGCCAAACTACTTCTTCTATAGAGAAGAAAGAACTTTTAAATTCACTCTAGACCTATGATATGCATTTTCCAGTGTCTGCCAATTTGTATTGGTCCTGGTCATGAAAATGAAAATGTTTACCCTGTTTTGTTTTCTGGCAGCCGAGTTGGCTGTATCTTGCACTCTTATGCCGCTGCCTTACCAGCGTGTTTGCGTGTTTCCCTCCCAGGCTGTTCTATGAGCCAGTGACGACGCCGTGCGGCCACACCTTCTGTCTTCAGTGTCTGGAGCGGTGTCTGGACCACAACCCAAAGTGTCCACTCTGTAAAGAAGAGCTGTCTGAGGTACGCGCGGTGTAAATCTCATCTATAGTGTTTTAAGAAACCTCATTTTAGCGTGATCTAAACTCAATCAAGCAAGCGTTGCACTGAACCAGACGTTTTCTTTCTCCATACTGATCGTGAAAGCATGACTCCGGGTGTCTACCGTTACAGAGCAGCCATACCAGTGTTACCTTTTTCCCCAATTAAAAGTCTATTTACCGTTCGCTTGTGTAAGGTAACGTAACGCTAGAGACAAAAACTGAAATGACTGAACGAATGTAACTGAGGGTAGATACAATTCATTTTATAAGGACACTGATGCTGAAACTGTGTTTAACTTGTGTCGGTTACGTCACACCTCACTTAATGAGGTCACCACCGGGCCCGAAATAGGCCTGGTGCATCCCTAGAATCCAGAATGACGCACAGAATAAGATGATATGGGACAAATATAGAGCAGGCCCTAACATGGATGTCATTAAAGACTGTGTGAACCAAACCATTTCTATGCTTCTATTATTAACATATTTCTACCAATCTCTCCCCCCCTTACAGTACCTGGTCCAGAGGCAGTTCTGTAAGACTGTCCTAATGGAGAAGCTGATATCGAAATATCTTCCCACTGACCTCGTTGAAAGACAGAAGATCCAACGGGAGGAGATGGCTGAGCTCTCCAAGTGAGTTTCTTTTTTCACCAAGTCTTTTTTGTTGCTCCATCTGTCGTCTCTCCCCCCCCCCCCCCCCCCCCCCCCCCCCCCCCGCCCCGCCCCAATAGATTATGGCTTATGTGTGACATAACACTCTATGTGAATAGCTGCCTCTGTTGTTTGACCTACTGACCTAGAGCAGATAACACACACACACTTCTGACACACTGACCTCTGAACACACGTCATGTCAGACCTCAAGTATCACTTTCCTAGAGAAGGAGGCACACGTGTGTCTCCAACAAATAACTCCTCGGAAACTGGAGCCAAACTCACTCACCCTCACAATGGCCTCTGTTTTTTTTTTTAATTTACATTCGGCCCTAAGGTCAAAGTGGTGCAGCTCGAGTTTACCCAGTTGTCAAAAATCTCACTGATGATGTTATCTTACCTTGTGCTGTGACTCTATTGTCTATATTAAACACATTCTTCTTCTTCTTCTCTTTAAAGTCTTAACAAGAATGTGCCTATCTTCGTGTGCACCATGGCCTTCCCCACCGTGCCGTGCCCTCTCCATATCTTCGAGCCCTGCTACAGACTGATGATTCGCCGATGCATTGAAACGGGAACCAACTGCTTTGGCATGTGTCTGGCAGACAACGTCAAGGGGTCAGTGCAAGGATAGTGACTGTGCGCGCTCAATTACGTGTCGGCGTGTGTCAATATGCCCAGGAAGTGTAACACTGGGCCACCTGTCTCCAGGTTCGCAGACTATGGCTGCCTGTTGGAGATCCGCGACGTGAAGTTCTTCTCCGACGGTCGCTCCGTGGTGAACACCATCGGCAGACGGAGATTTAAAGTCGTTCAGCACAGCGAGAGGGATGGATACAACACAGCAGACATAGAGTACCTGGAGGATGTTAAGGTATGTGTGTGGGACAGCAGCGGGGGGTTGGGCTGGGTAGATGTGGCAAAGTACATCAGTTGGAGCGGGCAAAGAGAATTACCAGAAGCTAGTCATACTCAAAGGTGTGTTTTATTTGCGTCTGTGTAGGTGGAGGGTGTAGCAGAACGTGAGCTGGAGTCTCTGCACGATGCGGTGTATGACCAAGCCCTGGTGTGGGTCAACTCCCTGAAGACGGAGCAGAAGGAACGCATTGAAGGACACTTTGGACCCATGCCTGAGAAAGACTCTGAACTTCAGGTACAACACAAACACACGCAGACAGAATCTAGAATCTGAGAATAAGACTCACCAACTGTAACGGTTATTTTTACTTTATTTTGTATTCATAACCTTGTCTTCCCTTCTGTGTCCTCTCAGGCCTGTCCTAACGGTCCGTCATGGTGCTGGTGGTTATTAGCCGTTCTTCCGTTAGAGGGCAGGGCCCAGCTTCCGTTTCTGGCGATCACCTCTCTGAAAAATCGTCTGAGCGGGATCCGCAAGGTGCTTCTCTTCATGGCCCAGTGCAGGCACCGGTGACAGGCTCTCCAGAGGCGTCGGCCCACCTGATTAAATGCAGTCACCACCCTCCCTGCACGCACACGGCCCCAAAGCAGCAGTTGACCTGTTGTTCTTCCTTACTGATGCACAAAAAAACTGATGATACATTTTTTTTTGCACCTTCCCCGCTGTAACGGCGTCCACTTAAAAAAAGCCGCGCTGGATTTCATGTACACCTCAGCGGCAAAAAGAGATGAAATACATCTGATGAAACCGATATCTTCCATGCATAATGTTCTCAACACACCACACACTAAACTAACCATGCGCACTTGAGCCACGGTCAGACAGGAGGGGAACTGAGTTTCGGAATCATCAGCTTCCATTTTGACATTTGGTGAAATCTGATGTCAATGCTAACGCACACGAGCTAAATATATGTTTTTGTCTAACGTCCGTATGTGCACAGCAACATGCTGTTGTGCCGAAAAGTCTTCATCTGTCCATGATTCAGTGTTGCCTTTCTGGCCCCTCCTCCATTTTTTTTTGTAGTTCTCTGCTCTTCCTCTTGTATACATGTTGTGTGTGGAATGACACACCAAAAAAAAAAGGGCAAAAAAAACGTCTCGAGAGCATGCTTGCATTCTTAAGAAACAGAGTAATTCCCCACAATAGCAGACCCGCCTGTCTCATCATAGCTTTAAAGCAAAGATGAAGCAAATTCCTCAGTTCAGAATTGAACCTACTGCAAGTGGCACTAATCGGTCTCCCCATCCTGTATGTTTTTAAATGTACATGTAAAAAGAGACCAAACTATGGATTTGCCTTTTTGTGTGTAAATGCACTCGTATAGTTGAGTGAATATTGATATTGACATTGACTAGATATGATATCTTGTATTGATTGAAACTTTCATATGGAAAAGTAACTCATCCGCTGAATGAAAAATGTGTAACAGTTCTGTCTTTCTTCCATTTCTGTCTCTGCCTCATCGACCTCAATAACAATGGACTGAACCGTTACATTGGTATGCTTCAAGGCTCTCCTTGTGTTTTACTCGAACATTTGTTGCTTGTTGTTTTTTTGGTTTTTTTTTACCATTATTTATATTTATCATTATTTATGCATGCAGTGACATTGTTTACATTTCACGGAGGGAGATGCTGAGCTGCTCACTTTCCAAAAGCTTTTTTTAAACTAATCTTTGACCCCAAACCGCAGCAATAATTGCATGCTGACTCTGGGGAAATGCCCAGAAGTTTTCAGAATACTCACCGTTCACACAATCAAGAGAGGGTTACAACAGGGAGCCAACATGGCTGCCACTGAAAACTACACGGGGCACTCGAGTTGAGGGCATTTCCCTCCCAGACAACCAATTTTTTTCATAATGCGAGCTATGTTCACTTTAACATATTTGAATTCCCCCGTTGACAGCAGCCTCTCTCTGGCCGAGATATTTATGAAGCTCACAATGCAACAAGAAGTAACAACCAAGATCTGGATCTCTGATACCATAATACCCGTCAAGAGAGTTTATTCAGTATTTATTCTGACTTATTTTGCACGTCCACTTTAAGTAAGGGAAAAAAAACTGTGTATTTATCTCCACCATGGCAGGAGTCAGAATACTTAAATATTTGGATTACCGCAGATTTAAGTTAAATCTTCTGCTGGTTAAATTGGTCACTAAGTGTACACCTAAAGAGCTACCTTTTTTTTGTGAGTGTGACTGATGTTATGCTATTGGTAAAGGCTAGTGCCTTCTATCCACAGAGAATTATGGTCCGGAACTATTTAACGTGTAAAGTATCTGTATACTGTACCAGATTCATTTTACCCCTTAAATAGAAACATGCTCTTTTAAAATGTGACTTATTATTTTTACGGGAAGGAAATAACAAAAACAAAAGGAACATATTTTTAAGAAAACCCACAAACCTGTTTTTTTGGGGAAGGAAATATTGCTCAAAAATATTGAGGCCTTGTTGATTGATGTCTGTGACATAACTGTTTCTACCCGGCGAACGCTCATCTCTGAAAAATGAGGGAGAATGTTGAGCTTTGTCTTGAAAGTCTTTTATTTTATATACATGTGTTTAGATTTTTTTTTCACGTTTCTATGTCAATCAGGTTCATTGTATTTTTTAATTTTCCTCACTTGTGTATTTGTCTCTTCCATATTTTATATGTAATGGTGCATGTAGTGTCAGGTCAAATTGTCCACATTTATTAATTTTGTTTTGAAAGGGCCAAAGCCTTGTAATGCTGAAAAATGAAACACGGATAAAGTGTAATACAACATTCTTTAAATATTTTCCGACAATAATTTGTTGACAGAATTAATGCATTATTTGAGTGTTATTTTATTACAATCAAATGGTGGCAATATGGAGTCAAACAGCAATACTGTATAAATACTGTTATACACATGCTGTTGTTTGAAGAGGCATTTGTACTGACAAAACCACCCTGTACAATAATACGTACAATAATTGCCTCAGTAACATAATATTATAACTGATAACTATAAAGAATTTATGACATTAGCTCAGACTGGGCAGGAAAGGGACAAGTCATCGACCAAATGTGATCACGCCGTCAGTACATATCACATAAATTCAGAGACAGATGTATTTCCTGGGTGTGCAGAGGTAGAGATTATTATTAACAATTCAAAGTCAGAAGAAAATCCATCAAAAGATGTACACCATTAAACGGGCTACTCCTGAGAAATATTTTGACTTTAAGGAATAGTTTGACATTTTGGGAGTGATTGAACGTGATTTTTTTTTGTTAGATTATGCTATTATCTTTTGGTTTTAGTAAGGATTAACCAAATGTGATACACGTGATAATTCATGTTTCCCCCCCACTTTGACTCAATGCCAATTTAATCTAACCTGCTGCTGGCTCCGGGTTTTATGTTTAGCATACAGACATTATGGGGGTTTATGATCTCAACACCTCCGGTTGGAATCATTGACCGCGACAATATAACAACAACGCAGCTGTACTTTTTGTTTTTGTCAGCCAGCTATGCAACAACAGTAGGCTCCGGTCATTGGCGTGACCTTTCAGAATTCGACCACTGACCTTTCGAAGAAGTCTAACTACCTCTGGTACCCTCCTTGAGCACTTGTGTTTTAAAATGACATTTCAGAGTCTACAAATATATATATATATATATATATATATATATATATATATATGTGTGTGTGTGTGTGTGTGTATATATATATATATACATCACCAGTGCTCCAAAATGTACTTCTTGTTTACTTTCGTGCCTGTATTAAAAACGCACCTCACATTTGTGAAAGATCATGTCGCCCGTGAAGAGATTTCTTTGTGATACGTTCGATGTTGAGCCCAAATATGTGAAGTATTTGAAGGTTTGCTTTGTTTATTCCTCCCTGTCAAATTGAACAGCTTCTAACAAAGAAAGTCCAAATCGAACCTTCACCGACTCAACATTCTTGCTTTTTTTAACTATTTGGTCTCAGAGATCTAGAAAAATATTTTTAATAACCACCAAGCGTTTCTGACATTTTCAAATATTCGCACTGATTTCAATTGTTACATTGCCTGATTCTAAACTCCCGTAGCACTCCTCTTAATGTGTCTGGGTGAATTCACAAGATGAATGTATGTATGTCTTGAGGGTTAGATTGATTGGTTTTGATTTTTTTTTTCTGTACACGTCTGCTTTTTGACAGCAAAACTTTAGTATGCATTACCTTTGCAGAAAGTACGGTCTGAAGCTACGGCTTGTGAATAAACCAAAAGGTTTGTGTTCATCACCCTGCACGGGATGGTTCGAACACACTGGACTGGACGAGAGTCTTGTCGTCTCCTCTGTTTTGTCTGACGCTTCAGATTTTCTGGTTACATCACTGAGTTTTTGTCCAATGATTCACAACATGAATCAGATCCAAGAAGTGATTATGAAAGAAAAGTCTGTAATATGAGTAAAGCAAAATCAGTCAGGACCTGCAATGATGTTTTGTTACAGCCTACAACTTTTGGTGGGTTTCATTAAAGAAGAAATGATGTTATATATTGGGCCTATACTGTATGTAACGATAGAACAGAGACAAGATTTGACTATCTTAGTGTTGGATTAAATCTGTACAAATATAACACTGGAGCAGTCTCATCTTCTAATTCAACTCCCAGCAAGAAAGTGAATAACTTTTTCAAACTATTTACTTTTAAAACTGTAATAATATTTTCCCTTATTTGCAAATCGAAAACTAACTGACTAAATTTAATCAGGCCACCGGGTCCTCTTGATGCACATACATAAGTCTGATCTTTCTACATTTGATTTGTTGCTCCCCGGCAGTTTTGGCGTGTTGGTTATAGCATATAATTTTAGTCCTTATATTATCTGACAATAGTGGAATATATGTACCATTTCTCACAATTGTGTTTAAACCCAAGACCGTAGGCTGCATCATTTTCATTCAAATGGTCAAGACGAATCATTTCAGAGTCTTTCATTTCTGCAAAATTCATCCCGGTATCTTGGGAAGTTTGAAACAAAAGTGCTGTGGGTTCGAACGCGGGTCCGTGCACTGGGATCGGCAGCCCTGCCAGCGGCACGGTGAGATTAAAGAGGTTTAAATAATGTGGCTGCGGGGGACACGAGAGGAATAAACTGGGTTAACAAACATTTCCAGCGGATTGAGGTTAAGTGAGATAAATTCACCAGTGACTCATACAGCACATTCACAAGTCCCGTTATATACGAGTTACCTAACAGCAAGAACAACACAGGAGTTACTCTTCTACATCAAAGAGCCGGATACAAATACTTGGGGTTAAGAGGTTGTAGCCTGAACCTTTACACACGGCCTGCACAAATGCTGATGAAACCAATTTGGGTCAAGAAAAACATTCCTCTGAAGTAAAGAGTCTATGGGGGAAAGTCGGACCACCACAGATGGACACAGATTCAAGCGGAGCAGTTTGAGGACAAAGAGGGCGGTGGGGTGGAGTGGAGGGTGTGTGTGTGTGTGTGCGTGTGCGTGTGTGTGTGTGTGTGAAATCTTTGCAGAGAGAGATCCGAGAGAGATCTAATATGTCGGAGCTGTGCACTCGCAGTATAAATATACAGGCTGTTTTTATTCGGCCCGACGGCAGAGATACAGACTGAGGAGGGGAAGCTGGACAGACAGGAAGACTTACGCAAGCGGCGGGGCAAAGTAGGTCACTCTGAGTCAGAAACTTCAAAAGAGTCCCACAACAAGACCAACCATTAGAGAAAGGGGGGTGGCTGGCGGTTGTCGATTTCCCCTCTTTATCTGTTGCTCTTTGAGCTGATTCATGTCCCTGCAGTTAACATGGGGACTCCCGGAGGTTCCAGGGCCTACTCATGCTAATCTCTAAATATAGACATGGACATCTTAATGAGACCGCGGTGAGTTTCCATCAACCAAAACCGCGACACGTGGTCTAGGACCTGACCCGTTCAGGCCAATTAGTCGCTCACCATGGACGAGACTCACTCAAGTCAGGCTGTTGGAAAATCGCTCCATCGCAAGCCAGCGTGAAGTGAGACTCGTGGCCTAACGCGAATCGACTCTGGCACACAACTTCAACAGATGAGAAAACTTTGCACGTCTGACCTCGAGTCACATGATAAGATCATTTTTTAAGTAGCTACACTTGTACCAGGGCTCTTTGGACGTCAATCTGTCTGTTGGGCCGCCATTTTGAAACAGAAATATCCCCTCAGGAATAACTGTTACAACTTAACTAATAACTTTTTTTCATCATTAGTGACATTTTCAAATGTATTAAATACTTTTGTGTTAAGTAAGTAAGTAATCACATGACTTCATCTTTACAAAGACATTTGTTTAGTCTACAGAGTAAGTCAAAGCATTTCGAGATTATTTTTAAATCAATATAATAATTTTAATAATATATTTAAAAAATTTAAAAATGTGAATATTTTTATTTGCTCAATGAATGTAAGAATTTAAGAGTATATTGACCTTTACCAGTCATGACGATTAGTGTCTACAATACGGCAGAGTACGTGCAGCTTCCTCACTGCAAGACTTCAAAATTAAAGTTACTGTTAATATGTAATTTAATGAATGATGTACTAGTCCCATTTCAATTCAAGTGACGTTTATCTCCTAATTCGCAGGTGACGGGAAAACGTATTATTCTGTTTCCTGTCGTTTCAGATCACGAGTGACTGCCAAATAATGAGGGCACAGCATGGGAATGTTTTTTTAACTTTCTCATGGAAGAAGAAGTGCGTGACCTGTCAGGGACATGTTGACAGTGGCGTCACGTCTCGGTATATAAAGCAGTGGAATTCAGAATGTGTATGACAGAAGAAGAGGGAAGGAGAAGGTGAGGAGGATCTGTAATCTGTCTTCAGCGGTCGACATGATACTGTTCTCACGGATCCGGACAACGATTGGAAATTTCGAACCGGCCAGTGTTGTCATTGTTGTGTTTATTGCAATCCACTGACACGGCGGTGACAGTAGTCTTTCCCTGGATCAGCTATAATGTCACTGGAGCATCAGACCTCACCCAGTAAGGGTCACTCCAGTGCACACACACACACACACACACACACACACACACACACACACACACACACACACACACACACACACACACACACACACACACACACACACACACACACACACACACACACACACACACACACACACACACACACACACACACACACACACACACACACACACACACAGAGGTCAGGCCACTCCGACCAAACCCAAAGCCTGTAACTTCGATGTTTTGGTTTACTGGTCTTGCAATCTTATTTTATCATGGTTAGAATGATAATTATCTTCATAAACACAAAGTGCAGATGACGGGGCTGATGATGCGAAAGTGATTCGTTTTTTCCGGGTATCAAAGCAAGGAATCATACAGATATTCATTTTATTTTGTATTCATTATATTCTTTGATCAATTCTGCTATTGCTTATCTAACAATGTGTCACTGAATTAGTGCAGACAAAAAGAAATTAAATAAAGTGACGCCAGTCAATAAAAAATGTATAACAGAGGTTTGTGAATGTACTGTAATGTGTCAAATGAATATTTTTCAGATATGGGAGTGGTCGAGTATTAGATTCTTTTCAACACAGAATAACGAGAGCTGCAATTGGACATTAACACCTGCCCCCGTCTCCTTTCCTCGTCTTCTCACCTCTGTGCTTCTGATCCTTGCCAAGTCGGTTGCTTATATAACCTGTAAATGAGAAGGTCAGCAACCAACAGTCATCGCCATGGATACTTGGCACGGACACGCGCACGCACACACACACACACACACACACACAGACACACACACATTGTACATCTTGGCTGGTCCGCTTTGGAGCCACGTGTGTGTGTGTGTGTGTGTGTGTGTGTGTGTGTGTGTGTGTGTGAGATAGTGCATGTATCAGAAGTAGGGCAACGGCAGTGTTACCTAACTCACCCAGAAAAGACATCTGGGGAGTTTAAACAGCCCTCGCACTGATTACAGCTTCCTGTATACACACACACGCACGCACGCACGCACGCACGCACGCACGCACAAACAAAAAATCCAGCCACACACAACCAGAAAGTAGGCCACACACATAAACACACTCATGTGTGTCTGTGCACATGCCGATGCTGTACAGTAAATGTTCGTGACTCTCAGTTCAACTTCTGCAAAGCCTAATTTATCTTTTATTGCTGATTTAAAAAAGAAGAAAAAAACAGCATACCATACTCACATATTAATAGTCAAATGTGGTTATTTTAATTCATTTCATTATAAATATGTCTCTGCGTTGTGTGGTTGGGCGCTCCCGCCCTTTCCTCCTTTTTCGATCTCTGTTCCATCTACTGAATATCTTGTGCAAGAGACATTTTCGGATCTTACTCAAGGCCCAGTTACAGCTGAGAGTATTTCAATCCACTCTCAAATCACACAGGAGCAGATTTTTTAAAACTTTTTGAGATTAGCTGATACATGTAAGCATCACTAACTACGGGATGCTCACCTGCACAAATCAATCTCAACCTGCAGCTCTCTCTCATAGGGGATGGCAGAACAAACAGGCAATCAAGGGGGAAGAATTTTTGGTCACCCCCCTCACTTTATAGATTCAATATGTTAATTAGTATAAAGAAATCAAACAGTATCCACCAAATATTAGTTCCTAATTATTCAATGAAAAAATAGTTCCATAAGTCCCACAAATTCCGAGAAAACGAACAGACTCACCTCCGTTTCCTCATTGGTCCTGTATCCGAAGGCCTGTTGATTGAACTTAAACTGCGCTAGAAAAAAAAGAGGAAACAAATCACCACAAATATAGATATTCTGATGGAATAAGAATAAGGGGGGGGGGGGGGTCACTCAGACAGCCAATACAAAAGAACAGAAAAAAAGGTGATTTCATTTGTTCTTTACTGCACATTTCATGAACAAGACAAATTCTCAAAAGGCAACACAAAATAAAACAAAAACGCATAGTGACTGTGAGATATTATAGATTTAATTGAAACTTTCAACTGTGACATTTGCTCTAGAGATGCTTTGCATCCTCCAGCGAACCGATCTCCACGTAGCTAAATTAGGATTTATCTACACGCTTAGTTGTAACTGGAACATATGTCATAGCCCACCTCGCGCTGCCGACGCGGTGATGTAGTAAAAAGTATTAAAAAGACCCAAAGCAGTAATGGTAGATTAGCTGGAGCTGTTCCGTTTCTGCAGGGTGCTGAACCATGATCCAAAGTTAAGTATTCAAAATATCAAAAGATATTGAGAGAGACAAAAGATTAAGAGAGACAAAAACAATTAAAAATATAATTTACAATTGACAACCTGAAACATTTTTGGACACACTCGGTGCTTCGCTAGCACAACACACCTCACTAGTTAAGTATCTGTGGATAAGGTTATGATAAAGAAATATATTTGTCTGAAGAACCCGACGCACAGATCCTTTTTTTTTAACAAAACGCACGAAAAGCAGCATTTAGCTCAGAACATTATTTTTTCTCCAGCTTGGATGTTATCTCATATTTCTCTCAGGCCGTGGAGATTTTTCCAAATTCCTCAGAATGTGAGCACATATCACTGCCTTAAAACTCACACACGCACGCGCGCACACACACGCACACGCACGCACACACACACACACACACACACACACACACACACACACACACACACACACACACACACACACAGAAACACAGATCACAAACCCCATGATTTACTTTGTGTTTTTCTCCTGTGTGAATAAAGTGTCCTCGTTCTAAGGTAAGGTCTCCCTCTCTTTCTTCCCTGAACAATTTTAGCGACATCGGGTGGAATCATTTGGGTGACCGTAGATAAAATGGAATATTTACTGCAGTGAGACTACATGTGTTTGGGTCCGCTTCAAGCACGACGCAGTAACTTTAGGGGTCCCACCCTGTCATTTAGAAAACATGTCTGGACGACATGCAGGTCTCAAAGGAACTGGAGGTTAAACCCAGCCTGTCTTTAGCTGTGTGATTGGGGAGCTTGTACCAATCTGAAGCCAGGATAATAAGAAAATAACAGAAAACAGCAACAACAACTCTTTGTGCAAAAGCATTCCGGTCCGTCCAGACTCTCGGCCCCACTTCAAGCCCCTTTTCAGATGTGACCCTCTTGTTTTCCTTTGAGCAAGCTTAGGCCCAAGTACACACACTTTTTTTTTTTTTTTTTAAACCTGCTCCGTCACTGGACGATCTGGGGCATCTCACTCCAGGCTTTGGCCTTCTTCTTGGCCAGCGCCATCCACGGAGGCTCGTCCTGGGGCGAAGCAGGGGGAGGCAAGCCCCGCGGGGAGGACGCGGTCTGCCCAGAGAGACCCGCGGCTCTTGAGCCGGCCTTTTCTGGAGCGGTCCGCTGTGAAAAAGGAGCGGCGGCGACCGTCGCACTGTGGGGCGTCTTGGAGGGAGGCGGGAAGGTGCCGGGTTTGGAGAGAGACGGTGGGCTCGTGCAAGAGGGAGATTTTTGGGGAACGGGGACTGGAGTAGGGGCTGGCGGAGATCTTTGTTCTGGGTTGGGTTGGGGCGGGGGTTTGGCTGCGGCAGATGGAACTTGGGGTTTCGGAGGGACAGGACAGGCCGGGGACTGGGCTTTTGAGGGTTGAGGTGGCACTGGAGTTGGAGGAGAGAGAGCTCTCCGTGCCTCCTTTTCTACAGACCCCGGAGGCTTACTCATCTCCAATAAACTCACTGGAAGGAGAAAAAAAAGGAAACATCAAGCACCAACAAACTGAAGAAGCATTCCCTGAAAGAAACACAAGCCATGTGCGTCGAGGCAGTTATGAACCTTCTAAAAGCCCATCGACCTTAATGTATTTGCTGTGGATGCAATGGAGGATGAGGACCGAGGCTTTAAAACACTACAGCATAAGAATGAATGCATCATTTTTCATTTCTACTGTCTGAGAGTAATGAGTTAATTTATATATACAATGGGTTCTCATAAGCATTTCTTAACTCATAATAGTTAATTGTACACATTATCATATTCCATGGTTGATGGATCGCGCAATAATGAACATTCTAAAATACGAATGAGTCTGTACTACATACAGTACATACTGTGGGTGAAATAGAAATGCAATAGATTTTTATGGAATTATTATTAAAATTGGATCAATTACATTTATACATATATAGTATTCTCTAGTATTAGGAGCATCAGGGGGTGGGCAAAAGAGAATAAGACGTTTTGCTGCTGTAAACGAGAACACATCACTGGTGGGTGATGTGTGGTGCTTTATTCTCTATTCAGAATTCTGAGTATTTTCATATTCTAAGTATCCATATTTTGTAATTTTGCCTGATCAGTTATTGTCAGTTGTGATGTATAAACTAACTTAGAGCTCTGAATATGAGAAAGTGAATTAAAGTTAATATTGCGGGGTCAGCTGCAGTATCAGACATTGTACAGATGAGGGCAGCATCACATCAGGCAACAAGTTGAGATGGTACACAAGCAACGAGATAAGTTACTCAAAAAATAAAATTAAAAAAACTGTCTGAAATGCTACAACCGATGTGAATTCAATTTCCAGTGCAACTTCAAATTGACCGCTTTGTGTTTGCATGCGTGTGAGTGTGTTCTGACCTCTGCATGTGGATTCAGCTGTTTTGTTGCTCTGCTCCCTGCTTGCAACTGAGCTGGCGTACATTGGCAGCGAAGACTTCCTCACTTGTTCCTCCTGATAACAGAGCAGCACAGACAGTTATTCAGATTCTTGACACGGCCTAGTATCTATGACTACAAGGAGGCTGGGAATGTGTGGTGATGCACTGTACATATATGGCAGCAGGGGTTGGAAAGAAAAACATCGTACACAATCACGTTAAAATAAATGACAGCGATGCAATTGTACTTCTGTGCACTGAACTTTGCACCAGCGTTTTAATATTATTCATTATAATGATCACAGCGTCGTGTGAATCTCACAAATTTTTTTGTCCGGTATGGTTATGCTAATTCAGTAAAATTCATGTTGGTGAAATAAATTTTACATGGATGCAACAACTAGATTACCTTCTTGACAGTGATCTCATCCAGCGAGCTTTCTTTATAGATCTTCTGTTTCTGTTTGGCCACAGAGATCCAGCTGGGAGAATCAGATCCACCCGAAACACCACGAGCTGCTGCCGGGTCTGAACCAATGACACAGCAGATACAGAACTCACACACGCTATTACACCATTGGCTGAATTCAAACTTTGGACATTACAACTGAGAGTTGTAAGTGTTATGGCCTCAGTATGAAGTTCATGTGAAGAATACACACCTGAGACACGCTTGGGTTTAACTCCACCGTCTCCGTGTACATCTGGTTTCCTAGGGAGGGCAGGCTTGTTGATGATTGGCTGACTAATGGAAGGTTTGGCACCGATTGGCTGCGGTGGCTCAGCTTTACAGCTGGTCGGCTGAAGTGGAGGCTCGATGGGAGACTGAGTGAGAGAAAATCAGATGTTTGGTTAAGAATGAGTTACAGTTATATAGTTGGTAAGTGAGGAAATAAAATCTGATGGTCTGGTCCCGGTCCCCCTCCATGAGTCTGCATTTCCTCTTTAAAATCTCAACGTGTCAAATGTGTGAGAATTGGCCAGCTGTCGAATTCATACTCCAAATATTTGGAGAAAAGCAGAAAGTTGGGGGTGTTCACCACATCGTAAGAAAGAAGGAAGTGCTTTAAATTAATTACAAACTTGAAATATCTTTTAAATGTGACTTTGCCACCTCATTTTATCTTCGCCCCCCCTTTCATGTGCAGTACGTATTTATCCATTGAATTATACATCCTGAATGCGAGATGCCTTCTTTTTCTTTTAACCGTTTTGCACTGAACAGATTAGCTCTCCAAATGTCGTTGCATGAGTCCACGCACAATGACAATAAAGGGTTTTCGACGTCTATTTCATCACCTCTGTGTTTTCCTCCTCCGAGCTGAAGAGGTGCAGAGCCGAGGTCTTCCTCAGCCGGACCCCGAACGGATTGTCCGGGTTTCCCTCCGCCGCGAAGGAGCTCTCTGTGGGTGGGGAGGTGGAGAAGTTTGCTCTGTGTTTTTTTTAACTTTATTTTAAGGTCAAAAAGACAAGCTCATGTCATGTGACTGGGAAAAAAAACAAAAAAACAGGAGATGGAGGGTCGCAGTGAAAAACAGGAGCTATAATTACGCTTCCGGACGCGGAATCGCCTCCAGACAAGACAACAACACAAGCACGCAGACACATCAAACTGTACGAACTGTCGCGTCCGGTGCCGTTACCTTCTGCGCCTGCAGCAGCTGAGGCCTGAGGTTTGGCGGAGGGCGGAGACGGGGCCGTGCTGCCCTGCGGCTCCACGGCGGCGCTCCCGGCTGTCCTCGCCCCGCCGGGACTCGACGCCAGCTCGGCCCGGGGCGAACTCGCCGGCTCCGCTCTCACAACCGGGTCCTGCTTCGGCGTAGCTTCCGCCTCCTCGCCTCCGGGTCCCGCGGCGGCAGATGAGAAAACGGCGGGGCAGGCGGGTGGAGAGGAGGGGGGACTCAAACTCTGTGACCTCTGCCAGGCGGGCGCGATGGTGAAGCGGACCTTACCCTGATCTCCGTCCTCGTCAGAGGCAGGGTGGGGGGGTTCTTCTTCCGCGGCGGACTGTTTGTCCTCCCCTGCCTCTTCCACGGCGGCGGCCCGTTCTCTCTCTGCGGCCGCGTCGTCTTGCCCTGCGGCTTCTCCAGCGCGCCGAGGGGGCTGGGCGTCAGTTTCTTTGACGTCGGCGGCGTCTGGGGGCTGCGGGAAGAAAGGCGCGACTTTCTCTGCGCTGGGCGAGACGAGGTTTATATGGAGGGTGGACGTGCTGGTCTTGCTGGGGGAGACGGGCCCGCTCTCGTGCGACGGAGTCTCAAAATGTGACTCCGACAGAGACAAAGGAGGCAGCTTTGCAGGAACAGCAGCCTGCTCTGTGGCTTCGGTTTGATCTTTTTCCACTGGTTTTGTGTCTATGAAGGTGACCTTTTTGACACGCCCTCGCTCAGTTTCAATCACATCAGGTCGCTTTGCTTCCGCGTCTTGCTCTCGTACTGATTTTTCTTCTGAGAGGTCGACCTCTGGCCCTTCCTCAGCCATCTCTGACGTTTCTTGCCCCTCCTGCACTTTGGCAAGTACCTGATCACCCAGCGCCGTGGGGGTGTCAACATCACTTGTGTGTCCTGCGGTGCACACAGTGTCTTCTCCAACCACCGGCTCCACATCTTCATCTGTCTCCTGCACTGACACGGCCATTTCAACTTCTTCCTCCTCTGCATGAGGGAAGGTCTCGGCCGCGTCCTCTGCGTCCTCCCTCTCTTTTTCGAACACTTCCTCTGCCACTACTGTTGCGCTCACTTCCTTCACCTCCTCCTCCTCCTCCTCTTCCTCCTCCTCCTCCTCTTCTCTGTTCTCCCATCCCTCCTCATCCACCTCTGGCTCCTCCTTCAGCTCTATCACTTCCTCCTCTCTCTCACTCTCTTCTTCTCGTCTGTCTCCCTCCGGCTGGATGTCAGATTGTTTCGACAGCACAACATTTACCTCCTCAGGTTCAACTTCCTCTGTCTCCTCTTCCTCTGCTGATGCTTCTTCTTCTTGCTGCAAAAGACAAAAGAGAGATGAAAATAATAAAAAAAACAAACATAATATCCTGTAAATAGACACATACACCAACAGATTTGCTCTACAGTGACAATGTACAAATGATTTCAGAAGGATTCTGGCATTAAACAGTTCTCTCTTAGGTACTTGAACAGGAAAACACTTGTTTGACTTAGAAGAGCTATCTTTATATATTTTATATTAACAATAGTTAACAATATTAACAATTTATTTGAACTTTTTTCACTATTAATATCGCATTGTGTGGCTCATGTATCCTGTGGATGTGGCGTTTTCGTATGCGCATGATGGTGACCTTGTTTTATTCAAGGGAACAGGATGCTCGCAAAGGACGCACGGGTAATGTTCACCCCGATACCTGAGGAACTGAGCTGAAGTATCCGAGGGGCTGCAGAGCTTAGCGCCGAGCTGATGGCTGAATGAATGACGGAGAGGTGGAGATACAAGCCATCTATCATTTGATATAATATAATTCCCTGGCCAATGAAACTGACGAGCTGGCTGCCTCGTAATGAAGCAGAAAATCTTCTGGAGGGGGACTCGCACTCTTTATCTACACCAGGTGGCGCAACACGGGACGGGTTGTGGTCAGGGGGACGATCTGCTGTCGGGACATTGAGCTGCTGGTAGCGGCGAGTCTGCCACCATATCACAGGCGAGTACGAGTATTAGGATACGGATAAGTCAAGGTTCTTCCAAGAGGCCCATCGTGCTCTATGCAACACAAACGCAAGAAACTACATCACTCAAAGTACTATAAAGATAATCCAAAATACATACATCATGTAGAACAAATCGTTCCACGACCAGTTCTTCTTCTTCCTCCGATTCGTCTTCTTCACCACCCTTTGCCTCGTCTTCAATGGGAACCACTTCTTCTTGACAGGGAAGAGCCTCATCGTCTTCCTCGGTGGTGTGACACATCAGAAGGGGGCCCGAGGGAGCAGCCTGATGACCGACAGACTCACTCACCTCGGCCTCGTCTTCCTTCGCCTCTCCCCCGTCCCTGTTCTCTACGACCTCTTTTTCCTTCATCTCCTCCTCTTCCCTCTCCAGGACGAGGTCCTCGGTCCCTACGCTCAGCGAGCAGGAAACAAGGGGAGTTTTCAAGGAACTCAGCACCTCCTGCAAGAAGGAGCCCTCCTCCTCCTCCTCCACGTCCTCCTGGACTCCATCTTCTTCTGCTCTGAGCGCCAGCTCACTTTCAACCCTGATCTCTGCTCCATAAGCGATACCCGGGGGGTCCAGCAGATACTCTCGTGGGCCAGCAGGGGGCTCTGGTGTGGCTCTAGAAGCAGAAATCGAGAGGTTAGATTGCCCACAGAAAGGTTAGGAGGAGACAACAGGGAGGAAGTCACGTCTAATCACCTGGGACTGTCCAGAGAGGAGGCTCTGGAGCTGGGCTGCGAGGAGGGCAGGGGCTGGGCGTCCGGGGCTTCCTCCTCTGCGAGACTTGGCTCAGGAGTAGAGGAAGGGTCCGGACTGTGAGAAACATCCTGTTCTACTTCCGACTCTTTCTCTAACTCCTCCTGCTCCTGCTCCTCCATACATCTCAACAGAGATTGTCTGGAATGCTGCGGTTGCTCTTCCATCATCTCCTCCTCCTCCTCCTCCTCCCTTTCTTCTTCCTCCTCCTCCTCCACCTCCCTTTCTTCTTCCTCCTCCTCCTCCCTTTCTTCATCTTCTTCATCTTCCTCCTCCTCCTCCTCCTCCTCCTCCCTCTCCCCCTTTGGTTTCAGCTCATCAAAACTTACAACTGGATAACAGATGGAAACAAAGGTCTCAGAGAACAATCTCATACCACACACTGACAGCAAGTATAGGGAAGTCTGTGGTTGGCAATTGAAAAAGGAAATAACTGATTTCAGATAATTGATTTTAGACAAAGTTAGCCATTACAAAAAAAGGAACATTTCAATTCTATTTTCACTAAAGCTAAAATCAGGAAACCATTGTACCACTGAACCAACAAAATGGTTCAGTGGTACAATTAAAACTTCAAGTTGAGGTTGCTAAATTTTGTATTTCTTAGTTTCAATGGTAATGCTATGCTCAGGAGTAACTGAAAAATATTTGGCAATATAATTTTTTGAATGATAAGTTTGGCAGTAATTGTCCATTTTCAAATCTGTCAATTAAAAACGGATCAAAATCAAATCAAAATTAAAAATGTTGTTACATTACATTTCCATGAATTGAAATGATCAAATTTGAATAATGGTAATTAGACACTTCCACGCTCCTGACCTTTTGTCTTCTGTTGCTTGTGCTCCTCCAAGGAGTCTGTGACGGAGTCGTTCAGGATCTGAGCCACCACACAGTCTCCATCTGTCTGCACCTCCAGCCTCTGCACGGCACATCATTATCAATAACCACTCCGTTGTCCATCAAGTTATAAAAAATGAGTGTTCCAGTTAAACAGACCTTTAAAGATGCAAGTCCGCTAAATTGCCAATTGTCTGTCCTGCTGAAGGGCCACTGAGCAGAACACTGCTTCTATAATTGACCTTATGACCCTGTCCTATCCTTCCGATTGGCCAAAAGGTCACAACCGCATTATTAATAACTAGAACTAGAACTTCACTCCACTTGACCTCCATACTTAACTCCACCTCCATACCCCAGACTGGAGAAATTCACTGGATTTATAAATGATAAAAGTCTGGATTTAAATCAAATGAGCTGGCAGTAAACAGTAGCATCAACAGAGCAAATTACAAGTGTGGGAAAGGAGAATCTGAAGCAGGTTAAATACTACTTCTACTTTTTAACAGAGCCTGCGTTTTATGTGTTTAGTTTCCAGTGGGGAATAAAAACTTGGTGCTCAAGATTTAAATTGCAAGAAACACTGTGTCTGACGTCAAACAGGTTGGACGAGTTCGGTTTGTTCAAACTTGCACGACAGTTATTATTATTTCCTGCCCCAGCAGATATGGTGCGGTGATGTCAACACATTCCCCGGATCTCAGCTTTTTACTGTGACATGTTGCACATGTTGAAACAATGGTCAAAACTATTAAAGTCAAACCATTAAAAAAAAAAAGGATTCTTTTAATTCTATTCTTACATTGGCAGGTTTCCTCTTGTTGCAGGCTTTGTGTCTCAGGCCCAGCTTGTGTTTGGCTGCAGAGTTGTCCAGACAGGCGAAGGGACTGGCCGGCTGACTGAAGTCCACTGGAACCACCAGGGGGCTCATTGCTCTACTGGAGGCTGCACAGGACAGCTGGGAAGAGGGAGAGACCAACACAGACAGACGGTTTCACTCAAACGTTCCACAAATAACTTGTAGACGGACTAAACACTCCGTAGGCATTCGTGAATAACTGACTCCGAACGACCAACTCTCAGGCATGTGTCGTCATCTGGAGACACCTCTGGAGGAGCTCCAGTGACAAAAACTTGGAGTTGTCAACCCGTGTCAAGGGGAAATGACATCCACATGCCACTGGATCCTCAGAGTCTGTCTCTATCATCGTTTCCCCAATTGAGCTGCACCAGGCACAGATGGTCACATGGCAGATTTGTGTCATTGCTCTTTGGTGTTGTTCCCGGCTTTGAGAAACTCCACGGCCTTTTAACATTAAGGCTGGAATGGCAAGAGTGGGTTGAGAGTGCGTTAAAAGGGGGATGTTCGCTTAAATGATGAAGGCAGCAGATAAAGAACCCAGAGGAAATGAAACGGGACCAGCAGCCGGAGAGTGGGAGACGAGCAGTCCAGCTGTATAAATATTAGCGGCCCTTATCTGCAGGAATAACACCGACTCCGTCATTGCTGGGGAAGTATTCCCCTCTCTATTCTCACAAATTTACATTTTTACTTTTTTAGACCTAGATCAAACTGAAGCCACAGAGCAGACCTTGTCATTTTTGGTGATCTGATCTAATCAGCTCCATCGTATTGAATTTGTGGCAGAAGATTAACATCTCTACAACTTGGCAAATAAAACCAAAACCAAGGCTAGATACCAAATGGAGGTCACTTGGAAAAAAATGAAAATGGAATTAGATTTGATTTGTGGCAAATTACCATTTAAGAGTCACAGTCAATTGCCTGAGTCATATCTGACTGAAATCATGCAGCATTCTGAGGAATATGAATGCAGTTGTTGTGGGTGTGTGAAACCAAGGCAGATTGTGAATGTAGACAAAAAGGCATCCTGATTACCATAGAAACCAGTGGAATGCACTCTGAACACACACACACACACACACACACACACACACACACACACACACACACACACACACACACACACACACACACACACACACACACACACACACACACACACACACACACACACACACACACACACCCACCCTGAGGTCCCTCTTCAAGCATCACACTCTTAACGCATGACAGTTGTTTACAGTGCTAAAGATATATAACAGTATTCATTTGTTTGTGAAATTAACTGACTGAATCAGAGAAGAATGTTAAATCGTCAAAAAACTTTGATTTCCACTTATTATAGTAATGTGTCCGCGTTCAATTTTTCAGTCCCATGGGAACAAATGAATTAAACTACAGTTGTTTCAAGGACTGTTCCTTTTAGATACTTCTTCTTTAGTCTCTCAAATTGATATGGCCTCAATTAAAAGCTCTATTATATCTCCTGCGTGCAGTTTTTGGCCACTTGGTGCCAGTAAAAACAAGCCATTAACTCATGATATTGACAATATTTCCTTATGAAATTGACATGGCTGATGTGTTAGCAAACAGTTGCAGATATGAATTAATTTAGTTATTTTTCTGGTCACCTTTTTTGCTTTTGTGATGCACCCACATTGCCTGGCTGGTTTCAGGGTCATCTGGACAATGAAATCATCTTTATTTTTTGGAGTAAAATCTAAGAATAAATGTCTCCATAAAGTCTGCAACGAGTTCTCACTGAAAGGAAATTCCCCCGAGAGTCACTGCAGTCCTCCTTGACTACATTCTTGTGTCTGGAATGCACTTTAAATGGGATATTTTCAGTTTTTGTCGCTGGCAAATAACCATTTGTGGTTCTTGACTGGCTGAAACCCTTGCACTATTATTAAATGCTCATTGTCATACTCTGCTGACTGTGCTTTTAGCCAACATTGAAGCCAGTGAAGCTAAATAGATAGTTGAGGTTTTTAGGGAAATTGGTCTTATCACGAATAGGCACAACGCTGTCTGTCCATAAAGTCCTCCCTCCACTGGATTGCTTAAACAGACATCATTGTCATTTGGGAGCATATGACACATTTTCATCGCATGGGCAGAACCACTAACTCTCACAAGCTCTCTTCCGGAAAATGTCCGGAAAATTGGGCCAGCATATTTTTTCCATTTCACATATTTCGAACACAGCAGGCGATTGTCCGAGTCAGCCATGTGCACAACAGCAGCAACGTTTTTTGCGGAACATTCAGGCGAGGGGTGACCCCTAGGCCTTCTGGGCATTTTCCCGATGTATTCTCATATGGGATCGCTCGACATTTTCCTTAAACATTCCTAAAGGGGATGACCAGAAAAGTTCTGGGGGACAAAAAAGAGACACATTTGCATAATGACTGAAGTGGTGTTTCAGTGATTACATTAAGAGCCGTTTTGGTCTAGTGTTTTTTTGCGCGTTGGTCTCACTTACCGAGGGCCGGGGTTCGCGTCCCGGCCATGGCAAAAAAAATCATAACAACAACAAAGAGAGAAACAAGCTTTCTCCAGAATCACTGACTGTCCCTTTAATGAATATCATATCATACCAAGAGATCACTAGAATGGCTGCGGATGGGTATCCACTCACAATGATACAAAAGGGTTTTTTTGCTCATATTGGACTAAAGAAGTTGTGTTTGTTTCCCGTAAATTTGTCAGTTGTAGCACATTGTAGAAAAGCTGGATTTCCTGTTATGGGCTTCTTTTGTACCTGACTTCTTCCTGGATTTTTAATGAACCATGTCTGAGTAAAATGTTTATTGACAGAAAATTCCGCATAACTGGATCAAGCAGATCTCTGGCCCTGACAGAGGGAGGCTGAGGTCGATTAGCCTACATGGAGATGAAACTTTATAGCTGCAATAATCAAAGATTCTATGAATAATTAATCAAAATATGACCGTCATAGTGAACTGGGCCCACAGATAATAAGCACCAAACTCTGGAGGTTTGTGGCAGGGCAGCCACGGTTAGCAACTAGTTTGTGAAAAACTAACAGAGCCAGATATTTCCCTCGGGAATCGGTTGAGACCAAAAACGGAGCAAAAAGTAGACAGAATATCGGACTTAGATAAGTACAAAATGTAAACATTGTTCAAAACATGAACCCAAAATGGAGGCCCCAAGAGTATAACTTTGTCCATGGTTTGGTCAGGGGGTTCTTCATAGGCTACCCTGTCTCGCTCCCCATATTTCCTGTCTGTATCGCTAATGCGTAGGCAAGAAAATATTTTTTTAAATTATTCCTCTGTGTCTGCGGGGCATTTGCTTTGCCGATGTGTTAGCCAGATGTCAAAGTTGGTTGGATTCAGAGATTAATAAGGGAGCCCGCAGATTAGACACAGCAGATTCATTTGACCAGTCTTCACATCAGCTGGCATCTCACTCTCAGTACCACTATGTAGTGCAGGTCAACCAATTTCCCAGGAAATAGTTCTGTGGCACTGAATTGGATGCAACAGAGTTTTAGGAGCGAAAAAGCTAAATCAGTGGAGTTCTCTCAGAGGTGTGTGTTCACCTGGTCGTCGTCACTATCTGCTCCCTCCAAACTGATGGAACTGTTCGTCTGGGCCTGATTTTGAGAGAGGCGGAAAGAAAAAAAAAGATAAGTGAGGCGGCTGTGCCGTCCGCTTCATTCTGGTAATATATTCTGGAGGACAAGTACAAGATGGGATGTTATTCATTTTAATGTGTTACCATGGCAGGGCGAAGTGCAGTGTATTCAGGTGGACTGCATGGTAGGCCATCATCCTCAGACGTGGTTCCGGCGTCCTCCGTCCTCTTCACGCACATCAGGGATGGAGGGGAGCCCAGTCTGATAGCCTGTTTCAACTGGAGCTGCAGATAAAGAAACCCACACACAATCAGGGAACTTGTGTTTGTATGTACTGCATGTATTTCATCTATCTAAGGAACCATACACATGTAGGTTTTACAGAGCGGAATTAAGATGTTTCCCAAGTTTTGTGCGTGGGGGCCCTCAGAGATGCAAAGGAGGCGAATCTGCTGCCAGCCTTTTTGTTAGGTTTCAGCTTTATATATATATAAATTTAAAAAAAAATACAAAAACATATACAAAGCATGTTTGAGTTTGAATTTTTGTGTTTACAAAGTTTCACTGCTTTTACAGCCCAGAAATCCTCCACCGGGTTATGAATGAATTACAGAGAATGACTTGCGAGGACATTCAGGTGGCACTCACAAGAGAAAGTGTTTATTTTACCCCGTGTGTGTGTGTGTGTGTGTGTGTGTGTGTGTGTGTGTGTGTGTGTGTGTGTGCGTGCGTGCGTGCGTGCGTGCGCGATAGGTATCACAGAAACTCGAACTAACGGAGCTGTTATCGGCTACGTGTTGTCCAGTAACAGTCGCTCAAGGACTCATTGACGCAGGTGCAAAAGCAAACACACAGGACAGTGCAGCTTTTCTTTCGCTGTGCTGACCACCGGCACACAATAAAGGTCCTAGATTAAAAAAAAACACAGAGCGGTACAGTTTACAATGTACTTCAGAGTTCATACAGTAACTTTTACACAAAGGCAAACACAGGGGCAGAGATAAAGCTTGTTTCACCATTAGCACCATTAGCAGAAACTAAAATTCCAATCGATTTATCTCATTGCTACATTTGACTTAAAATGAGTATGTTATTTTTGTGTGGTGGCCAACTTGACGACTTGATTCAAGAGTTTAAAATGTGCCAACAAAGCAGGTAGGCGCCATATTTTTAACAAAAGCAGAATACAGCAAAAAAACAACAACCTAACAACAGCACCATATTCTCTGTATTGAACCATCTGTTTTCCATCAAAATTGATCAATTTAAAATAATTGAGATAGTATCATCTCTCTTTATAACCCATGTGATGCCAATATTTATGTCAAATGACTTTGTTTAGTCCCAGCAGTTACAGGATAGCCTATGGTAGAGAAAGCCACTCAGTGTGGGGTCCATAACCTTGTTTGGACAATCCTCAAAATGACATTATCGAACATTGTCCGACATTATCTTCCACGAGTGACCAAAACACAACGGACCTTTTTGACTATATGCATCCTGTAACATATTGATCCTTATACGGGCCCCGTGAGCAACCTCATTATATACATTCGCAAGATGCACTTGTACCATAGACTCCTGTCCGCGAGACTCTTCCGTGTAATATTAGTTTATAGAACAGAAATCTGTTTAACTGTATCAAACGTTTCAAAAAACAATATAAGGCTAATATTGTGTCAAGTCAAATATTTCAGACTGTGTTGGAGGATTCATCTTCATGGCAGTGACATGGTCAATGTCAGGATCATCTAAAAACTTGCACCAACATTGTCTTAAGTGAGTGACCATGTTATATGCATTTTGCAGCGTTGCACTTTCCACCCGATTTTTACGCGCCCTGCAAAATATTGATCCTTAGATAATGTGTTTAAAATTTGGCTCTGGAGCAACCTCATACTGCTTATCAAACAGGCAGCCCAGCCCTAGGATGAGTGAGGATTAGGGGTCAGGAAATCTCCATTAGACTGTTCTCCACAGTAAACTCACTTCATGCAAATCAATGCATTCGTTTTATTCCGTGTTCATCATCGATCACCGTAGGCTGCCTGTGTCTTCCCACGTCCGTTCCATATATTCTCGATCATCTGCAACTGTAAACTTGTCCGACCCCAAAACACCGTCTCTGTGTTTTGGCTGCAGGAGAAACGTCCTTTTTAAGCAAATCCCGTTAGGACGTCGTTTCATTCTCACTCCCCCGTAGTTAGCTTAGCGAAAGCAGTTTATCTGGAGGTCAGTCTACCCACCTGCGTCTCACGTCTTCCCATTTTAGACCGCGGTTGTGACAGACATTTATTCTGTCTGTCTGCTGTCCTTATCGTCATCCAGTCGTTTCATTGTGAGCCGCTTCGGCTTGAACTTCCCTTTGTGAAACACGTCTGCTCTGCCTGCCTCAACTGTCACGTTTATCACATCGTAAGGCATTACACTTAAATATTGATCTACAAAGTAGTTTTGACAGTGTAAGCCTCCTTCATTCACATCTGACTAAGGAAATATATTATACAAGAGACCAGCTGGTACCACTGTTTTCTGTCAGGTCTGTTATTGATTATCTCTGCTCATGACAGCATGAGCAGCCTGGGTCATAAGACGTTCTCACGTCCAAACACTCACACTGTGATTCTTTGTTTGTTATTCCTTATTAACCCTTGCAGCCAAATCCTCTTTTCTCCTTCCTGCCTCCGTAGGCAGGTCAGAGTTCAGGGCCACCTTGGCATCCTGCACATCAGAGGGATTTACTCTGTCCCAAGCAAGATACTCTTGGCGTGGCTCGGAGCGGCTCCTTTAATTGAACAGTATTTCAATTCCGAGTTTTTCTAGTCCAAGCGCCTTTTCTGCACGTGTATTTACCTGTAGCGATTTCACTTTCCCGTGAATGCTGTCCTGGGACGCCCCCAGAGCCTCGTTGGCCTCCGATGAGTCAGAAACAAAGACAGAGTCATGTGACAAGGCCTTGCTGCCCAGGCTGATCTTTGACCTTTAAGGGATCAGGAAGAGGAAGAAATAAACAAAGCAGAAAGAGATGTTTCACAGCTTCCAAAACGAAATAAACAAAATAAAAGAGAAGTTGGTGTTGGCACGGGTCAATGGTTTAAAATGAATAGCATGAGCTCACAGTGATGTGGGTTTGAAATGCGTGTCATTTCCCAAGAACGTCTTTTCAATCAAAGTGATATGATTCATTTGTTTTAAGTTGTCTGTTTTCTCCTAATGTTTATGAGGAGGCAAACAGAACAGCAGCTCCAGTCAAATTGGAGCAGATAAATCCCGCGACAGCGAGGAAAAGTCTGTAGCAGCCGCGGCAGGAAGTGGCACAGGTTTAAAAACAGAGGAAATCAGGACTGTCCACAGGAAGAGACACTCAGCAGCTTGTTATGAAAACAGGAAACCGTGAGTTTGGCAGAGGAGGAGATAGATGTTAAAACCTGATCTTCCATTCTCGAATGACCTCTGCCCTCTTATCGCGAGAGGAGATTTATTTATCTAAATGTGGAGAGGAACTCATTTGTGCAAAGTGCAAATGTTTCATGTGGTTTCGGCTGACGGGATACAGGATGCAGCACAAATAGAAAACAATCAATATCTCCAATAAACCCCAGAAAGCACAAAGGTTTTTATTTACTACAGTCAGATATTAGAATAAGAGATCTGCAGTCATGGTTTACCTGTGTATTTATGTGTGTGTGTGTGTGTGTGTGTGTGTGTGTGATCTTACCCCTTGCCCTTCTCCGATCGAGTGAGTGTGTTATTCTCCAACGTTTTGCTGACATTGTCGCTCGATTGGCTGCCTTTAAGCCCCGCGTCTGCTCCGGCGGCTGACGGCTCCTTTCTCTTCTTCCTGGCGAAAAACTTTTTGAACGTCTGGAACTTGGACTTTTTCTTTCCTGAGACGACAGATGAGGGGGGGGGGGGGGAAGACAATTAAAGGAACTGGTTGAACCCTCATCCCAGTTGCATTCTCCTGACAGCGGCGAGGTGAATCATCGCAACTGCACAGCGATATGTTAATGGGAAAATTACACACACAGCATCTTTACACACTGCACACTGGTAAAGACACTGGGAGGCAGCTCAGGGGAAACCACACACAGAGAGATGTGTGCAAAAACACACACACACACACACACACACACACACACACACACACACACTTGTAAACGCCCCTCAACCTCCATTAGCGCCGCTGTGGAAAACTCAACAACTCTTTTATAACTCCTTCAACAGCGACAAACTACTTTCATTACTTTCAGTCAGCAAGGCATTCATGCATGGCTTGAAATTCCCACCGGTCCTCTCCGTGTCCGACTCTCTGCAGGGCCGTGGTCTCTCCCAATGTTTAGTTTTCAGATCAAACCCTATAGAGGGTAGAGTAGCAAGAAAAATGCACGTCCTTCTCCTTGCATTCTAAGAGTCGTCAGCCATGCTCGCAGCACCGCGAGGCCGTACTTAGTCGGGTATTTAACTCTGGATGGTTAGGTGGTCAGATTTCACACGTCAAAAATCTCCAAGGTCACATTAGCCTTTCACATTATGAGCATAACTCCCCCCAGAATCTCCAACCAAACTGTTCGTGGTTGCATTGTGGGTAATGTAGGCATCGGGTTTGCACAAGGAGAAAGAATATGTGGCTCATATAGGATGATATCTCTGGTGTCTTCCATCAGCCGCTGATTTTGACAGTGTTGGTAAATGTGAAATGCTAAATGTGTGGGAATCAAGAAAACCTCTATCACTGCATAATGTTAGTCTCTATGACCTCTGACCTGACCAGGGACAGCAAATGAACGGTACAATACAGACAAAAGTCACTCATCACACACTGACACTTCCTCATTGTCACAACAACACATCTCCAGCAGAGAAGTGACTGGATATACGATTCCCATTGTACTGTCATATTAACCGACAAAGACTGCACAGTGTTGAGACACAACATAGAGGGAAACATACATGAAAGAAACTGTGAACAATAGAGGAGCTGGGAGAAGGACAAAACAACTGTGATCTAACTATTTTGGGAATTCACATCCCTGGGCTATAAAATAACTTCAGAAGAGACACACACACACAAAAAAAAAATCCACATTCCTTTATACCTACTGACTGTGTCATTTTTGTCCTTCTCCCAGTGGGGCGTCCTTGCACATTCCTTCTTTTCACTAAATATATACTTTCTGGTTGGAGGTAAATCACAGTGAAAAAATGTCTGGAATCTAAAACCTGGTATTGGGGCCAAGCTTTCTATGTCATTTACATCACGGAATTATTAGGATTATTTATTTCACATTGTATTTTATATATTATATATAAAACATAAACAAACGGACAAATGGACAAATATTGCACAGACTCTGTTTTGATGAGTTGCCATCGAGCCACGCATCGAAAAACAATGTCATTTCTCATCCAATTTTCACGAAGGAACGTTGGCTGCAAAAGCCCTACCGCTTTGTCTGACGGCACAAAGTGAACTGCTCTTTTTACTTGAGGGGCATCCAAACTGGGTTTTGAAGACGCTTCAGAGGCCTCTCTGCACTGCCAAGTAGAAAAATGAGTGGGGAGAACCAGCAGCCACTGCCATTTATTGTGCTATTTTAGACACAATACACTATTAAGCTAAAGGTCTGCACTGATGGAGAGTTTGAAAAGGCCACTGCTTCAATGGAAGGTCAGTGCAGCCCAGTGATTGTGGGGCCTGGATACTGTAATTTCCCAATATACATTCTTGCAATCACAAACATGGGGCAAACACACACACACACACACACACACACACACACACACACACACACACACACACACACACACACACACACACACACACACACACACACACACACACACACACACACACACACACACACACACACACACACACACACAATAGCATCATGGGAATTTCAAGGCAGTGCTAAGGTCAATATTAAGGGGAGCAGACTCAAGCTGACATAATGAGAACATGGTGACCTTTGACAGGGCAACAATGTGGACGGAATGAGAAGGAGGAGAAGGCGATGGAATGGCGGAGGGAAGACTGCCCAAACTTGCATCTTTTCTGTTCAAAGACTGCAGCTGTCCAAAGCTGCTGGTCCAATGAGAACACAGCACAATCTACAAGGCACCAATCAGAAATTAGCATTTCTTTTACTCTGGCCCCGTCTTTGGGTTAACACCAGTAAACTGAGATGGACACGGCTGACGGAATCCATGATGGGTGGAGTCACACCTGACGTTCAACTCTGCTCTCTAGAAGTCATATAGAAGTGACTCACCAAACCTGACAAATTTGGTATTATTTTACAATATATATTGTATTATTATTATATCAATTCATATTATTATTATATTTACAATATTATCCTAACCCTAAATAGTGACTCACCAAACCTGACAAACCACACATAATAGATTTCCACTTACATGTCAGAATCAGAGGAGGATGTAAAATATGGTGTTTGTAATAATAATAATAATCCCAAAAAGCACCCCAGCTTTGTTTGTGTGTGTGTGAGAGAGTGAAAGAGTGTAAGAGATGATAATGGTAGCTTGATTTCCTTTAGGGAGATCTAGATTGATAAATCTGGCCTTATCTTCTCTGCTGTCTTTGTGTGTGTGTGTGTGTGTCTGAGAGAGACCTCTGGGATTTGTGATAAATAAAGCAAATAGGTCCCGGCATAAGGAGGAACACAGGATAAATATAAACAAATGACAGTGATTAATTAAACTACAGTTTTAAACTTGCTCATCAAGTATTTTTGTATGCATTTACCTAAATACGAAAAGGTATCTGTGGATTACAATCAGATAGATCTTTGTCATCGGAGACACTTGTTAATAATTTAGTCTTGAATGCACCTTATGTTGAAATATAAACACAACCAACATATTTTTTTACCTGAAACCCAATGAGCCGCTCCTCCTTCACATAGGTCAACACCATACAACACTTTTGGGTTCATAGCTTCGGTCACATGTGTGACAGTCTTAACGAATATGTGGGAAAAGGCTGAAACCATGTCAGCTGAAGACAAACTGTGCTCCTGTGTTTTTCGGTGAAGAAAGGCAAATGACTTTAGCTATCCAGTGAAACATCAGCTGAACATCCGGTCGAACCGTTACCTGAGCACTCCTCCTGGACCTCTGCAGGCTCCTGATTGGCCATCACATCTGGAGGTCCTGATGCCATCGCCGCACTGTCACTGCTGCGGGTGAGACGGAGAGAGAGACCAATGATGAGATTTTCTTTTCAATATTACTACTTACATTAATACTTATAATATGCAGTTGACACAGACCCAATTGGATTGATTTATATGGTTTGCACAGAACAGAAACATATGGATAAATCCCAACCCCAAAAGGTTAAGGTGTAATAGGATGCTCAGGCTTTTCTGACAATAACCGATAAATCATTTGTTTATTTAAAAAAAGGAACAGAAAATTGACTACACCTTAAAAAATCCTTACAGTTCTCTTGCAATTACATTTGGACAATATAATTTAGGTAAAAGAAAAAAATCATAAAAAAGATCACATAATCACAACATGATTCCACTGGGACTTGATTAATGAATCATGCCCAATACCGAGTCCTCGGGCTGTCCAGTGGGCTCAGACTTTCTATTTTGTGTCCCCTGTCGCTGTATTTATCTTAATACCGCTCTATCTCCTTATATCGCTCATATGCCAGCCTGACCACTTGCAATGTGATCAGGCTCGCTGGATTACAACGTGATTACGGTCCCATTTGGGAGTGTCGTGACTGCCAGCACAAGTGGCTTGGCTTGAGTGGATGGCAACATCTGAGATCACAAAGGGCTGAAACAAACAGACAGACTAAGTTCATTTGAAGGATTACATAGTCGCCTGTCGCAAGCAACCGCAGACTAAAACCGCTCCGTGAACCCCGGTGGACAGACGTGAACGCGTTGACATCCATCTATTTCTTCACTCCTCCATAGACCGAACATGTTGAGTGTCTCTTATGTAAACTGTTGAGATGTGCTTCAATATGTTATTTAAACTTCTGTTCCACTCCGAGCTGTTGCGTTACACGCCGGCCCGATGCCAAATCCAATCTCCGAGTGAGATCCTTCACTTGCAATCCAAACAGTCTCGACCGAGGCATCTCAGCTATGTTTCCAGTGCTCCTGCTCCGCTGTGCCAGCCACTCCCGTCAGCCCAAACGTCGACCTCTCAGCACCGGCAGATGCCCGGGCAACCTCGAACACAAACTCAAACAGAGGTGAAGCGGCATTACGAACCAAGCCTCTCACTGTGCGGCAGCACGGCGCGCGTTTCGATTCTGGCTGCTCAGTGGAACCTCCTCTGTGTCACATCTCAGTATCAGAGGAGTCTCGAAAGTGGCGAGGAATGTACGAGCACTGATCGGCAACGTCCTAGTTTCTTTTTTGAATTTTGAATCCGTCACTTTATTTAACAGGACTGTTATTGAACGTTGTCCAGCAGACAGGAAGTTTGAGGTCATGTGAGAGTTCAGCCCCAGCATGCTGAACCAGCTAGCCACTCTCCCATACAGAGGGACCATTAATCCACCAAGTATTACAAGACTCCCTATTCTAGTCCCAAATCTAATTAGCCATGCATATTACTTTATGCAGAGCAGACGATTTCCTGTGCGGTTTGGCAGGAAGCCGAGTCGTTACTGATGTGGTTTTTCGGTAAATTGACTGCCTCAGAATAATTGCTGCTATGTCACCATTAGTTTGCATTTTCACTGGACCTATGGACGTCATGAGAACAGCGTTGGGGCAGAGGAGAGTGGGGTGTGGCCAAACTTCATTTGGAATCGTCATCACCACAGCTAAGTATGAGCTTCAAACCATAGCTTCTTAAACATATGTGTTGATGGGCAACAAGGATATACAGATGTGCGATACAAGCTGAAACAGGTCAATAGGACAGCTGAGACCAGCTTAATCAAAAGCTGCATGTTTTACACTGGTTTGGATAATAAAGTAATCCGTTTTTTTTAAAGAATTTACTTCACATCCCATACTGCCCCTTCTATATGTAATGCCACCAATCTCCTTTTCCTTAAAGCTACAGTGTGTAATATTTAGAAGAACTTATTCACGCAGAATTTAATATATTGTCCATAACTATGTGTTCATATATGTATAATCACCTGCAACGAAGAAAGAACCGATGCTTTTTCTTCAACTTTGAATGAGTTAAATAAAGTTACATGAGGTGGACCCGACCTCCGTGTGAGTCGCCATGTTTGCTACGTCGTGTTGAATACGGTTGTTGCACAAAACGGTGCAGAATACGTCGCATGCGCGTGGAATTTCCAGCGCTGCCTGAAACTGGGAATGGAATCAGCGGTGCGCCACCATAAAGTGTCCCCTATCGGTTGCGGTTTGCATCTTTACCACCAGATGCCGCCAAAAAATTACACGGTGCACACATATGACCAACAGCTAACGAACCATGAGGAAATATTTAATATTATATTATATTTTTACAAAACATGTATTGCTTTTGAATCGCTTACTGCCCCTTTAACTGTTTCTTTTTCCCTTTACGCTAACTTAAGCTAAGCCAATCTCCTGCTTCACCTACAGATATGAGAGTGGTGTTTTCTCACGTTACATAAATCATGACCATGGGATCGGGTCAAACCACAAATATATTTAGCAAAACCAAAAGCCAACACAGACGAGATGTCCTTAAGGTGCTGTATATATAAAATCATAACAGCCATCCAGCCTGTTTATCAACCAATCCGTCTCCTTGACAACTGAGCGAACTCCCAGCCGCTTATGAAGACTGTGCGATATGGTTGATAGCTCCAGGAAAAACTGGTAAGTGGACCTTATGTAGTTTGGTGTGTTTTGGCAACACACCAAACTAAAATTGGGTTTTAATATGGTGGAGAGATGGTTGTTTTTTTCAGTTTCTCTTTAGAGAGTTCACGGGGACAGCCATGTTTTCCACGTTTGTTGCCGTCAGTGTGAACAGGCCCTTTTGCTCTATTAGAGAAGCGGCTGGAGAGCTTCTTGTCAAGTGTGTTTAAACTGAGTTTGTATTATAGAAACAGATGGAACATTCCAGAGTTTGTTGACGTGCCAAGGGGCTGACGTCAGTATTACCATTACATAATCATTAGCTATTAGGATCATCTTAACCCTTGTTGGGAACTCATGAGAATCCTCATCACTGCCGCCCTTTCCTCTATCATAACCTACAGTGGAGACAGGAACGACAAAATGAATGTGATTTGTAATGGGCACTTAAAAACAACAACATTAATTCAGTATTTGTAATATGGTGGACACAAGCAGCCCGATCTGATGTTGTTATTCTTGTTATGAGCTGATAACGATGGACTGATCCATTTCCTGTCTGAAGTCACAGGAACACACTACAACCAAGCGCTCTCTCTCTCTCTTACACGCACACACGCACGCACACTGGTTCAAGAGCCTTAATAACATCTGTAGGAAACAGATACAGACACATGGACAGAAACAAACTCAGATAAACAGATGCTCACATGACATGTCGTCTTTGATATGAGCTCAGAAAACGATGGCGTCAGAGGGAGAGAACTGGATAAAGGGCTCCAATAACACTGTGTACAAGAAATCCTAAAGGTCGCGGCATTTGATTAATCACTGGAAATATTACAGCTGATACATACGAAACCTATATCTGCATCAAAGAACAATTTCACATTTCTGTAACTATTTAGTTAAGGAAAAACAACAGCTGCGGCCTACTCTCTGAAAACAGCAGGTTTTGATGAAGACTTGGATCGTGCAATGACACAGATGACATACGACTTTTACTGTTTTTTTTAAATGGTGTTTTCGTTGCTGCGAATTTGCCATCTTCCTGACAGTGATCACCTCCCCGCGCCCCCAAAGTCGTCCCCCCCCCACCCCAACACTGTCTTGCAATGGCACCGTTGCTGCATCCTAGGCTTAGTGTGATTGGTTAAAAGAAAAACCAGCCAGTGGTTTTTTCCTCTTTAGCGCGTGGTAATGGGTGCACCCATAAATATTCTCCGGCACGGATACAGTTCTGTGGAGATAGGGGTCTGCAACGCTGACAGACTAAATGGTCAGCTTAGATTAGGATGGAAAATACATGCAGGGGAAACAGCGAGCCTGGCCATCTCTAAAATGTGAAAGTCAGATAACTGCAAAGCTCACTAATTCACACATGATATCCTATTTGCCTAATCCATACATTTGAAGGAATGTAAACACGTAGAGTTGTTGTTTTTCGAGCAGATACTGTAACCATTTAATATTAGCTGGGCCTAATAGAACCAATGCACAGATATGAACGTGGTAACAATCTACTCAATTTCAATCTCTAATTCTCCGAAAAAAGGATAATTAGTGTATTTCCCAAAACGTTAAACTATTCCTTTATGTAAAACTATTCCTTATCCAATTGTCAGTTTAAGTTTAATTTGATGGAAGGTGCAATTTGTTTAAAAGCCGAGTACAGATGATGTTGCTCCAACAAAGGGTAAAAGTCAAAGATGTGTGTGTTCTTTAGTATACTGGGCAAGTGTCATGTTCAAGATCAGAGGGTCAGGGGTCAACACGACTGACCTGCGCCCACTTCCATAGCTGGCTCCCCACGGTGACATCCTCCGCTTCATCTATGAGAAGGATGGAGGGATGACGGGGAAAGGAGAGGAATGGGGAGGGAGGAGGTGAAACAGAAAGACAGAAAGAGAGAAGAGGAGAGGAGGAAGAGAGTTATAGAGGGTGAGAGGGGACACATCAATAAAGAGAGAGGGGGAGTGAGAGAAAAGATGGCAAGAAAAACAGAAGACGGGGGACAAACACAAGACCGAGGAGGGGAGGGGTCAGGGAGAGGGGTTGTGGGAAAGAGCAGCGTGAAAGGAAAGAAGACTCAGTTAGATAAACAGAGGAATATTAGCAAGAGGAGAGAGGCAAACTGGGAAACAGACTCAGAGGCCTTCCAGTGTAGAGCCGTGGAACCAAAGACAAAACAGATCTGAGTGAAATTGTCCCCCCACACACACACAGATATTACTGTAACTTAGCAAACAGATGGTTTGAAAAAATTAATTAATTCTGCATGAACAATGACAGCCTGAGGTTTTTTTTTCCACCCAAATTTTCATACAGGGTAAGTGGAAATATAATAATGACACATCGGGGTTGCTACACAACTTTCAGACTTTTTCACCAGCACGACAATTTAAAGAACAAATTGTTTTTAATCAACAAAGCATAGCAGTTATTTGCAGTGTAATCCTATTTAGACTTTACATTGTGGCTGATTAACAGTGTAGCTCACACGCTATCGAGTCAAACCACTATCATTGGGCACTGAAACAAAATGCCTGCTGCCAGATAACTAACATGGATCAAATTATTAATTTGATGTTATACTTTGAATAACGCGGTATTGATAATGGATGGATGGATCAAATACCTAAAGATAAAGAAAAAGACATGCAATGAGAAACCAGTTTATGTGATAAACTAAATGCATGTATGTTACCTTTTGAGGCTGCAGTATATGGTTGTATATTAGACTGCATTATACATATTGTGAGTAGCAACCCCATTGTGAAAACCAAATCATTTAAAAAAAAAAATGAATCTACGATTCGGTATGAGCACATCGTATAGTCAGATCCAGTTTAACTCCAGTATCTCTGTGGAGATTTGAATGGATCGTTGATGGTAGAACCAGGCTCAGTTTTCTGTCACACATTATTGATAAAGTAAACATATTTGTGCCAAATCAGCTATATGTTATTTAAATTATGGGGGGAAATTAAATCATGAAACGTAAGTAATATTCACTTACACTTGGTGTTTCTAATATTCTGTCTTCATCAATATGAAGGAGCACTCTTATTAACATCTTATTTTTTGCTGTTAAACAAATATATTGCATAAACTGAAACCAGAACTATAATGCAGTATAACACAACAACGTCTGACAAGTTAAAGATGGTGTGAAGAACCATTTAAATGTATGAAGAGCCATTTTTTCATAACACTAAAACTCCATCTGACAGGCACAGCAGAACATTTAACAAGCTGCAGCTCCCACTTTACTTTATATTCTCATATATAAGAGCGGCTTACGTCATTTTACGAACTGAACTTGTTATTCTGCAAAATGCAAAACCACATCAGTCATCTTGGGGCTTTAATTTCTTTGGGTGGGGGGGGCTTTTCGTACCATTGTTTTCTCTTACTGAAACTCTTTTTTTAAAATTATGTATATTTTCCATCTTGCATTGTTCCACAACAGCTTTCTGGCAGCTGTTTATTAACTTTATCTTGTTTAAGATGCTAATCCTTCTGCAGCATTGCACCCTCCGTGCAGTGTCTGTGTGACAAGTCTGTGTGTGTGTGTGTGTGTGTGTGTGTGTGTGTGTATCAGCCTCATTACGTAACACTGGATTATCAAGTAGAGGTATTCAGACCAGTAGGAGGTCTGCTTTTATGAGACAGATGAAATCACCCCGCTGTATTATTGTAGTGGGAACATCAGAGTCCAAATCTCATGCAGCATGACAGAGTCCAGGTGTAAACATTCACAACAACCCGTGTATATCGAACTGTGGTGGTAAGCAGGGGAGAAAATTGTACAAAAAAACCAAAACATGTGATAGGTGGGGAAATGATCGCTCGTGAACACACATGTCCGCGGGGATCCTGTCCCTGACGTAGAGCAAATCCAATCTCGTCCAGCCTTAATCCCTCCGCGGACGCGGCGGTACCAGGCTCGTCGCACCACAGGGCTTATGGAGCCGACTAACTGGCTCTTATCAACACCGACAGGCAGATGTCTGACATGATGTCTGACTGCAGCTACTCTGACTATCATCCAACGGCATGGATCCTGAACTCCAAAAAAAAAAAAAGAGAAAAAGCTTTTAATGCAGTTAAAAATCCACGATCATAAAATCATCATAAAAAATCTCCCTGAATGATGCAATCTAGTGACAGCATTCGATAGGAGGTCCCATATTGGATTTATGGCTTTTTACGACACAAATCCATCGCGGTCCTAATCCCTCTGTGCCACCAGCACTGACTAACTAAGTGGGCTAAACGTGGACCTGATTACATTACTACAACAATTAGCAACCACGGCGTAAGAGACTTACGATGAATCGGCCGCGGGGCCAAAAGCTACGGGTTTAGCAGAAGGACAAGAGTGCCACGTGTGGCAGCTCCTGAGAGAAACGTTTCGCCGCTGCGGAGTGAAACGTCCGTGAGATCCGACGCCCGCGGCCGCAGATTGTGACAAATCTTGGAATGCCTTCCTCAGATAACGCGATTAAATTACCGTTAATGTTCTTTTGTCCCATTAGGGCCGTGCGCCGGGGGAGCAGGGCTGAACCCAGAGTCATGTGGAAACTGTTGGAGCATGACGAGGGCCCGCCGTTTATGAATGAAATTTCTGTTGTACATTCCATCAGCGGGAGTAGTGCCGCTGGTTTTTCATTTATTTCATTCCAAATCACACAAAGAGTGCGGAATGTTAAAGGTGACGATCACTGCGAGGGTTCAGTGTCTCGGTGTACAGGACGCTCTTAGAACTTTTTGTGACGTCGAAGGTCTCTCACTTCAGAAGCGAGGGGTCCCCGTCACCACATCACTGAGTGGGCTCCACTTGGGACACCAAAAAAGAACCAATCCGAGAACCCATTTTTAGGTGCTTGGCCGGAGAGCTCTGGAATCTATTGCCCATATACTGTATTTGAGACACAAAAACAAACCCTGAACTCGAGTCCCTGGGGAGATGAGAGGCCGAGCGGAGGAGCTGCAGATGAACTGACCTCTGTAATATGAGGTTAGCGGACCTATGACGAGCCACAAGCCTTCAATTTCCACAGAGCGACGGAGTTTCAGAGAGAGAAGGGAGATGTAGAAATGACTCAAGAAAGAACACAGGGCGGGAGATTTTTCCAGGCTGCTGAAATGATAAACTCGGCCGACTGGGATGAACCCCTCTAGTACCGATATAGCCGCAGACAGGCATGTTGTATATACAGACATCGGCAGCAGGCAAGTCACCTTCTACACCGTCTGTGTACACAACATAAAGCACGTACCAAATGCATTTTGGACTCTGCATTATCATATGTTTATAACAATCTACGGTAATATTGAGATAACATGTGGGAATTAACAAAATATACAATGGGGAATAATGATACTTTCAGGTTGAAGCTACTGTAAAGAATCTCTAATCCCTGGATGTCGCTCCCCTCTGTTACATGCATGTCTCTGTGCCGTGCGCATGCTGAGAATCATCCATCGAGATTGTCGTACCGATGGCACCGAATCTGACACTGTAAGACACTTAACTTCGAATCAGACCGCCTGCGTCAGCCATTAGGCACTTTTCCTTTAAACGCAGCGCAATTACCAGATGGGATCAGAGAGGGACCGAAGCCGCGGACTGCGAACTCCCACGAAACTTTTATCAGGAGAGCTTTTAACTGTATGGACTCGTGACAGACAGCAGCCAAATTCAGCTCGCAGAGGGATATGGATAGTAGTCCGAGGGGGATCTGGCCTATTTTTCAGGCATGGATCTGCTTGTTTGTTGATAGGTCAATAGGACATTCAATAGATCCCGCCGACCACATAGGGGAGCAGAATTAACTGCATGAATGAAAGCAAACAGCACTATTGAACACTGTCAATGTACACTCAGGCTGTTCCCTTCTCCTATCTCGTCACATTTCTCTACATGTTATCAACATGTAGGGAGCTTGCTTGGGATGAATAAAGTATTTATCTCTCTATCCATCTATTTATCTAGCTATCGATTAAATTAATGGAGAATAAAAAAAAACGCCATCATCCCAGAATAAACCAAGTCTCTACCGTGACTCGACATTTTAAAAGGCTCTCACATGAGTTTTTGTTATTGTCCAACAAAACTCTTTTACTTGGAGGAGCTCAATTTGAACCAAAGGGCCATAAACATATGTGAGAAGTATGGGATATTAGAAAAATGTCAGCAGGTAACACAGCTCAACACGGAACATTTCTTTATTCCCTCCGCCCGGTTGTTTCTTCATTCTTTTTGACCTCCCGTGTCATTATCTCAACATCCCTCCTCTCTTTCCCTGCCCCACGTCTGACCACACATACCTGACTGGGAACACGGCCTTCAGAACAGCGCCATTTCCTCTTGACCCATTTCAACCATTCAACGCCTGCCTGGTCAGCAGGACACAGTGATTAAGGAGGGAATTATTATTTACATTTCAGTCCTGAAGTTTCACATGCCTTATAATGCAGGAAAAAAAAAAGATTTATTATTAACACTACAAGTGCTCGTTGGATTTATTGAAGGGGTCCAGTATGAATTCAAAGGATATGAACAGGATTATCTATGCTCTGAACTTGTACAGCAGAGAAAACTTTGCCAACCTGTGTTTAGTCTCTATCAGCACAGTCATTGCTACAAACTGCCGTTTCTCACTCAAATTCCATGTCTCACGTTGGCTAACCCAGGCTAAGACAGTCGCAAGGCAAAAATGTTTTTTAAAGTCGGTTTACATTTGACTGAGAAGACTTTGATATGACTTTCATAAAAAGTGAGCAATATCATTTATCACATCCTTTTGGTTACATAAACTGAGGGAATCACAGAGTTAGAAAATGCGGTTTGAAAGTGCCAATTAAGTCTGTGTGGAGAGTTTTTGTGTGCAACAACAGTGATTCCAGGGCCTGAAAAAAATAAACAGAGAACCTGCTGCAATAAACAATAAACCTCCTGCTGTAAAGAAATTCTGGGTCCTAAAAATTTGAGAAAAGAAAAGCTTAGCTTCTTAGTCCAGCATGTGGGACTGTATTAATCTGGACTCGTCGTGTAGTAACCGGCACGAACAGTTCAAAACAATAGTGAGTAATTGGCAGGGTCTGCAACGGTTGGAACACAATGAGGGTAAAGTGGACAGAGCTGGAGTATAGTTTCAGGGGAAAATCATAAGCTTATCTTGTCATCCCTCAAATTCTTGTTAGCCGCTGGAACTGCCTGATATGCTGGATGGATATAGTGTTTATCAAACTAAAATCGCAAAACTGATCCTCAGCCCTTTTTCATTTTCCAAAACAGAGTTGCACCAAACTAAATTTCACAGTAAGCTTCACATATAAAATTACTGTTGAAAACAGCATTATTGTCCAAATGGCTCCAAAAGGCCTTTCAGCCCTGTGGTTTGGTCAGAATTCCGAAAACCATTATTCTGGGTTTGGGGTTTCTATCATCTCCCAGCTCCGCTCGCTCTGCTTCAAACTCTATTCCATCTCCAATCCCCTCCGGTCTGAAATGCGGCCGCGCTCTTAGCAACAAGCCATACATGGACTGAGACAGAAACTGACCAAACACTCTCATCACTCACTCTGTACGGTCCACATTCATTTACAGCTGCATCACCGATTCCTGCTGAGCAAACTCATCCTCCTGTGGTTACATAATGCCTGTCGGACCAGAGCCTTGGGAAGGATGGGACCTTTTCTTGGCCTTGCGTCTTGCCATCTCCTTAACCATGGAGTTCCACACCACAGGCGGGCTGGATCTAAACCTGCCTCAAACCTGCTCAAACTAAATCAACACTAGTAATGAGGGGTAAACTCTGCTGGATTGACATTTTCACAGCATAACTAATTGGGTTGTGGACAATTAAAGCCATCACTAAACCCTGCACCATAGTCATGTTGTGTCACACCAGTCCAGCTTTCTTTTCTCAAGACAAATGCAGTTTAAAGTTGAATCACTCAAACTTCTTCAGTTCTTCAATAGAGTTTTGTGATTTATCCCAGAACAAAAGCAGGCGTCACAATTTTATCCAGCCACTGTCAGTGTTGCTGGCTGATAGGGCCCGAGGCATAAGCAAACTAAGCTGCTGCTTTTGGGCCCCAGTGGCCCCCAGCCCCCCCCCCAAGAGAACTTGAAATGTCCCACAAGAAAGCTTGATTTTTAAAAATGTATTTAAATGTATTATATACATGTTATATACTGTCAATGGCAATCTTACAGAAATGCAATCTTATGTCATGGGACTGGCGACCTAATGCTGGTTTAATCAATTCCAACCAATACGCAATTAAAATGGTTGACTTGTTTACAATAATTGCATTGATATAATGTAAGCGACACAGCTACAACTAATAAAGTTGCTAAGGGGTGTGTTCGATTTACAGAAGGTGTGCGAACGATCAAGCATTGACAATAGTATTGGTGGGGGTGGGGGGCCCCCCCAAATCAAATTCTGCTTAGGGCCCCATACAGGCTAGGGCCAGCCTTGCTGGATGATATCTGTCGCTGGCGAGTTTATGAGCTGTAGCTATAGCTCGTAAATTAAGCTTACGGTGACCGCAAGCTGGCTAAAAAACTCCGGCCTCCAGCTGACTGGTCTAAAAAGCCTGGAAGCGCATAAACATTTTTCATTACAGATTGTAACGCAACTGCAAAGAGCTCTGTGTGGTCAGTATCGTCACCTAGTTCATATACACATATGCCGATCACATTGGTGTTTTAAGTAACACTTCATTATTTTGCGACTGTAACTAGGTAGGAAGCCTACGTCAGAAGCTGATCTAAACACATTCCTTACACTTTAACTTGGCTGAAAGAAAGACACCACTCCCCAAATTGCTCTTACTAGCCACCACTTATTCAGTTGTGAAATCCAACAGGTCTGCCGTACCCTGCTGTAGCAGTTGTGGTCTCAAAGCGATGGGTTGTTATGGTGAACGGCTCATTTTGACGCACTCAAGCGAATAGTCCAATTGAACGATTGTGGTATTTATGACTTCATACATCGATTTTTTTTTACAGAAAGCTCTAAGGTCTATCTAAGGATAACACAGTTGTCGTTCTTTAGTCTAATCTGTGTGTGGTTGTCATGCAGCTCATCCTCTGCCTGCCTCTTAATTCACTTTCCTTCTCCGCGTCACACAAACAAAATGTTTGTCTAGCTCAACTCTGCTGAGTGGGCCATAAAAGCTTGTATTGTTGCCATGTCATGATACTGAAAGCGCGAAGACAAAGAAAGTGGAGGGGGGTGTTGGATGCACTGACCATCTATTAAGCTTTGGTACAAAAAAACGATACTTTAGTGTAGTCAGAGAGCTAGAGGCACTCATTATACCAACCCTCTGTGGTCCGAACACACTGCCAAGCCAAGAGCCCTATATTTAGCTCATTCAAAGCATTAAAATCACTGTGGACTTCCATCAGCAGGAGCAGAACACATCAATTGGAATTTGAGAGAGCCCTAACATCCACAGCTACAGCATGACGTATCACACCAGGAGTTGAGCAACAATATGACTCGATCCTGTGCCAGCGGGACTTACAGGAAATTTTGTCTATCCATTTTTTTAGAAAAGCAAGTCAAGTTGTGGGATTTTCTGAAAAAAAAAGAAAAGAAAACCTGTCACTTCCAGTATAAAACAAAGAGTATTCAGCTAGTCAGCTCTGAGTCACAGCTGACTGTTAGTGCCAACTACAAGTCACCAATTGTCTCAATAAACAAAGAGAGACAAAAGTTTGACTTGAGAGCTGCGACAAAAGACAGTGTCAACTCTGGGAAAACCCCCCAGCGTGCAAATCAAAATCAGGGGTACTCTGAGAGAGATTGATTTGAATGGTCGACACAATAGCAGCAACTGTGAATAAAGGAGGTCCTGTACTAAAAAGAGTGTCACTCTGTTAACAATTGACATGCCATGTTGTCTTGTCCTCCACTAATATATAGTTAGGTCCCGTCGACACTGACAAATCCCTCCGAAGAGCCAAATCACACCCATATCCTGGCCATTATCATACGACTGGGAGGTCTGATGAAGCGATGTGGATGAGCAATGTTTTGTTTGTCAGGTGTGTCGAAACAACAGTCTTCACAAAAAAAAAAGTATGAGTGAAACTTACTTCCTGGCCTTGAAGCATCCATACATCCCAGCCATGCTGCAACGCTGAAGCGGAGCGGACAAAAGGAATATTTTCTAACCCCCAAATTAAAGATTTTCTTTTTTGCAATCTGTTGCAAATGTTTTCCCCTGGTCTTTGGAATATGAAACCCTCAAAATCCAACAACCACGTGCTTTTTCTCCCACCGGTCTCCCTCTCCTTCCTGAGAGCCAATGGGTTTTCTCTCTTTGCAACAGGGAAAGATGCAGGACACGAGAGGCGACCACGCTCTCCTCCGAGTCAAACCATCCTGTGAGGTTCCTCCCCCTTCTGAGCTCCGCTAAAGTCAAGACTTCAGACGGACTTGTCTCCAAAGTTCAGCAGTTTAAAAAGGAGCCAAAGTTGGATTATAGCAGGTTGAGAAAATACCACACAAGAAGCACAAAAGTATAGGGGGAAAAAACGAATAAATTAGAATTTAATGTGTCTTCAAAAAAAGGGGAAACTGTCTTTTCTCCCCCGCCCCCAGAGTAATCCTGGCTTCGGGAAGACGGATAGAAGTCCTCAGATAATACGGCAGTCAACTGGAGGGAAAACAATTGACGAAATCGGTGAGTGGCTCCTGCATTGCCTCGCTCCACTCCTCCGAGTCACCCCGACTGGTAATGCTGCGGAGGGAGGGAGGGCTGGAGGGGGAAGATAGAGAGGGAGGAATGAGGGAGGAGGCAAGTGGGAACAAGCGACTGCCCCCATGACCTTATCCTCCACTCTGTTCTCTACTCTCCCCCCCTTGTCCACTCTTTAGTCCTGTTCAAGATGAATTCTCTTATAAACTGACAAATCCCAAGATTTTATTTCTATAATGAAACAGCAGTATGATAGCAACTTTGACAGCCATACTGCTGCTGAGACTACAGCCCTCAGCAGCACTAGAAAAAACAAGCAGGACCGACGACAGCGAAAGCTGGACTTTATAATAATGACAATTATCTTCTCTATTAGCGAGAAGACATCATTTGATGCAAGGTGTTTAAATAATATCAAAGTTGCAAGCTTGCTAGCTCCAGTGAGCTGGGGAGTTACTGCCTCTGATTGGTTTACCCTAACCAATCATCACTCCCCATGCCTGAACCAAACCAACTCAACCGATGAATGAAAGTACTCGCCGATCTAGAGCTAGGCCTAGCCAGAGCCGTCTAACGAGAGTCGCAACAACTCCGTTCACTCCAATGGACCATTTTCCCCCCAGCAATGGCGGATCATGGAGCCTCTCCATAGTTCCCGGAAGTGAGACGCAGCAGAATGGAGTCACTGGAGCGTCTGTGTTGCACTTATGAAGGGTAACACGTTTAAATAATCAGATTGTATATTGTCAGCACATCTGAATCAAATCAACATGCGCATTAAAGCGTTTAAGTGGATTATGATTTATGATTATTTATGATTCAAAGTATTGAATAACTACAAAGAGTCACTACATAGGCATGTATGTCTGCTATATTGTAAATCAATATATTTATTGACTACTAATTACCAAAAACCGCAGTTCTGTCGCTCGTAAGAATGGATTTGAATTGCGCGCCGAGAACTTCCGGGAACTATCTGAAGTCTACATGAGTCACATGACGTGCAAGCAGTTTGGACTTCCGTTGTCACGACTCTCATTAGACGGCTCTGGGCCTAGCTAGTCTCGGTAGGTGTAACGGTGGCTATAGTCAGTCGAGTGCTGTGCAGTGTGTAAACATCACTCCCCGACACCATAACAGACGTGCTAGCGTATTCACATATCTGAAATCTGAGAATTTTTACTTTTTTTTATAAAAATTACCCAAACCGATTAATCGGTCATCAAAATACTGGTCGATTATTAATCCATTAATCGATTAACTGTTAAGGCTCTAAACTGGAGACCCGGCTTTTAATTGACTTTTTTAGTTAAGGAAATACAGCAAGTGCATTTCAGAAAATGTTAAGATATTCCTTTAAAATTTGTCATCCACACAGAAACACATTAGATTGTGGAATTACTAGGGATCAATTCAGTATATAGTCCTGTTCTGCTTTCACACAATGGATTTCATTTCTTTTAAATGAATCAATAAGCAGCACTCAGTGACGACAAAATCCATTTTTTCAGTCGACAGATGCTCGTGCTGGGACCATGACAGAACCCTCTGTGTCACCACTACCGGCGAAACGCGCTTATTGAATAAAACAGGAAATACCGTGTATTAAAAGAAGTCTTTTTGATTTGATATTTTTGCCATGCCTCAAAAATAAACACTGAATTGGTCAACTCCAGCATATCACTGTCCATCCGAGGCTTACACAAAAGCACCTCACGGGCCTCGGGTTAATCATCTGCCTCGGCAGGGGGCCCGGCGGTCGCACAACAGCCTGTCGCGGCTAATCACAACGAGTAGGGAGCTTAACCAACTCCGGCTCTCGGTGCTTATGTGTGTGTGTGTGGCTACGAGGTGACACTAGGGGTTGATCCTGAGATTCCCTGCCGCTACATCCTCTCAGACACACACGATCAAGAGAGGGAGTCAATTTTTAGCAGTTCACATAAATGACTACTACAGAAACGTTGCAGTCAAAAGCAAACAGACTTTCTCCAAACATGACGTATGACAAGAGCATGTCTTCAAATGTTTCAACAGTCCCAAGAATTTGTGAGAATACAAGGGAAAGTTTAAAGATTTTACTGGTAGTAAAAAATTTCCTCCACACCCAAAAAGGACCTCTGAGCCGACCCCTGCTTCACAAACAGACAAAGTCTCATCGTAGAGCCGAGGCAGCTGCAGGGAAATTGGCCCAAGACAGTGGTGACAAAAGCATCCAAATCATATTAATCATCGCATTAATCACACGCAAGAGGAGTGGTGGCAGTGGAATGAATTTCTCAATTCCTACATGCCCAGACTCATTGTGGACTGTGTGATTCAGCTTTGCGTCTCCAACATGTTGAAATTGATTTCATCTGTCCAAGTCACTGAAGTGTGTGCGTGTGTCAGTGTAAACAAAGGCAGTCAGTCTGTATCAGTTGAAGAGCTCAACAGCTCCACATCAACACATTAATACAAAAGCACCGTCGTGAAGTCCAGCGCACACACACACACAGGCACACACACAGGCACACACACAGGCACACACACACGCACACACACACACACACACACACACACACACACACGACATTGCCGATAAATTCGACAGTGAAAAACAAAGGCCTTCCACCATTTTGATGTACGTGTGTGTACTCAGTGTTTCCACCAATACATTCAGCGCTGCCTCAGCTTTGCCTGGGATTAATACCAGGAACCAGGAACCAGGAACCAGGGACTTCCCATCCTGAATGTCCCCGTCTTGGCTTCAGGAGGATGTCAGACACTCTCAAAGTTAAACAAATCAGTCGCTCGGATCTACATGGAGTGCACTTGTTAGACATTTTGATTCTGCGTGGATTTTCTTTTAAAGGCCAACAGCGTCAAGAGTGAATCTAATAATGCAAAAACATGGATACTCCGAAAACACAAAGCTCCAAAATCAAAGAAACTCACCCAGTCTGGTTCCTCTCACATGAAACTAGGTTAAACCCTTTAGACGTCGATGTTAAGTTGGCGCTCAGAGTTTTTGCGCAGACACCGGGAGAATATGCAAACTCTTCCTCCCACAAGTCCAAAGACAAGCAGCTAATTGGAGACTCTAAATTATTACATTGCCCGTAGGTGTGAATATGAGAGTGAACGGTTGTTTGTCTCTGTATGTTGGCCCTTGTGATACGCCTGGCGACCTGTCCAGGGCCAACCCCGCCTCCTACCCAACGTCAGCTGGGAGCGGCCCCGGCCCCCCCACGATCCATCAACGTGATAAGCGGCGTAGATAATGGATGGATGGATGGATGAAAGTTTGTGCTCGGTCGTGTACAGTGTCTGCGGAAAAAACAACAGCGAAGGGAGCGTGCGAGTCAACCAAAACATTAAGGCTTGTGGGGCCACAGAACCAAAACGATGAGCTGAAGGGTGCTAAAAAAAAGAAGAAGAAAGCCGTGTGCAGCCGAGGGGTACCGCAGAGTGAGAGTAATAACCATCTGTGTATCTGTCACCACGAGTGGCCCCTTTCACAACGTAGTGATTGCATCCGTGGTCAAAACAACATTGTGGATTAGTCCAACTCTATATGCAAGTGGAGACGGTCGTCTCGTTGCAGGCATCAGTCACAGCACTCCCAGTGCAGGCAAGTTGCTTTTCCTTCAAGTGGGAAAATTAACTCAGCTCCAAGTCTTTTTGTAAAGGAATCTAAATACACCCCCGTGGAGGGAGATTTATGTTTTTCAAAACACGGAGATCCAATGTCTCTGTGTGCGCTTGCATGATATTTCTCAATGTTGACAAGTCAAAACGGATCCAAGTACACGGCGCAGTTCCCTGTGTGTGTGTGTGTGTGTGTGTGTGTGTGTGTGTGTGTGTGTGTGTGTGTGTGTGTGTGTGTGTGTGTGCGTGTGTCGGTGTGCGTGTATCAATCATACAGCTTTCTGTTTATAGAGCCAAGAGGAATGTCGGTCAGTTTCCCTGTGAAGCAAAAAAAAAAAGAGGGATGTTGGAATTTCCTGAAACGACTGAGTGTGGACCCACTGGGGGAGAGGGAGAGGGAGAGAGAGAGAGAGAGAGAGAGAGAGGGAGAGGGAGAGAGAGAGAGATAGTAAGTGCAGGAGATCAACAGAGTGACGGAGTAACTGAGAGAACACACAGCTGAGGAACACCGTGAGAGGTCCAACACAAGTTTACCTTTATATTCCACCTTTTCCATAACATTTTGTGAATTGCTGTTTTTCTCTGTTTTATATCCATAAATCTTACATCTGTCATTCATGTGTACTTGGGACCGCTTGTGGCTACGGACTTTTTTTGAGGGATAAATTAAAGGAATGTTTTTTGGGAAAAGGGATCTCCAAACGGTTTCACTTTGGGGGATTCGTTGTTCGCCGACACTAGGACAGCCTCCGCCGGGCTGAAATGCGTTTTCTGGGGGGATTTCTGCCCTTGCGGTCAACCAAGAGGCCCTGCTTTTCTTCGCCCTCCTCCTCCTCGTTCTATATTCCTTCCATCCCCTTCCTCATCTGCACTCCTCTCTTCCCTCTCTGCTGGCTCCAGTTCCTCTCACCCACCCCTGCGGAGCAACGCCTTTTCCTTCTCGTCTGTTTTGTGGTTTCTCTCCGTCTCCTATTCTCTCCATTACAACATGCACTGGCTGATCCAGATCTCTGTGTCTGCGACTGAGGAAGAAGAGGAGGAGGAGGAGGAGAATCGCTCTGTAGCTCTGAATTCCACCTCACATCTGGAAACCATCTTCTCTCTCTCTTATTGCCAATCTCTCGCCCCCTTTCTCTCTCGCTCTATGCTGTAATGTAAATAGCCCTGTAATCATACTCCTGCCCTGAGCCTGCTGCATAGGGCGTGTGTGTGTGTGTGTGTGTGTGTGTGTGTGTGTGTGTGTGTGTGTGTGTGTGTGTGTGTGTGTGTGTGTAAGATAGTACACACTCCGCCAAAAAGTTGAAAACCTCTCTTCTTACGCTCCATCTCTGGTCTCAGCTGAGGTTTATGGGGCAATAAAATCAGAACAGCTTTATTCGTCTTACCTATGCTGCGTGTGTGCGTGTGTGTGTGTGTGTGTGTGTGTGTGTGTGTGTGTGTGTGTGTGTGTGTGTGTGTGTGTGTGTAGAAGCAACAGGAGGCACATGAGCAGTTGATTCAAAGAGTTTAACAACGACCTAATAACCTCAAACCGATGCTTTTATAGAGCATCGACGGACGATGCGTCTCATCGCTCCGCTCTGATGTTATTGCCCCGAGCAGACGCGGAAGACGCTACAACTCTTTGTGCTTGAGCTTCTCTTCGGGTCTCGAAGTGGGCACAGTTGACGTTTTCGACGGCAGTAGACGGTTAACAGACGGAAAACATTTCGGCCTTCGTCTATATCTGCAGATCTGTTTTTTTTCTTTCATGAGATAACTTCAACCTCTCTGTTTGTACAAACGCCAGCTGCTTCAAAACCTGATACACAGCAAAGCATTACCAGATATCACGAAGGCAAACCTTTATTTCTTTCTCTCTCTCTTTTTTCTTTGGCAACATATGAACTGTAGAGAGACGGAAAATGAACAGATTCCCCCTCCTGCGGGATGATTTCACCTATGAGGTCCCCTCTGGCCTCAAGTCTTTTAAGTATCACTTGTAAACAGGTTAATGCAGCCTCCATCTTCTCATCAACAGGTTCTCTGCTCCGCACCTTTGACCACAGGCGCAAGTGAACACAGGGAAGGTTTTCTCAATAAAAATACTGCCAGCGAGAGAAACAAACATTACGGTGGTAATTCTACAATGGAAATGTAACTTTCTCCTCCGCTCTGTTCCCACAACAAGCTCAAAGGTGCAGTTGCGTTACACTTCCATCCTGCAAATCCAACCTCTGTCTCGCTTTCACGTCAACGCACGCCTGCACCATGGACAAAATGAAACTTTCCTGTTAGTGAAGGTCATGTTTCAGCGCCATGTCTACTCCAGCGTTATACCACCAGGCTACAAACTGTAGTGTTGAAAGACATCTGATCACTTTTTTATCTCTGCTGGGGTCAGCCTGGCTGCGTGGAAGAATAAATTGAGGGGAAACAGACCAAGGATTTGTTGTTCATGAAGATGTGCAAAACCGCCAAGTCTAAAAGAGCTGTTGCAACACTGAGGTCCAAACTGAAACACCGTTTCTTTGCATGACATCTCATAATAATAGATCTCCAAAACTACTAGATCCTACATTTCCATATCCATGGTAAATGCCATAAAGAGTCATTCAAGATACTATATGAGTGTTTATTGTATCAAGGGGCACTCCAAATATTTCTAAACATGAAGATCAGTGTTATTTTCCCCAGAATCTACTGATTGAGTTCCTAGAAACACATTTTTGATGTATTTTGTTTTGTGGTGGAAATATTGACACAACTTTGTTTTTTCCAGGCTTGAATGCGCATGATGGCACCTGAGGCAAAGCAAAGTTAAGTCATTATGTGATTGTCTCCCTGTGGACATTTGATGGCAGGAACGCAGCTTTCACTCAATTCAAAAACAATAGAAGAACACACAAGTGGCAGATAGCACTGAGTACACACTGAGATCTGAGAACACACTAAGATCTGAGAACGCACTAAGATCTGAGAACACACTAAGATCTGAGAACACACTAAGATCTGAGAACACACTGAGAACACACTGAGAACACACTGAGATCTGAGAACACACTGAGATCTGAGAACACACTGAGATCTGAGAACACACTAAGATCTGAGAACACACTGAGATCTGAGAACACACTGAGAACACACTGAGATCTGAGAACACACTGAGATCTGAGAACACACTAAGATCTGAGAACACACTGAGAACACACTGAGATCTGAGAACACACTGAGATCTGAGAACACACTGAGAACACAATGAGATCTGAGAACACACTGAGATCTGAGAACACACTGAGATCTGAGAACACACTGAGATCTGAGAACACACTGAGAACACACTGAGATCTGAGAACACACTGAGATATGAGAACACACCGAGATCTGAGAACACACTGAGATCTGAGAAAACACTGAGATCTGAGAACACACTGAGAACACACTGAGATCTGAGAACACACTGAGATATGAGAACACACTAAGATCTGAGAACACACTGAGATCTGAGAACACACTAAGATCTGAGAACACACTGAGAACACACTGAGATCTGAGAACACACTAAGATCTGAGAACACACTGAGAACACACTGAGATCTGAGAACACACTGAGATCTGAGAACACACTGAGATCTGAGAACACACTGAGATCTGAGAACACACTGAGATCTGAGAACACACTGAGATCTGAGAACACACTGAGATCTGAGAACACACTGAGATCTGAGAACACACTGAGATCTGAGAACACACTGAGATCTGAGAACACACTAAGATCTGAGAACACACTAAGATCTCAGAACACACTGAGATCTGAGAACACACTGAGAACACACTGAGATCTGAGAACACACCGAGATCTGAGAACACACTGAGATCTGAGAACACACTGAGATCTGAGAACACACTAAGATCTGAGAACACACTGAGATCTGAGAACACACTGAGATCTGAGAACACACTGAGATCTGAGAACACACTGAGATCTGAGAACACACTGAGATCTGAGATCACACTGAGATCTGAGAACACACTAAGATCTGAGAACACACTGAGAACACACTGAGAACACACTGAGATCTGAGAACACACTGAGATCTGAGAACACACTGAGATCTGAGAACACACTGAGATCTGAGAACACACTAAGAACACACTGAGATCTGAGAACACACTGAGAACACACTGAGATCTGAGAACACACTAAGAACACACTGAGATCTGAGAACACACTGAGAACACACTGAGATCTGAGAACACACTGAGATCTGAGAACACACTGAGATCTGAGATCACACTGAGATCTGAGAACACACTAAGATCTGAGAACACACTGAGAACACACTGAGAACACACTGAGATCTGAGAACACACTGAGATCTGAGAACACACTGAGATCTGAGAACACACTGAGATCTGAGAACACACTAAGAACACACTGAGATCTGAGAACACACTGAGAACACACTGAGATCTGAGAACACACTAAGATCTGAGAACACACTGAGAACACACTGAGAACACACTGAGATCTGAGAACACACTGAGATCTGAGAACACACTGAGAACACACTGAGAACACACTGAGATCTGAGAACACACTGAGAACACACTGAGATCTGAGAACACACTGAGATCTGAGAACACACTGAGATCTGAGAACACACTGAGAACACACTGAGAACACACTGAGATCTGAGAACACACTGAGAACACACTGAGATCTGAGAACACACTGAGATCTGAGAACACACTGAGAACACACTGAGAACACACTGAGATCTGAGAACACACTGAGAACACACTGAGATCTGAGAACACACCGAGATCTGAGAACACACCGAGATCTGAGAACACACTGAGATCTGAGAACACACTGAGATCTGAGAACACACTAAGATCTGAGAACACACTGAGATCTGAGAACACACCGAGATCTGAGAACACACTGAGATCTGAGAACACACTGAGATCTGAGAACACACTGAGATCTGAGAACACACTGAGATCTGAGAACACACTGAGAACACACTGAGATCTGAGAACACACAGAGAACACACTGAGAACACACTGAGATCTGAGAACACACTGAGATCTGAGAACACACAGAGAACACACTGAGAACACACTGAGATCTGAGAACACACTGAGAACACACTGAGATCTGAGAACACACTGAGATCTGAGAACACACTGAGATCTGAGAACACACAGAGAACACACTGAGAACACACTGAGATCTGAGAACACACTGAGAACACACTGAGATCTGAGAACACACTGAGAACACACTGAGATCTGAGAACACACTGAGATCTGAGAACACACTGAGATCTGAGAACACACTGAGAACACACTGAGAACACACTGAGATCTGAGAACACACTGAGATCTGAGAACACACAGAGAACACACTGAGATCTGAGAACACACTGAGATCTGAGAACACACTGAGATCTGAGAACACACTGAGAACACACTGAGAACACACTGAGATCTGAGAACACACTGAGATCTGAGAACACACTGAGAACACACTGAGAACACACTGAGATCTGAGAACACACTGAGAACACACTGAGATCTGAGAACACACTGAGATCTGAGAACACACTGAGAACACACTGAGAACACACTGAGATCTGAGAACACACTGAGATCTGAGAACACACTGAGAACACACTGAGTACACACTGAGATCTGAGAACACACTGAGATCTGAGAACACACTGAGATCTGAGAACACACTGAGATCTGAGAACACACTGAGAACACACTGAGATCTGAGAACACACTGAGAACACACAGCAACAGTGACGAGTCTGGTTGTTTTACTATGTGTCAGTGAGCGTTTGTGATTTGAGAGGAACAGTGAACAGGACGTCTCTGAGGGCTTGTTCAATGACAGGCGACCCCATCGGCCCTGACACACACACACACACACACACACACACACACACACACACACACACACACACACACACACACACACACACACACACACACACACACACACACACACACACACACACACCCACACATTTATCAAACTCCTCAGTCAGATTACCAGCACTGATGACCTTAAACTCGTGTTTAAGGTCACCGCGTACGCTCGTGATCATGTCTGATAAAATACTAACACAGCAGATTTGTCGGGCTCTATAACGTGGACACTTTGTTTTAGTTCACCGACTGATTCGCAGCACCGAATCAGGAGTCGGAGGTCTACGTTGTCCTGCAGCCACGTCCGCTTGAGGATCAGGCCAGCGGATCAATGGTCTCTCATCCCCGCACGCCGACGGAGACAACACGACTCTGCTCTGAAGCCGGCGACTGTGTGGAGGATTACAGTGGTTCCCACACCGTGGACGATAACTGCTTAATCTGGACCGTCCTTGACCTGCCTCCAGCAACCAGTGTACACACACACACACACACACACACACACACACACACACTGGGCGATACTGTATGAGCTCAAAGATCTGACAGCAGTACAGCAACATGACTTCTAATGTAATTCTAATATTTAAAAACAAAAAGACAGTTTGAGCTTTTGAGCGTTCACCTGACGGATGAATGATTCAAGCAAAAAGTTACAAATATTGACACATTTTCTCACAATTTAAGCCAATTTCCACAAAGTATACTGGTGGAAAACGTGACAGACTTATTAATGACCCAAAGTCCAGAGGGAATGAGTCATGACAAGTACAGTAAGTTCTGCAGGGATTTCACAGGGAACGTCAAAAGGAAAAGAGCAACAGTGTCGATGATGCCATGATCCCTCCAGCCCTCTCTGCTCCCATGTACAAGTTCAGAGCTGTATCTCAGTTGGCCATGTTCAGATGAAACTTCCCAAGGACGCGCACCGCGCAGTGAGCCGGGTGTCGACGGCGACCCAACCAGACAAATACAACAGAAACAAACATCCACGCGCACACTCCTCCTCCCCGTCCGCCACAGACGCGCCGGAGCCGAGAGGACGGGGCGCTGCATCATGTATCGATCGACAAACAAACGACATCACCGCCGATCACTCGGCCGGGTCAGATGGAGTGGAGTGGAGTGGAGTGAATACTCACTGTGCCTGCTGGGACTCGAAGGGCCTCAGAGTGAAGTCATCCCTCAGAGACTGGAACCAAGGCATCGGCGCTGCCTCGCGGACTGGTGATTGGATCGTGCGTCTCGCTGCTGCCCCGGCGTGCGCCGCTGTGCGCCGCTGCGTTCAGGGCCGGCTCGGAACAAAGGGGCCCACGGTCGCGGTCGCTGATGTAGCGAGGAGAATGAGGGGATGTAAGCCACGGATTACATGTCATTACAAAAGCAACCCCCCCCCCCCAATAACTCAAATAAATATATATTTTTTTTTACATCACACTTTCTTTTCAGGCTTGTAACAGTTTGACAGAAAAACAATTACTCGTGTCATTTAAAACATTATTTGAAATTAATCAAAATTCACATTAAAACTTCTAAAGCTAAGATAAATAATAATGAAAAAACTTGTGTTTTCCAGATCCAAATTTATTTAGTGGACCAGAATATTTTGTATACATCTTATATATATTTATTTATTTTCAAAGAATTAGAGTTGTGATATTAATAGCAAGATGTTTATGTTTATTTGTGATGGATTTGTTTTGTTTTGCATTCCCTGTAGTGTAAATCTAAATGTGTCCTATATCGTTTCAGCACCATTTGCCACCATGTCAATTTCTACACAAACAGACGCAAACACACAACTAAATTAACATAATAATATGACACATGACCACAGTCATGTAACCATCATCAGTTCGACTCTAAGACTATTTGCCATTTTAAGATAAACTCTGTTGTTACAAACCTCAAAAAAAGAAACACATTGCAACAGCTATGCCCCGGTGTTTTCAGTAATACAACATATGCAATTTAGTCACAAAATAAGTTTACACTCAGGTCTCCACCATCTCGTTGGTTACTGAATAAAAAAAATGAGTTATTCTTTCTCCAATATTCATAGTGGTCATATTTCAACTTGTAAACCTGAACATAATTTCCCTCGACAGATATAGTTGAACTTGTTGTAGTTCCTCAAGGTTGCACGGGTCAAAAAAAAAAGGTTCTTGATAACATTACTGTAAGTAATGCTCCTTGAAGAATGGTTTCAACGTTTTATTCCCTCATAAATTCGGGTCTTGTTAATTACTGATCATTTTTACGAGTGACACTCGAATGCACCATTGACACAAAGCCCAGCGCCACCCAACTGACTTCTGAGGAGATAAGACAATTATGTACTTTCCAACAACTAACAAACACAAAACCAAGTCTGAACATAACGACTGAAAAAACTCAACAGGCTGATCGTCAGTTAGATTTCGTAATCTCTACTGTTACTTTGTTTATACATGTGTATATGTTGTTTAGTACATTAGCAACAGAAGCTGTCAAATAACATTTACTCTTTTTTTGTAAAGAAGAGACAAACACAACTTACAGCTTATTGCCAAAAAGTTGTAGCCAGGAGTTTGTGTTGAAATTAAGTAAATTCATGGTTACATTTAAAAAAAAAAACATTTTAGGGATAACACTGCCATCTAGCGTTGGGTGTTAATGCGTGCACTCACTGTAGCTTCAAATTTTTATTCATTACATTATGACAGCACCACAAAATGTGGTGGAAAACTGGTCAAAGGTCAAAAGTGCCTCAAACCTGTTCACATTTTAAAGAAAGAAAGAAAAAAATGTCAGCCAATGTGGTGATTTCATCCATTATCAATCTGCGGTTGTTTCACTCTCAATCATTCAAAACAAGAGACAACATTGATAGGCCGGGTAGAAAAAAAATCCTCTTTTATTTCAGTCAGCAACATTTAGATCACATGTGAAAAAAAACATCAGACAACATTAAAAATTGATACAAAAATCCTTTCTCCACTTATTAGCCATAGTTACTCTTAGTTTCACTCACGTCATGATAATGAAAGCAGGAATATTATAAAAGTGATTATAAAGTAGTGGGGACTGGTAAACAAATGAGCTGGTGATTATTTATTAGTTGGGGTTCGCAAATTCTCCATCAATTACACGTTTGTTCTGGAAAATCATGACTATCATCTGTGAACTGAAAGAGAAAATGTTCATAGCTTAACACCCAATCTATTCACCTAGAGGTTCTGATATGAGGATACAGCGAACTGTGCAGCGCTGTAGCTGTTACCGAGAGGAAACCAAAACGTTGGATTTGGTCCGACAGAGTTCGGATCTTCTCATTGTGTGCACAACGGTACGTTTAAAGTCTTCCCGCCTCCTTGAACTTGCCGAGCAGCCCGTCGTCCGCCCTCAGGGGGAAGTACAGCGTGCGCTTCTCGTAGTACTGCGGGTCAGACTGCAGGTTCTGGATGACGTCTGCGAGGAGGTGGGCGCGCTCCACGCCGCAGCCCGGGGCGTCGTAGCCCAGCGTGGTGAAGTGCACGTGGAGGTGGTAGTAGGACGGCTGGTAGTGCAGGTAGACCCGCAGCTTACTGGCCGGGAGCTCGTAGCGCTGCAGGATGGCCTCCTGAGTCACGACAGGTCAGGTGTCATCAACCCTCTTTGTTTTGTTTATCGTTAACAATACTACATATCCCACTTCTTATCCCAGCTCTTTGAAAGTGCAACTATAACATCTCATGTTTGGTTGGAGATCAATGGGTCGAATGGACGATTATCGGAGCCGGTATTCAACATTTTTATGATTATGGGTATCGGCCAAGCTCTGATGTAGCTGCTGTCACGACTCTCTGAACTTTAGCAATATCCCGTCAATGTTTGTTTGTTCAACGTCATAATAAAGCTGCCGAAAGCTCTCTGCACTCTTTTTGCTAAGGTCATGTTGAAAAGTTATGTGAATTAACAATATGCTTTTAGCCATTTCCACAAAGTGTTTTCTGTTAAGAGTTTGTATTATTCTAAATGTTGACGCCTTTTGAAACTTTTTTTACTGCACACAAATATCGGTTATCGGCCTCTTCGAGTAGTCATAATCAGCATCAGCCCTGCAAAAAGCCACATCGGTCAAGCCCCTACTGGATATGGTGACTGCGATGCTCACAGGTCACTTTAGTGGCAGCTGAGGGAAGATGAGCGTTTCCTCAGACTAGACCCCCCCACCCAGACAAAAACTGGGGAAACTGTTCCCCTTACCTTTCCTTTCTGGAAGATGTTCTGCAGCAGCGGTATGTGATCAGACGTCAGGTCTCTCAGACTCCTGATGTTCCTCTGATGTACTATGGCAATCAGGTACAAATCATGCACCTGCAAGAGGAAGGCAGATGTAGTGAAAGTGTATAAGTCTCCTCCTGGCCTGAGAATCTAAAGTAGCATGGGTCCCAGCAAAGCTCCTCCATCTTGTTCACACTTTTGGCCAGGTGCCGTTATCAGTTTTTTAAATGTATCAATTATGATACTGTCAGATGTGAAGCCGTCACTTGCTGCCTCGTGGCATTTCGCTGCAGTTTGTTAGAGCAAGAACATATGGCTGCAGCAGCAACCAGCCTCTGTGCTGATATATCTTCCAGTTAACACATCAAATCTCTCAGTGGCAAAGGGAACTGTGGTCAGTACTGTGCTCTCTCACCTGTTTTTGGTCCCATTTGAAATCAGGGAGGAGGACGAAGCCGACCTCTGGGTCCGGATCTTCGTAAACCACCCTCTCAGCCTCCGCCTTCTTCTCCAGGATGTTGTGCACCCACTGGGGGGGGAGCACGGGTCAATTTTGTACATTCAGAAGTGCACACTGTATGAGAGGAGGTGATCTCAGGAGGCTGCTGACCTGCACGCTGAAACTCTGCTTCTGGATGTAGGGCAGAGTGATGGACCGATAGTCCGTCCCCGTCTCCTCCACCAGAAAATTCTCCTGGCGCTTGTATTTCTTTATGTGCTTCTCCGTGGCCGGACACACCACCGTGGTCTTGATCTCTGCAAATAACAGACACTCACAGGTCTCCCTTTTCCCTCCAGCCGGACTCAAAAAGACATCTTCTGTCAAGTGCATTTACGCGGGGCCGTACCGTTGAGGTGGGGGGGAGCCTGCAGCCGATACGTGCTGTAGATGTCGTTTCTCAAGTCCAGCTTCAGCCTGGAACCGCTGAAGATCTCAGCCAGGGTTTCTTCTCTGATGGGAGTCTTCTCCAGAATGACCACGGCCTCCTGATCAGCCAACTGAAGATGATGATGACATGGTCAATGAGGTGCTAGTTTGCCAAAATCAATCAATAGATAAATAACTGCAGAGCTGATCTTCTGTTATCTAATCTCCCGTTATAAAAATTTTGTATGAAGTCAATCTTTACATTAAAGCGCTATCACGCGTACTCTTATTTTGACATCTCAAACCGGAAGAGTATGTACATCTCTTTCGTTTACAAACTACTCACCCCACTTTGAATGAATATAACAATAAAAACATGTCCCCCTCTACCTTACCCTTTCTTTTAACTTCTTAACCATAGTAACACTTAGTTAAATACCGTCCACCAGCAGAATGAAGTCAGTTAATGTTCCGACGACTATTACCTTTCCATGGATGAAGATGTTTTTCTCCCGGGCGGAATCACTCAAGACGCTGGACGTTTTGAATCCAGACAGAATATTCTCAGACTCCTCTCCATCGTGTCCTGGGCCATTTTCACCGTCGGCTTCCGTCCTCTTCACTTTGTGAGCCGATTCGTCGGCTTCGTCTCTGTCCGTTTCTCGTTTGGACGCCGTGTCTGCCATGTTGCTCTCAGCGGCGCGCTTCATGAACAAAGGTTGTCTCCGTGTACGATGATGTCTCACTCAATGTCCGACACGAATCCAGCCATCAAATGTGACGCTTCGCGCATGCGCTCAATATTTGCAAGTTTCCTGACTTAAATTAATATATTAACTTGGTGCATTAAGTTATTTTAAAGAACAAATAACTATACTACTACTACTAATAACAACAACAACAATCATCATCATGATTATCATCATAACAATCATAATAATGATTATGAACAATTACGATACAAGCATTCGTATCTGGACATGTAAAAATGTCTATTGTAGGAAAGGTAATCATGGAGATATTTATAAATCCTACATTTTATTGTGTAGGTAATTAGTTAGAACAGGGAAACGTTGGGAGATTCGTTAAAGCCGAAGCAGAGTGAGACCTCGCGTCTTCTTCCGAATCTCAGCTACAGCTCCAGTGTCAAGGTGTTGAGAAGAAAATCAGGAAACCCCGTCATGTCTTTCAAAATAAAAAATATTTATTCAGAACTAGAACCTCATTTACAGTTTCTCGTGTGCTCCGTGACAGCACGTGCAACAATGCCACAAAGTCCGTCTGCAATAGTAATGTGACGTGGTCGTGTTTATAGCACAGTGTGTCTTTGCTCTGAAAACAGGAAATGGAAGACAGGTGTCCCGGGCAGAGGCATCAGAAACATCAGCACATGGGTCAGTGGCAATTTATTCTAGAACATTTTGGGAACTCTTTCAAAATTGAATATCCGAAAAGGACACTCACTCACCCAAATTGGCATTTCAAGATATTTATAAATAAATAAATTTGGAACTATTATGCAGGACAAAAAAAAATAGAGATGAATCGGAAAATCGTCTAATCTGAATGGCCAAACAATTTAGTACATTTACTGGTTCTAAACCTTTATCTTTTATTTTCAACAATGAAATTGAAAAAAAGTGAAATCCAAACAAGCCTTGATTGTTTATGAAAACTTGCACTATTTGATTCCCGATAAGACCTCTATTTAAATTAATTTAATTAACTTTATGGTGTATAATTTAATTAATTCAATTCAATTATTGGAAGTTCTTTTGTTTTGTTTTGTCAAATGTTCTCTTTCTTATATTCGCTCAGTCGTTTTGCACTACATATCTAAGTGAAAATAATGTATAGGCCTTTTTTGGTCGGTAGTACACAACAAGTGTAATTGGCACTTTGAGATTTTAGCACTTGAGATTGCTTTTAGCAATGAAAAGTAATAAAATGTATTATTATTATTATTATTATTATTATTATTATTATAGTTATAGGAAGAAGAAAGAATCTGCTGTTAATAATGATCAAGGCGTCATTTAATTAATAGGAATACCAGCAGGGGGCGGGGCGACGGTCAAACAAACCAATGAGAAACCTATAGGCGGGTCGACGTGTTAAATCAGGAAGTTATTTAAAGACGACACCGACACGCTGCTTTGTTTTGACTCTGGACAGTGGGAGGAAACGGAGACGCGGAGAGGGGGACAGCTGGAGGAAACCAGGAGGAAACCCGGAGGAAACCAGGAGGAAACCAGGAGGAAACCAGGAGGAAACCAGGAGGAAACCGTGTGTTTCGTTCCTGACGTCAACCCGACATGTACTCGTGTGTCCCAGTGTGTTTTCTGCCGCTGGCTCTTCTCTCTCTGACTCCCGCTGCTGTCGCGAGAAGAGGTACAGTTCGTTCTTCTTCTGCAAAACTTCACACAATATCCTAAACTTAAAAAAAAATATATATATATATATATATATATATATATATATATATATATATATATATATTAAGCGTTGTCTGCCGGTTGTCGTGTTATCTCGTCTGTGCCGTGCAGACGTTATGCGGCCTTGCTTCCGGCTGTCAGGTTTGTGAACAGTACATCTGAATTGGCCTTGATGGAAGCTCATCATGTCATTATTGCTGAAGCTCGATCGGCCGCAGCTCGAGTTTAACGACGTAATTCGATTGGACTCGGCCGCTGAAGGAGGCTCTGTTGTCAAGTGTGACTTGTGGTCGTAATGTGTCGACTTTTAGATTTCGATCAGATCGACGTGGAAGTGAAACCTGCCGGTTTCTGTTCATTGTTTTTTTTTTGTTTCCGTGATATTTGCTTCCTAGTGAAGATGATGATCATGATGAGGTTCGTTCATTATCGATTAATCTGTCGATCATTTTCTCGATTAATCGATCAGTTGTTTGGTCCACAAAGTGGTGAAAAAATGTCGACCGTGTTTTCGGCCGGTGTCAAAGAGGAGCAAAGAAACCAGAAAACATCACATTGAAGAAGCTGAAATCAGAGAATTTTGACTTTAAAAAAATAAAGCAGAATGACTTGGAACTGATTAATCGATTATCAAAAAAAGTTGGCGCGTTACTGATCCACTATTCGATTAACTGTTGCAGCTCCACGTCATTTCAAAGCAGCAGAGGCGTGAGCTAACGGTGGATGTGTTTTGTTTGTCAGAGAGGAGAAACGTCCTCTTCGTCATCGCAGATGATCTGCGGACGTCGCTGGGCTGCTACGGGGACCCGCTGGCGAAGTCGCCCAACCTCGACCAGCTGGCGTCCAGAAGCCAAGTTTTCCTCAACGCGTATGCTCAGGTGAGTGCGTTTGCCGTCAGACGTTCTCAGTGCAGCTCAGGTCAGTTTGGAGGTGAGACCAATCGGATCATGTGTCCCCTGTGACATCTTTGAACGCGTATTATTCGTCTCTCCCCAGCAAGCCGTGTGCGCTCCCAGTCGAACGTCACTGCTGACCAGCCGCAGGCCGGATACAACCAGGCTCTATGACTTCAAATCCTACTGGAGGGTCCATTCAGGAAACTACACCACTCTGCCTCAGTACTTCAAATCCAGAGGCTACTTCACCATGTCGGTGGGCAAAGTTTTTCATCCAGGTAAAAAGAACACAGTGGGGGCATGGAGCACAATTTTCACAGCGCGGCACGGCGTAACATGTAGAAAGTGACACCGAGTGACACAGACTCTGCCGTAAGAAGCACCGAGTTTCACAGCTGGTGTACGAGGAGAACGCGCTCTGAATGATTTTGTTGTTTACGCAGAAAACGTCTAGTTGTTTGTGTGGCAGTGACAATGGTTGTGTTGTTTTTCTTTAGGCATCGCCTCCAACTACTCCGATGACTACCCATACAGCTGGTCCATCCCTGCATACCACCCGGCTTCATTTCAGTTCGAGAAGAAAAAGGTGTGAATAGGAAACTTTCATTAATAAAGTCGGTCATGTGTCTAAATTCACATCAGAATAGCTTGTAGTGTTGCAGGCCTACCAGGCTCCCCGGCAACTGATGAGATAAAACCCATTTAAGCCATTGAAAATGCTTCAATATCTCATCTCTACATATTTAAGATGCATTCTCAAACGTTATTTATTTTCTTAATTCATAAGACAGATCTCCAGTCTAGATTGGCAACTGTGCCAAGACAGTCCTCGGCAATCTAGCGCAACGTTGCCTTGTATAGAATGAATAAACTTAACAGAAGTTCAGTTTGTGTGTGTGTGATTTACCGATGAACACAAATACTATTAGTAATGGGAAATAATAAAAGGTATGTAACACAAAAAATGAATGAGTTAATAAGCATGGTGCAGATCTAGTCAGTGTGAATCCCTCGTGTTGTGGCAGGCAGAGTCCAACCTGCACGCATGCAGCGGTCTTGCGGGCCCGCCGACAAACCCTGAAATGGAAATCGTAGTTGGAAATAATTCTTGGAAAAGGTGACTTTTAATAAATAAATATGGATCAAAATCTTGGGTTTCCAGATGTGTAAAGGAGAGGACGGTAACCTCCACGCCAACCTGCTGTGTGCGGTGAACGTGACGGAGCAGCCCGGGGGAACCCTGCCGGACCTGGAGAGCACAGACGAGGCAGTGAGGCTACTGAAGAGCCGGGCCGCCGCCGACGTGCCGTTCTTCTTAGCCGTGGGCCTTCACAAACCGCACATACCCTTCAGGATACCACAGGTACACGACTGGCGATCAACCCTCTCTACAAATTGTTAGATAATAGTAAAACCAGCATATAGAGTGGAAACCAGTATTTGTATTTATTGCAGGTGGTTTTCATGTATAGTTTTTTTTCTGCTGCATGTGGTGAAACCAAAGGAAACCTCAGAAAGCAAAGACTGAGAGTGTCGCTCAAATGAATTAAACGAGAACGGACCTATAGGAGACGCGGTTTAGCTCGAAGGCGGGACGGAGCGTGATGAAGTGGAATCCGAACGAGAGGCGAGAGTGACGGGGCAGAGATGGATGTCGGTGTGCCAGAGAGAGTCTCCCTCCGAGTTTAAGTTGAGAGGTGAAACGTGGGAGAAAGTCGAGCCGGCTCCTCTCCGTCTGCGTGTGATGTGCGGCGCACGTGATTTACCGCAGATCGCGTTGGACGCACGCTGAGAACAGAGCAAAGCATAAAAAGATCAGTCTCTTGAACAATACATGTAAATCAGGTCAAAATCATCTAAGAACATCTATTTCAAAGTATAAAGAGGGCCCCATGACTCGCATCTCACTTTGAAAGTGTTTTTGATTTTAGTTTTTCAATTATCACGACGGTTATTTGCTGAACTTTATCTTTCGTCAAACACATATTGTTAGTTATATCTAAGTAATTAGATGTAATATTTTAGTAATTAATCTTTAATTAACAGTTAAGTAATAAGTGAGCTAATGAGCTAATACTTTAATAATAATGTTGGTGTTTTCATCATCATATAGCAACACAATAAGATGAGTAGGCCTTTTTTTCCCCTCTGGCCTTTTGCAACATATTTTTATGTAATGAATCGGAGTGGCAAGAGCTCAGAGGTAAGAAAGCTTGGGTTATATTTCACATTTCAAAACCGAAGTTAGGTCTTTTTACACGGATAAGATGGCGACGCAAAGAAACAGAATTGGGATATAAAAGAGGATGAGTCTGTGAATTTTAAATGTTTTTTTAAAGAGATGACTGGTTTGGCGTTGAGTTTTCAGTTTCAGAGCGAAAACTCCCTCACACATAGTTTTCACTTGAAACGGCCTCAGGTCACAGTGATGAGGACGAGAGCCTTCTCACAATGAAGTACAGTTCACAGAGGGGACTGGCTGTGATGCCTATATCAACCCTGTAATTAACAGAGCCTCTGGGGAGAAACTGGGATAACGTGTGATATACATTGTTGTTATGTCCTGAATCACTTGGAGTCCAGATAGAGAAGATTTGCTGAGCTTAATGAACAAAGGAGTTAGGTAGTCATGGTTTAAGCCTGCAGAGAGGCAGAGACGGACTGAGGTTTGCCACCGATTTAACATGGAGCTCAAAGTTTTGGGATGAAAAACAAAAACAAAAATCCCAGTGCTTTTTAATTTTTGGTGTAACATTTAGTGCGAAATGGGTAAATTGAGTAATTGCACAACAACATCTTGGGCCAGTAAAAAGATGTTTCAACATGATTAAAATTCTTCTGTTAATATTGTTTTGTGTCTGTACCTCTACTTGTTGATTGTATATTTGCAGGAGTACCTGAGCCTATATCCCATTAAAGAAATGACCCTGGCCCCTGACCCCAGTGTCCCGAAATCCCTTCCCCCTGTGGCCTACAACCCATGGACAGACGTGAGGAAGAGGGACGATGTCCAAAAGTTGAACATTAGCTTTCCTTACGGACCGATTCCTAAAGACTTCCAGGCATGTGCCGGCTGCTTTCAACACTTTAAAGCCGCTTTATAACACGTCCCATTGTTTTAACGCGAAACAAGCGTTAAAACGATAGTGTTGTGTCCCATTGTCTCCCAGCTGCAGATCCGTCAGCACTACTATGCCGCTGTGTCGTACGTTGATGCTCAGGTGGGACGGCTGCTCAGCACCCTTGACAATCTCGGGCTGGCTGACAAAACAATGGTGGTGTTCACCTCGGATCACGGTCAGTAGACACTCGCTTTGGATAAAGTGGGAATGGCTGAAAAAATAGGTCCAATGCTGCTGTTTGATTTCTAGTCACAACACTCACGCGTGATTATTAATCCTTACAGCCTTTGGTAAATTCAATACCTCAAACGTCAATCTTCAGGAAGTGAGGTCTTTTTCTTTTTTTTTTTTAGGGTTTTAGAAGCAACTAGTTTTTGCTGACCTCGTGTCTGACCACCAGGTGGCAGTGTTGGAACAGCATATTGTGCCCTTTCCTCCCTCCACAGTTTTTCCTTTTTTAAAAATCCTTTGTGACTCAGAAACTCAATTTATTTTATCCTTCAGTGGAGGATGCTGGTGTGAACCCTCTTCGTGACTGTTCGGTGTATAAACACAGTAAAGCACGATCAAATGCCATCATTGGTAAAACAGCAAACGGCAAAGTTGATTTCCTCAAACCTCTGCATCTAAAATGTCATTTGTATGACACAGATTCATTGATTCAGTCCTCTTTTCTCTTGCATCTGCTGTCGTTTCTCTAAATAACCTCTTTAATCTCTCATTCTCCGTCCTGTGGCAGGTTGGTCATTAGGAGAACACGGTGAATGGGCTAAATACTCTAATTTTGATGTGGCGACACGCGTCCCTCTCATCTTTTACGTTCCCGATGTCGGCACACGCCGCGGCCGGCTGGGAGAGTCGACTTTCCCCTTTATTGACGTCTTAACGAAATCAGAGTACAGCTTCAAGAGTAAGACCCTCCACTCGTAACAAATTCATCTCTTTTGCTAACATGCAAACGTACTTTTCTCTTTTTTTAAAGCACAGTGAATGTCAAGTCAAGTGGAACTCAATGTTGATTTTTTTTTTCTGTTAATTGGTCACATAAGTCTTGTTAAAACATTTATTAATGTGCCAACTTGACTTTAATGAAGTCTTTGATATACATGGCAAAAATTCTAAAGTATTTAGACTAGGATACACTTTGATATTTTGCCTCCAGACAGTTTTTTGCTTCAAATGCAAATGGTGCAATGATGATGAAATTTCAGTCCAGAGTGTCGAGTAAAATTTCTGTGGACGTCTTGTCTAATTTGCTCTCAGCGGTTAAGACTCCTCTCTAATTGGCCGACCCTTCTCTCTTCCAGATGACAGAGTTAGACAAAACGTGGTGGAGTTGGTGGATCTTTTTCCTACAGTCTCCTACATGGCCGGCCTCAGAGCACCTAAACCTTGTCCGGATGTTTCTTATCAGGTATCAAGAAATGGAAATGAACGCATTTATTGAATCTTAGTAGTTTTGATGGAAATTCTAATTTGTCCAACGATGACAAAATGGCTCCAAAACTAAAGACATTCCCGTCAGCATTAGTAGCACTTTGTCCTTTGTCCTAATAAGCGTTAAGCGTTTTCACTGTAAGAATGTGGCAATGTTGATGTTAGTATTAAGCTCAAAGCACCACACGTCGTGTTCATTTCGTTTTGTACAGAAGGTTACATGTATGAGCACCTGAGTAGGAGATGGTTTAAAGTAACTGTCAATGACGTGACACAAAGCCGCCATCCCTGGCAGTTCAGTTAAAATCCAATTATAACACTAGGGCTGGGCGATAGTGCCTATAAATGATATCGCCTTGTATTTTTGTTATATCGCAATACATGATATATATCGCAATATTTTATAAATCTCCTATAAAGCAGCTTTCCAGAAAACAATCTAATCAAAACCATGCAATTTCCTGTCCTTGCTTCAGATAACGTGCTTATTTTCAAAAGAAATTACACCGCAGGAACAGAACAGAGACCTTTTCAGGCATCTCGGTACAGAACAACATGGCCAGACAAAACGAATCGAGAGGTAAACATGTCCAAACATGGACGTGATGATATATATCGCAATATTTTATAAATCTCCTATAAAGCACTTCATAAATGCAGAATTTAACCCTTTGATGCATACAATCACAACAGTATCATTAACTACATCTCTCATTAAAAACATCTTGTACAACAAGCCGCCATACATTGAATATATTCAACATACCGCCCACCCCTAATTAGCGTTTAGCTCAAAGCGGCGCTGTGTCCACGTTCAGCCTCACGGAGCCGCTCACGTGGCTGTCGACTGTTGTTGATTCAGTCACTGTAGGTAATGAGTAAGCAGTGAAGCAGCCCTCGTCATCAAAGAAGCTTTCCAGAAAACAATCTAATCAAAACCATGCAATTTCCTGTCCTTGCTTCAGATAACGTGCTTATTTTCAAAAGAAATTACACCGCAGGAACAGAACAGAGACCTTTTCAGGCATCTCGGTACAGAACAACATGGCCAGACAAAACGAATCGAGAGGTAAACATGTCCAAACATGGACGTGATCTAATTGACTCTGACATTTATTTCCTTCGACTCTGCAGCCTGTTTTTTTTTTTTTTTGTTGTTGTTGTTGCTTTCAGGAGGAGCTGTGCACAGAGGGAGACAACCTGGCCTACACTTTCAGACACCGGGAAAGAGGAGAGGACGAGGAAGCGGTATCTTTCAGCCAGTACCCTCGACCTGCTGATACACCACAGGTACCGAATTAAAAAAGCCGTCATGAGCTGGCCGAAGGCTAAATCATAATAGATTTCTGTTAGTCAGGAAGCATCGTAGCCAAAAGTGCCACGCTGGTAAAACTGGGTTGAAGTTCACGAAGGCTGAAGTCATGTTGAATGAGCTCGCAGGATGAGTCGGCAGCTGGAGATCTGACTCACCGAAGAAATACACCTTTGGCTAATTTGAAGTTGAATGTTCTTCTATTCAGGAGAACTCTGACCTCCCGGACCTGAGAGACATAAAGGTCATGGGTTACTCTCTACGCACCTGGGACTACAGGTACACACTCTGGCTGGGATTCAACCCTCAAACATTTCAGGTATGCGTTTCACATTCCCCGCACAGCAGGGACAATCACCTCTTATCAGTGTGCGCGTTGGATCCATCAGTCTTTTGTGGCACAAATAGGTTGAGACACTCTCAATGACGGTAACAAATTGTATTTGGCCGCCGTCCATCCGTCTCTCCGTGCAGGTGAACGTATCTGACGTCCACGCTGGAGAGTTGTACATGTTGGCCGACGACCCCGGGCAGGACAAGAACGTCTACAGTGACTCCGACCACAGTGTGTTGATGAAGAAGATGACCCCCCTGCCTCACGTAAGTTTGAATGCGTTTTTATAAACGGACCAGTTTTCGCCTCATCCACTCGTGACTTTGTTCATTTTACTTGTTTACTTCTCCTCTGACTCGTCCAGACTGTGACTCTGCAGACGAGAATGAAGCTGCAGCTCCTCTACCTCACAGCAGGGATGAAGGCGAACAGAGGGAAGGCGTGATGACGAGAATAAACTACGACAGATGGGACGCACGGGGACGAGTGCAAACGGAAGACGGATTGGATGTGAAACTTTATCTACAAAAGGGAAAATGCATCGGATATTTGTTTCAACTCAATACGTACGCAATTCTGAAATCCCGGGCATCTCCATTAATCGTTAAAGCTCAGTTCTTCGGGCTAATGTTCCATGTCGAGAACTTGCTGGTGAAGGACCTGGATTCAACACATGAGAGAAGTGTACAAAAAGCATATGGGCTGTTAGTTTGAAGACATTTCAGCTTTTAAAAAAGTTTGTTTAGCAAAGAAATCATGACCATTTTGAAAAAGAGAAACATCCATACGTGAGCAGAAACTTTTCCTTTAAACTCCTAGTGCCATTCACGTGAGTAAGTACTCGCTTGTGTCCCACCACAAAAATGTCTGAGTAGCTGATGGCAAAACTCCCGATTGTCCGTGACTTCACTACCTCCTCTGTGAGAATTATTGCATCAATTCTTGACACGTCTCCTCATCTGAAGGAATTTTGAAGAAGCCTGAAGAATTGGCTCTTTTGATTAATGGCGAGCACCAATTTCCCGTTTTTGGAACAAGTGTTCTTCGGCGTATTGATCGTCCGCTTCAGGTGTGGCATCCACTTTGAAGTACAGCCGCCGAAAGGGACTTGAATAGTTTTGTACTGTAGTGTTAAACAAAATGACATTTCTTTTTTGCACTCGACCTCCCTCGCAGCTGTTTGCCTCTCTCCTTGTAAACAGTCGGTTCAGATCAATTTGCGGTCTTGAAATGAAGTGAGCAAGGGCCACCCGTAATAATTCCATGCAAATGAAACCGGGCATTTTACCGCCGTTCCCATGCGGGAACATTTTGTGCCATGGAAATTTGGAAGAAGGCAATTTCGGCTTGAATTTCGGGTTCAGCAATGAATCAGAAAGGGATTTGGTTTGACAACTTTCATTGCAGGCCACACTGTCCTGGTGTTAACGGGGAAACGGTTGAATCGTGATATCAGCGGGGCCTCTTATCATGTCAGGATGTGGTGGGGGGAAGAAAAAAACCCCCCTCAAGATTGATATGACTTGGCTCATTTCTGCCTCGTTTCCTCTCATCAGACGGTGCAAACCGAGGTTGATCTTGCGTTTGTGACATTTTGTCCAGGGGTTTGCTGGTGTCCCCCCCCCCAATGTCCTGTCACATAATAATATATGTAATGTACAAAATGCTGTAGAAATTATTAAAAAATTCTTGAGCTTGGCAAGAACACAAGTTATTATATTCATGTCAGTTTGGATTGGTTGATTGGTGAAGTGAAATAAAATATTTTTGTAGAACGCAAGGAGCAAACGCAGACTTTTTATTGTTATTTATGATCGTAACGTTCTGTACTGTGCGTCTGTTTTTGTGTGCTGCCCAAACTGTACATCTTGCCGCGCGTCCCTCACACCCTGCTGCTCTGTTGTGCTGCGTTTCGTGTAGAAAGCTGCTGTCGTGAGGAAGCTCCTCGAGGACCTCGCCAGTGTATTCAGTGTTTTCTCGCCTCCCCTCCCCCCCTCTGTCGTTTCCCTCTCTGAGGAGCAGAGGATGCACACGCCTGCTCTCTGGCACTGGGAGAATTTGGACCACACTGAACGTTTTGCTAATTTGTGCATGATTCCGCCGAGTCGGTCTGTCTCTGCGATGCAAACGGTTAAAAACCTTGTAATTGCATTTTCAAAAATATACTGTAGAATGAATTCAGTTTCAGGCCTTTTGACTTTGTCTTTTCTTTTCTTTTTCTTTTTTTATTAACCATTTTCAATTCCCAGGCAATCATGCAGAACGATGTGTAGAACTCTGCCTGAAGTGAAGTCCGTATGCTACATTTCAAAGAACGCATTCCCAAAGATCAGGGAAGCACTTGACAGCTCTCCCTTGCCAGTGTCACCTCTTCGAATTATTTCTTCTCGCCATTTTATCACATTTACCTCTGTCCAACTCGAGGGCTGCAATTCTACATTTCTCTATTATCGTATCCGTAGTAGTGGATCATTCAATAATCACATTGACTAAATATTTGTAAAATGTGGACCGAAGCAGCGTCGGATTTATTCATCCAAATGAAACGTGGGGGCGGTGCAATAGAGCTTTGCACAAAGAGGTACGCTGGAGTCTTTTATAACCACTAATGGTGCGAAAGAGGAATAAGAGCTGGGTCTCTGTTCTGTTGGAGTTTTAACAGGCCTTTTGTTATTAGATTTAAAAATCAAATACATATATTTGTTCAACGTTTTTAAAGAAAATAGCAAAATTTGGGGGTTTTGGAAAAGACAAACACATTCTCCCACAATAGTAACAAAGTCTTTGAAAAACATTGTCTAAAACAAATCTGAAGTCTTGCCATCATTTTCCGGTGTGGGGACGATGCAAAAAACCAAAAAGGTGCGACACAGTTTGCGTCCGTTGTCATTCTTCTTTTAACTCTTATTTTGGTCTCCACCAACACTGCTCCCTGCTCCACTACGATCACCAGCTAGAAGCCAATGCTGCCCACTGTTTGTAGTATAAATGAAAAGTGTGAGAGAACCAAAACTAAAATACTTCAGGAGAGTCCAGCGATACTTCCCTACAAGCGAGCCCTTTCATAATAGGCATATAAACACACGTACAAATACAACTATATCAATATTTATGCAGCTCAAAGAAAATAACTTCTAGAATGTTTTTTTTGGGGGGGGGGGGGGGGTTGTCGGTGCCTGTCCCGTGGGGGGCACCAGCCCGAGTTCCGTGTTCCTGTTGGGAAAGTGAGGATACAGTGCGAGTCAGTGCAGCAGCTGTAACCACTCTCCTCCACTCTGCCTGCATTCACGTCAGCTCACATTTCCGCCTCGGTGGCTTTATCAAATCAATATTCATTATCACAAGGCAGGCAGTGTTTCTCTGGCCACGACAAAATTGATCTAATGGCAATTACATTACTGTTTACCTGCCCGTTCCTCTGCTGCTGCCCCTTCCCTTTCATGTCACTCCTCCTCCTCACCTGCTCTCTCTCTCTCTCCGATCCACGTTGACTTTGTCCCACCCTCATCGTCTTATCATTATGCTTCATACGCTGGTAATCGCATTACTGCCACGGGCTCATGCTGTGGCAGGTCACGCTGCCTCTCTGTTAACGTTGAGAGACGTACACAATCACATTAGGGCGGGGGAGTGCGTGCGCGCGCGCGAGAGAGAAAACTGCTCAGCTCAGCTGCATCAACACTGGCGCTCGTCTCAAGTGTGTGTTTACTGCGTGTGGATGAATCCAGGGACAGCAGACAAACTGCACTCTGCGGTAATTTATTGGGAATACTCGGAAGTATTTTCTCCTCTTCAACGCCCAAACTATCAGATAAGCGGCCTTCTTCTGAGGCCACGTGACCCGGACGGATTCCGGGGGCCCATTTAAATTTGCTCTTCCAGAACACGGCCTGGATCCCCCCCATTGGGAAGTGATTTCCCTCCAGCAGAAAACATGCGGTCCAATCACAACCGATCGTCGGGATAATGGGCGGGGTTTGTACCACCATGCGGACGGAGGCGACTTGTGTAAACGACCGAGGCTGCAGGTGACGAACGAGCAGTCGACCAAAAGTACCCGATACCTTCACATTTCTACCACAAAAACGGCAACACTTGTGGAATCCTCACCACAGACATCTCCTCTCTGCTCCCGCCTGTTGACACTTTGGCGTCGCGCAACAGACGTCACGTCTGCGTCCGTTGGCAACGCCTCTTGGAAATCGAAAAATGAACCGAGAGGTCCCAGACAACTACGCAGGGCCACCGTACTGCAACGTCACAGCTGAAATCAAGGTTTTAAGACCTTGTCTGTTCCTGTGCACGCAGAGCTGGACCCTCCTGTCAGTTTTTCTTACAACTGTTAAAGCGGGACACCTTTTATAGAGTTTGGTCCGTCACAGTTCCCGGCATCGCTCCGTTTCAACCTCAGTCCTCAAGTTGCAAGTTCGCTCCCCCCTCAAACAAGTGAGCAATCCTGCGAAGACACACACACACACACACACACACACACACACACACACACCGTCTGAACAAAGCCAAGTGGCCAATCTGAAGCTTGTGTCGACACCTGACAGTGAAAACACCTCTGAGAGCCACTCGAAGATGTTATCACATTCATCGGCAGCGTGATGTGTCTGTCAGTCCTCCGCAGTGAGCCAGTGTGTGTTCTACTCTTTTTTTCTTTTTTTATAAATCTGCTTTTTCTTCTGTGCTTGACCGTTGCCAGTCTGGTGTGTCCGTATCCCCGGAGAGCATCGAGGAAAAGCGACAGTTAGGAGTCGGACAAGAAGTGGTGTGAAACCGGTTTAGTCAGCAGTCGTTCAATTAGAGCCGACGAGCTCTTTCCTCGTTAGCGCCTCCGGAAACTGTGAAGCGCGGAACAGGAACCACTGTTCCAAACGTGGTGAAGAAGCACAGAGGAGGGGCCATCTATTAAAACTGCCACTGCACATCGACACAGGGGGAATCCATTTACTGAGTGGGCTGCTTTTAATTATGTGGAATCGCTGTAATCAACACTTTGGTGGTTGCTGGTGAGTGAAACCTGCGTTTAGTTTTTTTTAAAGGAAATGGGGTAAAATGCATTTTTAGTCAAATGTCAAATGTATTAATGGCGGGCTACTGTTTGGAAGATTAGATTAAAGCATATCAGCAAAATCCCATATTAAACAAAAATGTGCTTATGTAAAAAAAAAAAAGGGCATGGAATGATAATGATGAAATGCATCCAACCAACAACACAAGTGGATATTAATCTGTTTCTGTTCATCATTCATTCATTAGCCTCCAGGTACCGTCATTTTCAGGGAAATAAGTTATTGAAATGGGACAATTTATGAAAAGTGGCCTTGCACTAGGGATCTTGCTCAAGCTCCCAAGATGCTAGTGCTAGTCATATCGTTCGTTACTATAAATGTTCCCACGTTTCATGCAGTGTTGAGGAATTTTATGGACAAATATGTGTCAATTAATGGACTGAAAAAATACTATTGTACATTTGAATATATGTATTTATGTATTTTAACCATTGGGGACTTTATGAACTACAATGTCTAGATTTTATTTTGTTGTCCTTGTGTTGTATCTTTCTTTTCTGTACTTATATGGACCTACTGTATGTGTCTGAAAAAAAGGTTAATAATAATAATAATGATAATAATAATAATCATAATCATAATAATAATAATATATTGCATTTTGTGTAAAAGAAATTGGACGGCGTCATATTGCTGCCACCTAGATAGAATCACTGTATTTGTTCAACTTTTTTCACGTTTAATTTTCACATTGTGCCTGCAAGACTATTCCACATTAACAGCAAACTGTTGTTCTTATATAGCAATAGCACCTTGGAGGCGTCCGCACGGCCTAATAGTTGCACCGTGTAACTGCAGCAGCCCTGGTTAAATTCCAGCCGGGGGACCAATGAAAACAAACGGCGAGGCCATCTCGTTACTGTGTGAAACTTTCAACTCAGCGGTTGCAACACAAATACCTATATCTGTTTTCTGACATCCGGCAGGTACTGGTGTACGCGTGGTGTGATTCATTTTAATTTCATGCTTACGATGAGAGTTATGAAGGCACCTTGTCAGCCACCTGTGCATCCAGCCGCCCACTTATCGTTCACAGGGTTGCAGGTACTGCAGTTTGGGCTGGTGGATCTTCAGACTGGCCAAGAGGCAGGGTACACCTGCCGGGGGGAAAAGAGTCATGACATCGTCTGTCCATTATGAGGTTGAAACAAACACTTGACCTGTGGCAGCAATACACTGTCAGGGTGTAAACCATGTGCTTGTATTTCCTAGTTTCTATCTGTCACAGAGATAGTTGTGTGCAAAACCAGGCCTGTTCACGTTCAGAGTAAATGTTCATTAAAGCCCCAGTGTGTAATTTATGTACTTTTCTGGCGGCATCTGGTGGTGAAGTTGCAAACCGCAACCAACTGAGCATCCGACAGGGGACACTTTATGGTGGCGCACCGCTGATTCCATTTCCGGTTTACCGCAGCGCTGGAAAATCGAAGCGAATGCGTTTTCTGCAACTGTATTTCATGCTGCGTTCCATTATACCTCGGAACTCGGACCTCCGGAAGTCGGGGTGGGGATTTTTTTTCCGACCTCCCAAGTCGCAGTGGAACCGGAACGCAGCACAACACGACGCAGCAAACATGAGGTCGGGTCCACCTCATGTTACTGCATTTAACTCATTCAAAGTTGAGGAAGAAACATTGGTTCTTTTGTTGCAGGTGATTATACATACATGAACACACAATCATGGACAATATATTCAATTTCTGTGAATACGTTCTTATAAATATTACACACTGTGGCTTCAAGTATACCTCTCCTCTCATTAGTTCTTTGTCCAAGGACTGAAGTTGCAATTCTGAATCCACACTTAAAAACAAACAAACAACAGCATTAATTTTCATTCATCTCTCTTCACCTCAATCAAAGCCCACGGATGTTTTTATTGAAAGGCTCTGAGCGGAGCTTTTATTAAGATAGTCTATAAGAAAATTTTATAAATATTGTCAGCATTTGACAATTTTCAGAACTCTTTTTTTGCTTGTTGCGTCTGCTCAACCAAAACACACACATTGACCGTCCTGAACACGGAGCCGGGCCACGTGTAACAGTCCATAATGGCAGTGTGTGCATGCGGCTCCAGTGAACATGAGGCCGTTAGCTGTGTGTTTCTATCCAGACTAAACACACTAAGCATGAGCCCAGTGTGATGTGGATGAGCTGTGTGGCAAACGCAATTACTGCACACTTAACACACTCAGGCATTTTGATAATCGACAACAGTGATATACGTATGTTAAAGGTGACATATTATAGAAAGCACTTTTTCAGTGCACATAAATGTGGGTGTGTCGACCCACAAAGGCTGCAGGAATGGGCAGTATGAGGACACCGATGCCTTTTCTGAACATTACAGCATGTAAACCTTTTCGAGTGGTGACGCAAATTAAAAGTATGAACCTGAATATGAGCATAGTCTGTCACCTTTAAAGTCGTTGTGATCGTCATCTGTTGTTGTGTGTTTTCATGGGTTCCGGTTATAGAATCTACGCAGGTCAGATTTCGCTTTGGGGCTAATTGACACTTATTGCTGAACATGTGTGTGTGTGTGTGTAATTTTTGGTCTCTTGGCATGTGTGTGTTTGTGTGATGCTAAACCATATATCTGAGAGCTTATTTGACTGCATGGTTACCTATGGCAATTAAACCTATAAATCTAAGCTGTCAGTGTGTTGGCTCTACACCAAGGACACGCATGCATACACACACACACACACACACACATACACACACACGCACACGCACGAGAACACACACACGCCCAGGCTCCCCACCTCCACCTCCTTACTTATTTAGGGGAATACTCAATTAAATGGGATTTTTGTCTCTCAGAAAATCCACTTTATACATTTGACTTTAAAACAAGCTATATTATGGCTTTATTACACTGGATATTTCTATAAGCTTTCTTTTGTTACCGTCATTTAATGAGAAACCCCAGTGTGCAATATGAGACGACAGTCCAGTGTTTGTTAACGTAAAAAAGTGGCGAAGTTGCAAAGCCCCGTTATAAGCGCAAACCCTTTAAAAAAGTCATACACACCGCCTCATACAATGTTTCACTGAATAAAGATAGAAACAGCAGGGCCACTGGTTCAAACAGATTTTAATCCATATTGTAGAGACATTAAATATTTAAAAACAATGGAACTGCATCACAACTTCTGATCATCACACAGAACAACTTCATTATAAAAAAAAGAACCATATAAAAGGCCAAAGGATAGCACAGATAGAAACAGAAGAAAGGGCTGGAGTTGTGCAACACATTTGAAAATACAATGCAATCCGCGTAGGACGGACGTGTCCCTCAGATGGGACTTTGTAGAAATCTTTGCAGTGCTGCTGTGAGCCAGCGTCGCGCCTCACATCCACAGACAGAGGTTTGTCGGGCTGGATCAGAGGCACCGTGTTACAGCCCGGATCCTCTTAGGCAAATAACACCACAGTGGGATACCCAACTCTTTAAAGGTGCCATCTCTTTTGATGCTGTTGTGAATCCTCACTGTAGGAAATACTGTCTACTGGTAATTCTGGGGTACGTTGCCCAAATAAAGCTAAAGAGGTCGATGATTTGAGATGACCTAGTTTTTAGGATAATCAAGCACTTTAAGCCACTGATGGTGGAGAAGTGCTTAAGTAAAAAAAAAAAAAAGCCGCTACATTGCACCTTTAAAGGTTAGTTTGGACAGAAATAACTTTCGCTGAAGTTAGTCAAGTGTACGTCACCACAGAGAGCCGCTGACAGATTTTCACTGCAGCAGAACAGAACTACTGAAAAAAAAAATGAAAGGGCACAGAATCAACAATAGTTTCCTTGTAAACTTTGACTGGGGTAATTCTGAATTCCCTCTTAAATTTAACAAATGTTGCGTCCCAGGAGCGGCCGGACATAGCGTTCACAAAATGACTGCACACGGGGCCGTCAGTGGAGCTCGACATGGTACTCGAAAAATTGATGGTTCAAATTGTACTGTTGGTTTTTTAAAGTTTCTCGTTTACAGCAAAATTAAAACAGGGGACAGACTGTCTGACGATGAATGAATCTTAAATCATCTCCCTGATTAGCTGTTGATCAGATACTTTGTCGCAATGTCACTTCTGTGTCACCATGTTATGTTGAATACTTCACTTCCATAATACGTGAACTCTATTTGATTTACAATGCAGCGTAAGTGATGTAAGAGAAAGGAGTGAGTTTTTTTTTTTTTTAATTAGACTTATTTGCTTTTTCTGAGAGCTAGATGAAAGGATTAATAACCACTTCCTGTGCATAAAGCAAGAGCCAGAAGGGGGTTTAGCCTAGTTTAGCATCAATTAGGAGGTAAACAGCTAGAAAAATCCAACTATCAACACTTCTAAAGCTAACTAAATCACATTTTATAGTCTATGGAAAACGTAAGTTTTGGTTTGAGTATGGATTGAACTGACAGGATACAGCGTGTCCATCTGTGAGCTTCAGATGTGATTTTTGGGGAATTTTGGACAGAGCCACGCCACTTATTTCCTTTATGCTAAGCTAGGCTAATAGCCTCTAGTTCAAATTACTATACTGCGCCATAAACAAACAAAGTCGTACAGGAAGTTGGTTTGGGGACTTATCTGCTGAAGTAGTGTTTTCTGTTACAGCCAAAGATATTTAGTACATTAGTTGATTTTACTCAATAATAAGTGGAAAAGGACTCATGATGGTAACTGCTGAGTAATAAGGCATCAATAAGGGAACATTATATTACATGATATTAGAATAGTAATGTCTCCTTCTAGTGATTTTGAAATATAATAATGACCAGTTAAATACTGTTAAATCACTTTCAAATGATTGTTTCTAACCCTTGCACGGATCCGACAGCACAACTGAGGCAAATGAAAGCGGCTATCTGCTAGATTACAGGAATGATAGAAGAAAGGAAAAACTCCTATAATGCCTCTAAATACTGCTAATTGATTTACCATATCAGGCAGTTTTGGCAATTTCCTGAAGTATCTGTGAGTTTGTGAGATACAAACAAATATTAGAGACACTCAGCAATACTGGTATGATGATCAATTTATTATCAGCTTGATATAATCTGTTGTCAAAAAACTAAATATGTCAGTTTTGCTCTCCATTGTGATCACAACAGCGGCGACGTTGACTCTCACCGCCGTCTTCGATAAACAAGTTGGCAACTGTATTAATGTAATGAGAGCTAATGGGATATTTGATAAGATGTCAGCAGAATAAAAAGGCCATGCTTAGGCAGTCTGTCTCCAAAAGTGTTTTAAGAATATACTGACAGGTTGACATTGCATAAAAATGAACCGCTGCATGAATTCAACATTTACCATAGCCATCATGTGACAAGGAACATAGTGGGATGAATCAGATGTCTCTCATGATGTCACCAATGCAACACTTTAGACTTTTTACAGCATGTTATTGTATCATCATGGTTATTTTACCGTTGCATATTATCAAAAATAAGGACCGTGGTGTGAAATGAACAATACCCATATAGTAACATCACCGCTTCACTATAAAACAAAACAACATCGAACATCTTTGAATTGGACTGAGCAACACCGGGTCAACAACTGAGCGTTGACGACCGGAGGTCTGACAGAAACAGACTGTGGGGTTTGTTCGTTGGCTGTTGCAGAACTTTCATTGGCTCATTGGGGAAATTGCAAATTTGGATTCATGACCACAAATGAAGAAAAACATTTTTTTTCAAGGTATTTCGTCAAACTATAGTTCACATTTTCAGGCGTTCAGATGAAGAACCATTGTGGAGTCCATTCTGAAAGAATACGTCTGACATTTTTGGAAATATTCCCACTGACGCGTGAGCTGAGAGTTGCCACTCAGCTGGTGGCCGGTTAGCTTAGCTTAGCACTGAAAACTTGGAAAATGGCTAGTTGGGCTTCGACCAAAAGCAACAAAATCAACCTAACAGCTCCTCGACAGCTCATGAGCCAGTGGGGGGCTTAGAGACATGAGCTCCCCCCAGAAAATGGATAAATAACCATTAATATTTATGAAGCTACAATAAATGATAAATTAAGCTCATGTCTGATATCTACATCATATGTGCTCAGCTCTGCTGTGGTCAGTGCGGCTGACTTTATCTGCTTCTATTCTATTTAATTCCATTCTATACCGGATACTTTGTTAACATCATGATTCATTGGGTGCATTCCTGTGTTGCTTTGTGTAATTATTGTGCGTGGATTTAGTGTCAGACGAGCAAATTTACACTGGCGACCGGAGCTCATCTCTTGACTAGGAATTCAGTTAAAGGGGCAGTCAGCGATTTTGGAGAAAGATGGTTTGTTGTTGATTTTTTGATATGGATATGGGAGACGGACACGCTAGCCATGAGGCCACAACCCCTAAGTCGTAGCGTCTCTGTCTAGCACGTCTCTTAAGGTGTCACGGAGTGACATTTTCAAACTCCACACACAGTGTTGTGTGTGGAACGCACCTCTTTTTTGAGCCGTGAGGAAATATTCACTGAGTTTTACAAAAATTGTATTGGATTACAATCGCACCTTCTTTTTTTTGAGCCGTGAGGAAATATATTAGCCGAATTTTACAAAAATTGTATTGGATTAGAATCGCTTACTGCCCCTTTAAGCAACCTCTCTCAACTCATCAGCACCCTCCCACAGCCGTTCGTACACGTAATGGCAAATTAATGATGAAGCAAAGTGGCTGTGGAACTAGACACAGCCCTAAACGTCCTCCTCCGAAACTGGAAGTCTGATTTTAAAACGACCCCTCCGAAGGGCCACAGTGTTTCCAAACCTGGTGTTATACATTGTGGTTTTGTTTTTTTTGTTTTTAAATGTGTACAAAACCCAAAGTGCAATGTGAAGTTATAACACCCATGGTCCCATGACACAACAACATGTTGCTTTTACATTAGGGCATTTAACATATTCCGCAAACTAGCGCTGGGTGATATGGCCAAAACCAAAATATGCTTTTGGAGCTTTGGAATGGTTGAGGACTGAAACGCGGTCGATACTGAATTTCTATGACTTTATGTGCAACACAATCGAGCAAGAATAAGAGCCACACCAAATGCTACTATATTAAAAAACAACACCAACCGGGTTAACGCATTCAACTATCTGTGTTCGCAAACGCACACCGACGTCTGGGATCAGATCAGATCACCATCACGTGCACATGTAGTGTCGTTTCACTGTCAAATGACAGTTTATGGGACTGTCGTGACCCAAAACAGCTAATGCGGCAGCTGTCACCTTTGTTCCCTTTTGGCCTGAAAACCAACTTTTTGGGGGGGTAATGTGGCCAATTTTCATAATGGAGACATTTTACACACATTTGTACAAAAACATCCAGGCCTCACACAAATTTGATAACTTAGCAAGAAAGAGCCAGGCTACCAGTTTCCCCCTGTTTCCAGTCCTTGTGCTAAGCTAAGCTAAGCTAAGCTAAGCTAAGCGGGGCGGCTACTGTTTAGCACACAGACGTGAGAGTGGTCCCAATTATCTCATCCAACTCGGCAAGAAATCAAAATAAGTAATTAAATCAATTTGAAAATATTCCTTTAAGGTTGAAGTAGCATGATATTCTTGAACGTCATGACCCACTTCAGACCGTTATCTTAAGTGTTGTGCATTTAAAGCGGCTCTGTATCTGCAGGTGACGTAGGACATCCACTCTGTAAATGACTATGCAACGAGAAATACATTTACTCTTGTGTTTTTTTCTTTTCTTTTTCAAAATGGACACAAGTAGTTCTTGGTCTGAAGCTATCGTTTATTGCATGCAATGGTTTTAATTGTTCAGGCATTTCAGACAAACCCATACTTGCTCAAATCATCAAGAGAGAAAAACAAAAAACAAACAGCAACTGATGCAAATTTTGACACGTTAAATCACACATTTTTCTTAAAGCCAAACCCTGGTGTCGTCATAAACGCCAGTAAAAAGCTTATGGAAACATTTGATTTTACGAAAAACAATCTCATATTTATACCAATATGGTATGGAAAATCATTTAGATTCATTCTTTGTTCTTAAATAAATAGAGCAACTCCCACTGGACACAAATAGAGGCACTTGAGTTTCTTTACTTTTCTTTTCCTTTTTTTTTTTGTCAAAGTGAAAATTACTTTTCACATCCGCATTGTCTTCCATACACATTCAGCGATGGTCAAATGATCCAAAACTTAAAAACTCATGCTTGATGCGCTGGATTTACAGAGACCATGAACAAAAAATAAATACAGATTTTAAAGCCTTTAAAGCACACGTGAACACAGTAGAGAGAAACCACGTGGAAACAGTGTTGTCTCCTTTTGATTTCATGTGCCACAGAGAGTTAAAAATCTGATTGTGTTCGGTGCTGTGTAAATGCAGCCATAGCCTGTGCATGGACAAGGGCGCGCACACACACACGCACACACACGCACGCACTCGCACACGCACACACACACACACACACACACACTTCTTTCTTGTTTCACTTCCCCATTCACTCACATCGAATCATTCACAAGACACTTAAAAACAAACAAACAAAAAAAAACACTGTCTTCAGGAATCACAGTCTGTACAATATGGTACACAAACATCATTATTGTCCAGTCAGGTAATCATTTAAATAGACCTGACAATCAGCTGTACACGTACACACGCTCACGACACGACACGACGAATGCGGGGGAAACGACAGCAGGATATCGGCGGATGATTTGATCTCATTAAGTGCTGTACGACGGTGCAGCTTTTTTTTTTGGGGGGGGGGGGGACACATCAGGGCAGATATAAGCTGCTTGCGAGATTTTCACCCTGTTTACTCGTTTCGCACACGAGCGGGGGCCTAATTAGAGGCAAATCATACCGAATCTTGTGGTTTTTTCTTGTGTTTGACACCTTAGCGGGTGGGTTACTATGGGAACTAGAGCTGGTCGGGATTTCACAAGAGCCCATAACTAGTAAGAGAAGAACCAGACCAGTGCTTTATTTGATGGAAGAAAGCCCTCATCTGTTGTACCGCTGATTTGAGTGCTTGTTCTGCTGAGCCATTACCTCCCTGGACTGCGGCATGACCGGGTCCTGTGATCCCCACGGTGGCCACACACGTCTCCGCGTTGAGGTTGACATGATTCGGTTGAGGCTCTGCGATCCCAGAGCCTCTACTTAAACAAATGACTGATCCAAGTGGATAAATTAAGACACCCTTAAAAAGAAAAAAGAAAAAAGGTCGTCATTTAAAAATATTACTGTCACTGCCCTACACCAAAGGCGTCTAAAACCAGGCCTCTGTAGAGGATATCCAAGAACTTTGACCTCTCTTGTTAAAAATGAAAATGGTTGTTTCAGAAAAAGAAATGTAGATTTCTTTATATACTGATTTGCGTTGGTATCAATATTCTGTATAGAAGACTATAACCAGACCAATGACAAGGGCGAAATTGCCGATTTAAAATTGCATCCCTTCATTTCTTTTTCCGGGGGTTGATTTGGCGACACCTGTGGTGTCACCAGCTGGTGGTCGCGGCAGGAGTGTCTCAATCACACAAGTTCCAAGATTTGCAATTTGGAAATGACGGTAAGTGCAGGAAATGTGCTTTTAGCAGCTGCTCTTTCAGAAACACGACCGAAGAAGAGGCACGACTGTACGTGGTTTTTTTTTAAATAGCAAAGGTGATTTCTTCAGTAGCTATACTAGTATTGACTGATGTTAACTCCTCGCAATGTCAAATATGACCCCTGCTGGATTGCATCATCACACGTGCCCATGTGCTGGCTGTGATCCGGGTATGTGCATGTGTCCATGAAGATCAGCTGATGGTGAACCGATCAAACGTTGAGCTGGATATGAGGAAAATCTTCCGGACTTCCAAAATTTGACCGACCTGTTGACCTCAGAGGGACTCATTCTTTCGTCTGATTGAGTTGCTTCATGACCAAAGGGATACAGAGTAGAGGCAGCTTCTAGCTCCCGTTTGCCAAAGGTTTCGTGGAGGATCCGCCACTAGAGACTGAAGCTGGACTGAAACAGCAGCAGAGGGACCGACTGCAGCCTCCATTTATTCAGCTCTAGTGGTTGTTCCTGAATCTCTTTCCTTAACCAGCATGGCTCTTATCTAATGGATTGGACTGGTACTTTTCCGCTCGGATCGATATCAGCCAGAGGCTTTAATTGTTCCAGCCAGTCGCAGGAACATTGCTAGGCCACTGCTGGAGGAGATGAGCCTCTGCTGAGCTCTTTTCCTTCCCTTAATCACATCAGCCTCTCACGTATCTTGTTTTAAATGATCCTGTCATAGTAAAAGCACTTTTTTTTTTTTTTAACCTTCCCTTTGTGGTTCCTATTTCTGTTCATGGACACCGGGGAGTTTAAAACATCCACTGTGTCCCTATAGGAATGTAAGCTACATTCACTGATATATTATTCTCTCAAAAAAATATAGAATCAGTCAAACTTATAACAATGCAATTCGCTCTCTGTGATTCACAGTAGAAATTCCTAAACTTGGTGACTGTTCAGTCCAAACTGCAGGTGAACTTCGGCCTGATTGATCCACCCAGGCTATGCCGTTACATTACCGTGGTCGTCTGGAGAATCCCGGAGGGAATCGATGCAGCGTCCTGAGTCCCATCTCACTTCTTATGCCAGTTTTTCGCTCCCAGTCCCGATTCCTGTCTCGCTTTTCAATTTTGTCCCTGTCCCGTCTCTACAGCAGGCGAGCCTCTATGCGGAGCCAGTGCAGTCCCTGCCTGATGTACCGGACCAGCTCAGTCATGCTGCTCTGCTGACTCAGTGGCTCCATGACAGAGTCCAGCTCCTGGAAGAAATCTACAGGAGGGTGAAGGGAGAGACGCCACTGTGAGGAAAAGTTGTCTGATGGCAACACGGGCGTCAAGAGAGCAGTCGGGTGAGTCATTAACTCAAAACACTGTCAAACCTTATGGCTTAATGCACGTCCCAAAATCATGTCTGCCTTTTAGGTGAGCAGTAATGGAATTAATGAAAGGAATTAAATGACTTTCATCCTAGTCATCCAGAAGGTGCCCGACATACACTACATTGTGAAATACACACATGCACTCACATATATACATATGAATATACATATATTCATGGACTTCTGCTTTGAAGTGTTATGAGATGATCATCAGATATCAAATATGTGTGTGTGGTCCCACCTTGGCTATCAGTGGCCAGTCTGTCGGCCGTCTCCCAGTTTTCATAGCTGCGCAGGATGTTGTTGGTGATGTTGACGTGACTGGCAGCCATGTGGTGGATACGCTGGGGAATAGCCACGCTGCCCAGGGAGCTTGGGGCCCCACCGGACCCTCCTCCTCCTCCTCCTCCTCCTCCTCCTCCTCCTCCACTGCTGGCTGGGGACGGGCTGAGAGAGAGGGGAGATGGAGTCCCATTGACCCTGGAACACAGACGGAGGCCGTGAGAGTCTAGTCACAATATAGGGACTAAAGAAGAACGTGCGCACTAAGGTCCGTCAGCCGGAGGCTTCGTTAGACAGTTTGCAAACAGGCCCTATTGGCCTCAAAGATGTGTCTGCTGATAGTACCGTCTTCATTTGAAAACAGGTTGCCGGCTTCTGGGCTCTATTGCATTTTTAGCTGCCTCAAGCCGCTTTACAGCACAAAGCAGGAAAAGAAGCAGTCTTTTTATTGACACATACAGAACAGTGGGGGGGGGGGGATTCGGTGAAAAAGAACAATATATACTGGATATATATATCTGTGTCCTCTTCAGGGAAGTTCTGTGCAACATGGAAAGTAAAAGATGCCCCAGAAAGAGACGCGGGGATAACAAACACTATATTTGTAAAAAAGTTTTGATTGCATATATGGACGTAACAAGTTTTATGGATAATGCAACATTACAGCTGTGTGTGTCTATTATTTTGACCACTTGGGGGCAGTGGAACAAGGTGTTGAATTATAACATTGTTGTGGAGTCCTGTTTGTGGCTAGTTGCCAACTCTGTCAACAGTTTGTTGCACAGTGGGTCAATCAGGGCAGTGTAACCTGTGGCTGAAAACAGCGTCAACGTGATGAATGAGAGCGGAGCAGAGCAGCAGACCTGTGGGCCTCTACAACGACAATGTGTGCTGAAGGACGCTAAAAACGCTCTTTGGAGCAGAGGGGAACTGTAGCCTGGGACCCAGATGAGTTCAGGGAGCTCGCTGCCAGAGTACGGTCTGGATCCCCTCCATTGGGAAGTGATTTCCCTCCGGCAGAAAAAACTTGCCGGTCCAATCACAACCGATCATCTGATAATGGGCGGGGTCTATACCATGGGCACGGAAGCGACTTCTGTAAACAACCGAGGCTGCAGCTGATGAACGAGCATTTGACTAAAAGTACCCGATATCTTCACATTTTTCTCACAAAAACGCCAACACTCGTTCACAGACGCTGTGGAATCATCACCACAGACATCTCCTCTCTGCTCCGGTCTGTTGACATTTTCGCATCGCTCAACGGACGACACGCGATCCGTCTGCGTCCGTTGGTAACGCCTCTTGGAAATCAAAAATGAACCGAGAGGTTCATTTCAAATACTTCAAATACTCGTTTGAGTATTAGTCTGACGACGCCAGGTACGGGGAACTGCAGAGTTAGGTAATAATTCTCTGTGGGTTTGTCACTATGAGTCACACCTTTCACATTAACTGTATTATTCATTCAGCACATTATGAAGGGAAATGTACTGAACTGTGCAGCTTTAACTTGGAAGAATACGGAAACTAAAAACACCACAGGTAAATGAGACAGAAGCTTCCTAAATCAACATTTTTACTGTGGGCTAATGGAAACGCTGCTCAGTAATAATGGTGGACGTAAAGTCAGACAAAACAACAGTCCTCTGTTTCTGGCTTTGACTTTGCAGGGAAACTACAGCAAATACAACAAAAGAGTGATCATTCATGGCCTCGAGTGCTGGAGGTGAGGGGGAGTGTGTGGCCGCTCCGATCGCCACTGTGTCGCGTCGCGAGTCAAGGCTGGACAAACTGCTCCCGCCGCCTCGCGCAGCCGGGTGTGTCGCTGTGGCAGTGATGTAACGTCTGTGATGTGGCCTTGACCCTCGGCGACCTCTGACGACTTGTGCCTCATTCAGTGCCGCGCAAAGGCAGACACGCACACACAAACACACACACACACACACACACACAGACACAGACACGCACACACAAACACACACAGACACAAACACACACACACACACACACACACACACACACACACACACACCGAGCTCCGGTCCTGCTGTTGTGCAGCGTCAGAGCCGTCCGAACTCATTAGCCTCACATCCGCAGCTCCTCCATGCCTCTCCTCCGCCATCTATCATCACTCCTTCCATCACTCCGTCTCACGCAGCACTCAGCGGCCCCCTCCAGTCTTCTCCCTCTCACATCTACAACAAATCAATCCCTCTGCTCATATCCTGAGGGGTTTGTTTGAGCAAGTGGATGTCAGACGTGGCGGTATTTTGCAGCAGAGCTCCGGTGAATTATAAATTCTCAATTATCTACAGTATATGAATGAAGCGGGGTGGATAATTTGTGTGTGTGTGTGCGTGTGTGTGTTCACTCACTTCCCATTGGTCCTCCAGGGAGAAGGTGCTTGGTGGGAACTCTTGGCGGAATTCTGGGCCACAAAAACACAAATTCATCAAATTAAGAGAAGCGATATTGTGCCAGAAATCATCATTTACATTTAAAATAGTCTGACATTCTTAAAAATGTTGTTGTTGTTGTTGTTGTTATTGTTATTGTTGTTGTTGTGAGAAGAGGATGGATATCAGTTACACATCTTTCTCTTAACCCAAAGAAAGAGAAGGTTCACTTGCTGACATGAAGACTGGAAATGGGGGAAACAGCGACTCTGTTTCTGTCAAATTTAACAAAATGTAGCTGCTATAAAGCTGCATGATTATCATATTATTTATCATATATCTAATGTGTTTCATCAGCCTCAGTCATACCCTTTTGTTCACCTGTTGGGATTTAGGTCATGAGAACCATGACAGTCTAAATTCCTATTACTAAATAAAATAGTTACTACGCAGTAAAATAAGCACAACTAACTAATTTGATAAACATTATTATTTTTCTTTAATCATAAATGTATACAATACGTTATGATTTTAAATGACAATGTGATTATCTGTTTTTCCCCCCACAAATATATTTATTTTGGATTGAATTAACGTTTCGAACAAAAGCATCAGTCAACATCAATGTTAATATGACTTATTACTAAAGTACATGTGTATGTGAGGTTATTTAGTGAAGCATTTAAAATCCACTTCAATGTGCCACATGTACATGTATATTACAGAACTGGTAAGACTCTTTTTTTTGCCCGTTTTCTTTTTAAATGATTTGTAGGCCTTTGACACAAACACACACACACAAACACACAAACAAACATACGCACGCACACACACACACACACACACACACACACACACACACAAACATACACACACACACACACACACACACACATACACACACAACACACACACAGACACACACACACACACAACTAAACCCCTAGTCAGCCGCTTCCCAGAAATCCAATCCCATCAATGCAAATGCGGCACTGTGATAATGACATCCTCAGTAATTAATTTAACTAAACATAATTAATCAAAACAAGCACATTAAACCCTAACAATCCACTGAAATGATTGATGGAGCTAATTAATACATTAATATCAAAGAGAAAGAATGGTTTTTAATAACGTCATGCAAAATTAATGCACAGGCACCATGAAAATGAATATGAAATGTATTTGAGGCTTGTAATTGGCTTTGCATGTTTTTCAACCACAGAGGGAGGAATAAATGAGAGAAAGGTAAGTCCATGTCCAAGTGTGTGTGTGTTTGTGTGTGTGTGTGTGTGTGTGCGGGTGTGTAATCTGTGCCTGTGTGTTACCTTGAAGTACTCCATGAGCGACCGCGAGTACTTGACAGCATGGTCTTTCTTCAGACGAAACATCCTCAGATACAGCAGAGACAGACAGCGGTTACTATGGAAACAAAACCATTAGAAGGCAGATGAATCCTCTGTACAGATTCCCTTTAAAGCTCCTTCCTCAAAATTATTTTCATGTCATCCACACAAAATGCACCTGGACTTCAAACAAGTCCTGCTGGAGGAAGAGGAACTTGAGTGAAGTGAAGAATGTGAGACGTGCAAATTACCATTAGGCTAAATGAAAATATGAAAAGCCGTGTTTTTGCTTGTGAACTGTAAATTCATTAATTCACACAGGGCCCAGAGGCATCGAAAACTCCCTGAAAGGATTTTGGATCACTGGCTCTACAATTCAATGGTTCTACAATTACAATCTTAAAGGTGACATATTATGCAAAAATCACTTTTTCAGTGTTGATGCACATAAATGTGTGTATCTGTGGAGCTTTTCAGCCCACAAACTGTGAAAAAAGACCAGGCTGTCGTTTTTTGTGCGCTGGCTAAACCCTACAGCCTGGCTCTGAACCACTGGTTCAGATTTCTCTCCCACTCTGATGTCACAGTTGGACTCTTTTGGGGTAACCCCGCCTCTAATCCCAGAATCTCCACTTCTCTGGTGAAGGGGCGTGACATTTCCTACACATTTTGAAAGCGGTTGACCAATCACAACAGACTGGGCCAGCTGGCCAATCAGAGCAGACTGGGGTTTATCGGGAGGCGGGGCTAAAATAATTCCAGGTGTTTTAGACAGAGGGTGAAAAGAGTAGCTGCAGGAATGGACAGTATGACAACACTGATGCCTTTTCTGAACATTAGAGCATGTGAACCTCTTCAACTGGTCACCCCAATTAAAAGTATGAACATGAATGTGAGAATAATATGTCACCTTTAAACATGATGGGTATTTTACTAGCCTGGCGTCGCCAGACTAATACTCAAATACATAGTAGTCTAGGACCTGCCAGTTCAAAATGCCTCTGGATGCAATTGGATAGCAACGAATCACGTGACGTCTGTCGGGCGGCGCGGAGAGGTCAACAGACAAGAGCAAAGAGGAGATGTCTGTGACGATGATTCCACAATGTCTGTGAACAAGTGTCGCCGTTTTTGTGGGAGAATTTTACTGACGAAATAGCGGATTCAAACACTCGTTCATCTGAGGCAGCCATCTTGGTTGTTTGCAAAAGTCGCTTCTGTCCGTGTCATGGTATAAACCCCGCCCATTATCAGTCAAACGGTTGTGATTGGACCAGCAAGATTTCTGCCGCTTCATTTTCCAATGGAGGGGGATCTGGACGTAGTCTGGCAGAGCAAATTAAATGGGCTCCCAGAATTCATCTGGGTGTCAGGTTAGTATTTTGCAGCCTGTGGAGTCACATGGAGAAGTGCTCATTCACCATCAATTTTCTCTCAGGCATGAATGAAACTCACAAGTGAGTCGCAGTCTACGTTGTTGCTGTTGCTTCGTTGTGCTCAACGTCGGACCATCATCTACAATATTCACGACTGTCCCAAGCCCTTCACTTCCAGTCTATGTCAGGGAGGTTTTTTTTTTCATCATCTAACTAAATGTCACACCAGTCACTTGATAAATATTTCCCCTAATAGTTTACGGTCTTGTAATACAGCTACTGACACGGCTAAGTTTGCTGTTTGACTCTGTTGATTCCTCTCAATACTGAAGCTGGTACACACATACAGAATAAATGGCTGTCTTAATAAAAGATTTGGTGGTGAGGATTATGCAAACGTTGAAATCCCATGAATGCACACCTCCTCACGAGCAGGCGGCATTCATCGGCCTGAGGCAAGTGGTTTTTGAGATAGCTGAGAGAATCTGACTCGGAAACGATGGAACGAGTAAACGTCGAAAAAAATAAGAGAAAGATTAATCTTGTTGCTTAGGGCCCTAAATGTTTAAGTTTGCATATTTTTTTGGCCCAAGTGTTTCACAATTTCAGCATTTCCTACATCATGTACTGTATGGAAAAAAAGTTACCAGGCTAGGTATAATGTTAAATATCATATTGATGGAAGAGCGACGACAGGAAATGAGAGGGGATAGAGAAGGTGTGACATCCAATAAAACTCCTCGACTAACAGAAAACAAGTAAAAATGTGGAGATCTTTTTGGTCCTAATATTCAGAGGGGTATGTCAGGGGATTAACTCATGAGTCCCTCTAACATCCTGGTTATGGCTCTACGATTTATGCTGTTGGCAAACACACACACACAATATATAAAAAAAGAATCATACCACAGCACGGCGAGCTTCTTCTCAGAGACCGTAGAGGAATGGCTGCCGAAGTTCTTCAGCCTCATGGCGTACCTGGGAGAGATGCTCGTTACTCATCTGCCGACACTTCCGGTGATTTTACGAGAGTCAAACATAAACCCACTTTATTTTTCCGTCCCGATAGTGAATGCGTGCGTACTCAAGGTTCAGTTTAATTAGAAAAATCAAGGTCAAAATCACTGGAGGAGCAGCTCTCTCTGAACATCCCCCCCCCCAAAAAAAGGATATATAAAACAGCGATGTGGTTGCCGGTGATTAATTCCTTCAGCTCGCTGACGGCCGGCATCAAATCTGCTGAAGTGCCCTCAGGCAAGGCGAGCGACGAGACAGCTTCGCGCGACTCTGTGGACTACGGTTATTTATATGCTGTTCTGCGGGGAGTTTTTTGGCCCATCTGAAGCAACAACCAGTCTAATTACATCTCAGAAAATCCTTCTTATTTATTGCCTAATCACAGCAAAAAAAAAAAAAAGGAACAATATAATTATCACGCAAAGGAAGAAAAGCGACTGTCGCGACCACTAAGACGTGGCCAGACGACTTGATTAAGACCAACCATTAAAAAAACGGCCTCTCGTTCCCTTAAAACACCAGTCCCGGTTAACGTTCTACAGCTTCGTAATATTTTCCCGCGTCACGTAAGTGGTCTGGGCGTGGTAGGTTGATGGACGAAGCAGGATTATCTAGACTCCATGTTGCCTCATTCCATTCTGTTCCTTTTTCTCTTTTTGAACTTGTTCTTCACTGTTTTTCTTACTTTACTTGACTGAACGTCAAGCAGATACATGTATGATATGTCCTCTCAATTTGGCATTGTTATATTGGGCAACAAAAGATTAACTGTCATCTGTTTAGTTACCAAATTGCTCGACAGAAATATGTTTTTGAAATAAAGAAAGGAGCCGTGGCCTCCTGCCCTGGGTGGCCTGTTGCAGCCTCTCTGACTGCTTAGCAACGCGGCCATTCAGTCAAAAGGACATCGCACTGTGGCAGGTGATTCAGGGGAGACGACCTACACCTTTATCCTTTATGGAAAGAAAGCTCTCGTCCTCCTCCGCGGGGAGGTCAGAGTCCTGCAGGTGGGAACGATTCGGTGTCTTGCTCAAGGACACTTCAGCGGGATGGATGAGAGCGGACAAGTGGAGCTTGATCCAAAGTCCTTCAGTTAAAAGACTCTCTCTCTCTCTCTCTCTCTCTCCCGCTGTCAACCTGTCTGCTCTCGGAGGTGACAGTCGTTTGTTATTCTCTGGTCGCTCTCTTTAAGTTACTCCTCACACTCTGGCAGCTCTGAACGCAGCACACGATTTATCCCCCAGCGAGGAGGCTATGTGCGATTGGGTTCAGTTGGTCTGCTTGGTTGCGTGCAGCGTATTGCTCAAAAGGTTACGGACAGATTTGCACATATAGGTGTCGGCCTTTACACGTTGGGAGGTGTTTAGGTGGGGATTGGTGGAGGTCTGCGGTCTCTGAGTGCTCTTGTTAAACTGCTCATTAATTACCCTGCAGATCTGTGAGGCTTTAGACAATAAAGGCAAACAAAGGTTGGACGTTTGAGTTTCTGAATTTCTCCTCTGGCTTCTTGCTGAATAGGGGTTTAGTGTTCATTCCAAAAGTTTAAATTTGTTATTTACCTTTGGATCAGAAGTGACCACATACTGTGCACAGCAAAATAGGATTTAAGCTAATGGCATCAGTGAGGTTGACGATAACAGAGATGCTCTTTATTTTCTTTTATGAATGAATCCTGTAATCCTTTTCAGAAAACAAAACAATTTGGTCGGAACTAAAGGGGAAAAGAACACCTTAGCATAGGTAAGACATTATATATAAAAGTTGCACAGTTGGGTATCGTGCGCAAAAAACTGTTGATTTCCAGCGTATTTCCCATGATTATCTGCTAAATCGCAATTTAAACAACCTCAGGTATTCATTTTAACTGTACTCTCTGCTTTTCAGCCATTTATATACAGAGAGGAAAATGTTTTCCAATTCTTAAAAGAGGGTGCTGCAAAATCCATATCAGGCATTATAGAAATCAGCAGTACATGAAAGAAACATTTTTTTTGATAGGGTTTATTTGAGTGGCGTATGCCTCCCAACGCAGGCAGAAGGATCAGGCCCTTTTATTATGGTTTTACTTAGTACTCATCATCAAAATAAGATAAGGCAATTATTATTACCCCTTGCACTATTACAGAGTGTCTCTTTTGTGTTTCAAAAGGGATTTCAAGATTTGACATGACTCAAGATAACGGGGGAGGACAGAATACTGTTCCTCGTCCCGTCAGCCAAAGCCGAGTAGACAGAACGACGAGTTCACTGCACGTCCACAGTCCACACGTGGTAACGTTATCGTCTATCACGGCATGCCGCGCATTCTTACAGTGCAGTTCATACAGAAGTGGTTATGGCTGCTGTTGCTGCTCTGAAACACGTGTTCCGTTTTCCCATTCAGACACGAGCGCGGCGTAGTTCTATCGGAGATAGATGAGATAGTAGAGATTTAAAGTGAAGCTTGTGCAGCATCTATTATGTGTCATTATATGACGTAACCTTCTCTCAAACTTGGGATGGCCTTTTGCCGATGCTAACAATTCGCAGGAATTAGTTGAAAGTCGACTATACCCTTGTTGGTACCAAACTGCACAGCCCAAGTCATGTCGGCTACACAGAACTTCCACCGCGAGAAGTTATCAGGAAATAGTTTTCACTAACCGCCCACCCTTCATGTCATTCGATCATGTCACTTTTCGGTCCCTCCGTACCTGATGAGCTCCACGGTCTCGGAGTACATGGTATAAGGGGATTTGGCCTCCAGCGGATCTCGCTCCATCGCGTTCCCACACTCGATGAAGGAGAGGGCGCCGTCCGCGTAGTTCACCGCTTTGCCAAATTTGTCCATCTGCCAATGGCGAGGATGAAAGAAAAAAAAGAGCGGGGCGGACAGAAGAGCGACAGAGACGAAGATGGAGAGGGACGACGTTGAACGAGACAGAGATGGAAGAAGGAATATCATGGCAGCATTGTGGCACGCGCAGTCTTCTCTTTGAATAATCTCCTGCTAAGATGCAAATCCCCAGACAAATCTGAGCAAACAATGCGCAAACACAAGATAAATAATGAGCCAAATAAATCTCATTTCATTGTTTGGGGGGGGGGATCAGATAATTCTTTTGATATTGTATAATCTTGCAGACATAATCAGTCCTTGAAAGCAGCGCTCCCTTAGAGACAAATGGTGCAGTAAATAACACAAATTATACTGTACAGTCCTGGATATGAAATAGTTTTTCATGCTACGGACACTCAGAGCAACGGCACCGTAATTACAATCTAGACTGTGGAAGTTAACATTGTGTTTTCAAATCGTTTCCTTGCTTTTTGTGTGTATCCACTCATCTTTCTCCTCTCTATGTGCTCGAGCAATGGGGTGTGAGGTGTGTGTGTGTGTGTGTGTGTGTGTGTGTGTGTGTCACCTGACTTACCAGAGCATCAGCTTTGTGCTTCAGTCTCTTGGCTTCCTGCATGTAGTAGTCTGCACTGTGGACTCTGGAAACAGCGCAGAGAAAAGAGAAGAGCCCGACGTCGCATGTTATTGATTTACATAATCACTGACTGCAAGGAGCTGGCAGTGCGTTATGTATGGCAGCCTATTTAAGCATACACACACCTCAGGCTTGGTGTAACCTTAGAATAAGAGCGAAAAACATGTCGTTTCATAAATACTGCAGGAACCCTGAAGGACAAATAATCATAAGATGCGTCATCTCTCCAAGTTTCAACAACCCAACCAGTGGGTGGCCAGTTACAGCTATTTCCACCACCCACAAAGCACTAATAAGGCCACTGTTTGACTTTTAGACGCCAATACACAGTGTGAGGACGTATCATCCTGAAACTTAAGATGAGTTAAAAATGGATTACTGGTCTTCAATGCTTCATTGGTTCCTTGTCTCAAAAATCTACGGCGACGACCGTCAGGTCTGTGTGTCCGTACATCTTACACCCCATCGGATCTGAACGGACCCTCTATCCGCTTTGACGTGAGATTACATTCACTGGGCTTCTGTCCAAAGCCACTCACAATCAATGCATTTAAACTGGATTCGAGCAAGAGCTAGAATCCCCCTCTGAAAACTAAAAAGCTCCTGAGCTTCAAGTCTTGAGGGGTGAAAGGTCGGCTCCCGTCGCCGCCCGCCTGCGCCTGCGCCTGAGCCCCGAACCGGACGGAGCTGCAGCAGGCAGCCGGGACAGGTGTGGCGTGGAGCAAGTTGAGGAGGATGAACGGCGACATTTTCCGATGAGCTGCGGAGGTCTGGTGGCAGACAAGTGGAACTTGTAGAGTTCAGGGGGGTAGGTGGCACGTGTTGTTATTCTTTTTGACTGCGGCTGCTCGATAACAGGTGGAGCGTCATGCAGCTGCCAGTCGGTGCTGTTCTCCCTCTACAGGGGTCGGTCGGGGTCGACTGGATTTTGGATCGGGGTCACGGTGGAGATAATTAGCAGCCACTCTGTGATTCCGCTGGTGCTGCCGCCACTAGAGCTGTCGAGCCTCCCCCGCCTGCCAGAAACTCTTTGACTGTTGACACAGGGAAAATCATCGCCATATAGCAAACTCCCTTTCTGCCTTATTGCAATATTTCTGTCAAATTCAGTCTGGTGGGCCTCAATGTGAAATACAATGTGGAACCTGGAGTTCACAGTGAAGGAAATCCCTGTTCCGTCTCACAAGCATGTGTCCACCCGGTCCGGACGAGGGAGAATACATAAATAATCTTTTGCTACGTCCCATTAATGCAGCGAGTGAACAAGACGCACCTCCAAGAGAAAACACCCGCTGTGTTCCATCAAAGGAAATTACACAAGAATGAATGGAATTATTTATAGACTGCGAGGTCTTATGAGCGACAGTGACACGTCGATGAACCATGCTGCTGAGCAGACGTCGTCAGGAGATGAGGCAAAGACAAACGCACATAGACAAGAGATAATGACTTAGAAGGCGCTGATGTAAAGAAGTGTGTGTGTGTGTGGTAAACAGTGTGTCGACATACATGTCACTGAATGTCAGTCGTGGCCTGCGAGGTTCTGCCACTTCCACCAATGGTTCCGACCACACCTCCGAGTCCGACTGTCCGTTGGCATGGTAACCCTCTCCGCAGGGCTTCTCGCTCGGGGCCTCCATTTCCTGCAGTAGGCACGGCATTGGAATCTGCGGTCACAATCGCATTAATTAGTATTACTGCGTGCGGCTTTTCACCGAGCAGCTACTTTGACTCATCACACACGGTGACGGATTCACTCGGAATTCACGGCCTCGGCGTTTTGTGTTGGGGTTTGAAAGAGAGAGATGAGACGGAACCGGCTTCAAAACCCCTCAGCAGCAAACCCCTCGACGTTTACAGTCAGTCATTAGTGCCATGTGTAAATACTATACTTTGCTTGCATGTGATGTCACCATGTTAATCTGAATGTCAAAACTAATATGTGAACTTTTACAAGTTTACTTTCCTCCTGAAGGGAGTAGAGCTTCTGAAACGTCCAAGGTAAATCCGAAATGATCACGTAAATATATTCATGTTGTTTTGAATCAATACTCGCTTCTGCGTTTAATAATTTTTGCTGGGTGCTGATCTGAATTGAAGGTACTGATTTAAGTATCTGTCCTGCTGCTTTTCATCTTTCACCTACATATTTTAAGTTCAATATGTTTGTGGAGCAAGGGAGACTTACGCTGCCATTTCTGGTATGTGACGACACTTTGCCTTCACCTCTCTTGTGCCTGTGACTGGAGGAGGAAGAGGAGGAGGAGGACGAGGTGGTGGCGGTGGTGGACGCCGTGGAGCAGGGTAGAATCCCTGCGGCGCCGCCCTCCTGGCCGAGAGAGGAACTGCTGTCACAGGTCCGTTTACGCGGGGGATCTTCGGAGAGGGGGGACAGGAGTGGAGGGAGCAGCTTCTCGTTGCGCCGTCGAGACTGCTTCCTGTTCTGAGAGCTACCAAACACACACACGACGACACGGTTATTTCTTTATTCAGCATACTGACACTTCATACTGTATGTCTTATCATATGATTATCATCTAAATTTATCTAGGTTACTGTTGCATATTGCTTAAGTCTGAGTTGCTTTGCCAAAGCCATTTTAACCTCCAAATACTTCTTCATAGCGCAGACAAGATGAATGTTTCATGAACCCACAAATGCTACATAAAATACACTTTTATTATTCCTAATAAAATTGTTATTACTTTAGTCCTTTGCGGCGCTACTCCGCGTCTCTCTGCGAGGAGAAAAAAACTTGTGCGTCAGGGTTTCTGCTGTAATCAGATTTGAAATTCTTTCAGTCTCGAACAGTTTCTGCGCCGACCTCAGCAGCCCAAGTGGTTTTCAAAATGTTTTGCAGAAATAGACTATACCTCTGTGACCTTTTCTTTCCCTACTTTTTGACGACGAAAAATAAAACCACTGCATATTCAGAGCCAAGGCCACTAAATGTGTTCAAAAAGACTGGTGATTTTTCCTGAAAAGATTCTGGAGGAATTTTGGATCATAAAGTATAATTTTGGTATGATGTATTCTTTTACACGAGACCATCACAAATAGTTTCCACTTGCTTCTCCAGACTCGCTGCTTTTGCGGCCTCCAAACAGATCCTCCAAAATGCCCCGTCTCCTCACACTGCAGTCCAACCCTAACTCCACCTGATCCCTGTTCAACTGTTGTTGTGACTTTCTCCTGGGATTTGGAACTAAAATGCACCCCATGACGCCATAGTTCTATTATAATTATTTCTTTCTGACCGCGAACCCACAACCTCAGGTATGGGAGACCGACGCGCTAACCACTGGGCCAGAAACCTCGGTGCTGCAGCGCCACCCGCTAGCACGTCTCTTAAGGTGGCGACGAGTGATGCTCACAAGCTGCACTCGCAGTGTTGGGCGGTGCGGTCTGCACCATTTTTTTTGTTTTCAATTTGCGGAGCCTGGGCTGAGCCGAAAACACAGATTTCCCCCCCCGGCGCGCACGCAAAAGCGACAGCTAACCGACGGTGAGGAAATATTCACAGATTTTTACAAAGCGTTTGTTGCTTTAGAGTCGCTTACTGTCCCTTTAATTGTTTCCCCCTTTGCACCTTTAATCTCTCTTTGAATGATTATTCCACATTCCACAATTCATTTTTATATTTGTGTTTTTGTTTGTGTCTTTTAGTAGTATCTCCACTGGGCTTCATGCACAGACACGACGGCGTCACAACGTTCCATGAAGCACATTGTAACCACACAAACATTGAGCGTGCAGACCCTGTCTCACCATGTTGCTGTAATTTCATTAGCAGCTGCTGATTGATGTTTTCCTTCTCAAACTGTTGTGATCCTGCCTTCCCCGCTTGAGCATCGACCATTATTCCCCTCAGCTGCCTTGTTGTGGCTCGTGACTCATATTGTTTGCAACACAACAGATAATATTTTTATATATATACATATCCCCCCCCCCACATCTGCCTGCGAACTCTGGGGGTTTGATGCGGTGAGAAAAGTTGCTGAGCTCGCAGAACAACGCCCCGGGCCCCCGACATTAGTGATAATATACAAAACCGGGGAGACAAAGACTAATTAGTTGTGTGCTTGTGTGTGTGTGTGTGTGTGTGTGTGAGTGAGTATCTCCGTCTGCTTTTGTGTCTGTGTGCAGCATAATTGATGTGTGCTGGTGTTTGTGTGTATGACTATGCTAATTTTTTTTGTGCATTTGTGTGTGTCTATCCTTAAGTGGATGCCTGTGTGTGTGTCTGTGTGTGTGTGTGTGTGTGTGTGTGTGTGTGGGTGTGTGTGTGTGTGTGCGGGCAGGAAAGCTTGCGAGAGCTCTTCTAGTTCTTTTAAAGGGATACTAACATCCAAAATTGACAGCGCCACGGCACAAAATGACCACAGTATATCTGCCAAGTATTCCTCCGTAATACATTTGCAATGACTCAAGCGTTCCCCGGCCAGGTGGGAAGAGTTCTGGCTTCCATCCATTATCTATACCAGTTATCCTTTGAGGACCACGGGGCAGGGGTGGTGGTGGGTTGGTGGTGGGTGGGGGGGCCGGGGGGCCGGGGGGGAGCCAATCCAAGCTGGGAAATATGATGCACAGCCTGGACATGTCACCCCGCATAGAGACAAACAGCCGTTCATGCTCGCAGTTTAGAACTTCGCCAGTGAACTTGAATGTCTTTGGACTGTGGGAGGAGAGCGACGAACGTACAAACTCCTCACAGGAAGGAAGGCCCCAGTACTGACCACTGCACCAGTGTCTGGCTTTTAAACTTCAACATTATATTAAATAGCTTCTTTTATTTTCAGCCTGGAACCCAAAAGGGAGGAATTTTACATATTTCATAATTTTGGGTTATCTTGGCATTTATCCTTCAGGGAAACCATTAGTTCTCTGTCTACTTGCGACTTGACAGAGACCCAATCAAAATCCTCTGCATAGAGCAGGAGAGAACCCAAGAGCCGCGGTGTCTGAAGAACACCTCATTAGCCTTATTGTCTGACAAACACGGCCGCGGTTTCTTGTCCTGCACCTCGGCTTGTTGAACAAGCCGTTGAACAAACAGTCGCCGGGGGGACGCGCACGGCTAATGACAACGCTGTAACTGGGGGGAAAGGTTCAGGGAAACTTCCGTGACAGTACTCACGTACCGAGCTATTCTCTTCTAGTGTCTAAATGCGATTTCAGTTGGACTATTTATGGACGCTTTTTTTCCCCCAATAGCAAATGCTCAGCAAAACTTTCCTCAGGTAGAAACTGTCTTTTCTAATGATCTGTCGACGGAGCTGGTGGAAACAGGGCGAGGGTAACCTGTCAAAGAGGCACAGGTTAGAAATGACAGAGTGACTCAGAGCAGGCCGAGCTCATCCTCCCGTCTGCAGCTTCCATAAGAAGCCTGCCGGGGGACAAACAGACTTTGGTGGCAGACTGAGACGTCTGCCACAGAATGTCACGGGTTGAACTCCAGGTCACCCGCAGCGCTCCCTTCCGCCTCTACCTCCTGCCGTATCCTCGAACACAACACAACACTGGTGCTATCAAAAAGAAGAAAAAAACCCTCCCTGTGTGGCTGTGGCTTATTTATAGCAACAGCCCGGCGTGGCCTGTTTTTTAATAATTCACACGGAAAGCCGAAATTCGCACTGTGTCATCCCCGTGTCACAGTGCGAATTGGACTCGCCTCTTTAATGACTTCATCGCCACATTAAAACTGTCAAACCCTCCTAAAAATACTCCGTCTCCAGTGAACTTGATTAACTCGCCCGGCGCCTGCGCCAGTCACGTGGGGCCGGGGATGCTCAGCGAGCGGATGGGGTGAATAACGGGGAGGGTATGATGTATGCTGATGTATGAACTGCTTTGGTGAGAGATTTTTTTGAGGCCGAAATTCAGGAGTGTAATATTTTGAAACAGTGCAATGATGCATTTGGCTTTTAGAAAAATATTCATGCGTTTACTCAGGGCTGAAAAAAATAAATCAAAAAAATCCTGATGAACCAAAATGTATTCAAAACATATTTGCTCTTCCCTCCCGGCTCGCCCCCTGGGGGGAGCCGCGCTGTCGCTACTTACTCTGCGGAGCCGTTCTTGTGGTTGTGTATTGGGGAGATGCAGGGTGGGAGAAGCACACAGTCTTTGTCCAGCCGCAGCTTCTTATTGCCGTTGACCGATGGCTCGGTGGGGTCCGACTGGGAAATGTAGCGAGGCGGAGAACGCGCGAGTTAGAGACAGGGAGAGAACGAGCTTTTGCAGGTGAAAAGTAAGAGGACGAAAAAAAGTTAGTAAGTGTATAGACTCTACACACACACCTTGTGTTTCCTTTTGTTCTTGCTGCCGTGTTTCTCTGCGGGGACCGCCGTGTTCCCGGCTGCTTGTCTCCTGTGTTTACCTTCGCTCTCCCCCCTCTCGGCCCTCCCCGCCGGCCGGGGATTACTCTGCTCTTGCGCAGGGGGGTTGTCCAGGACCCCCAGGCCGAGGCCTACCTTCTCTCTCTCCCTCGCCGTCGTCCTCTCCCTCTCCCCAGGCCCTAATCTTTCTCTGTCCTCTCTGTCCGTCTGCCCCCCTCTGTCTGTTAATCTGTCTCTGTCACCTTGCCGCTCCCTGTCCTGTACCAATCGCTCAGCCTCTTCCTCCTGTCTCTCCCCTTTGGTGGCTCTCGGTCTTTCTCTCGGCCCCGGCCACTCTCGGTCTTCCTGCTTCTGCCTCTCTCTCTCCGCCACACCCGTCCTCTCCCCCTGTCTCTCCCGCTCTCTGCCTTCACTCCCGTCCCTTTCTGCGAGTCCCACACTGGCCCTGTCCCCCGAGCCCTGGCCGGGCGCCCTGCCGAGCAAACTCAGGTCGATTTTCACCCATAAACTCTGGACCTCCTGGTACTCCCTGAGGGGGGAGAGGGGGACCTCGTGTCCCGTGTTGGAAGGTGGTGACATGGACTCCGGGTCCTTACCCTGCCCTCCTAACCCTCCAGGATCAGGGACGGAGGTGCCAAACGGACCGCTTATGTTGCTGATGCTCAGGGAGTTACAGCTGTTACCGCCGCCATTATTCCCGCTGCCGATGCTACCGTTACTACTGCTGCTACCATTGGTGGTCACAGTGCTGCCATCTTTGACCCGCAGTCCCTTCCCACCGAATGTTCCCAGACTCCCCAAACTGCCGGCAGAGGTCAGGCACGGGAGGAGGGGCGCGTGCATGTGCGTGTTGGACAGAGTCTGCGTGTTGATCGCGGTGCGCGTCGTCTGTGGCAGAGCGGGGACTTTGACCGCCTCCTCCGACTCCGAGTGGCACTCTGAGGAGGAGGAGGAGGAGTCCGTTTCGATAAATTCCCGGGACTTGGGGGTGATTTTGGAGCTCGGGCCTCTGTGTTTCCGCTTGTCCTGTTGTGGAGACAAAAATGGGAGGAGGATTTTGAAAAAAACACAACAACAACATAAAAAACAATAAACAAAAAAACGTCATTATATGCACCAACCCTTAAGGATCACGCACAAAAGAAATATGGAAAAGGCACGGACATAACATAATATAACATGACATAACATAGCATAACTTAACTTGTGTTCTCCTCATACCCTTCACTTCGGAATACTATCTCAATGAGTAAAATTAATCTTTTAACTTTTTGCCATGATGTATTTCTAAGCTACAAAAACCTCTGCAGTTAACATTAGTTAACTAGTCAGCTAAGTTTGAGTTTACTGTATGTTATATATAATCACAATAATGATAAAAATATTGTTGATAATAATAATAATAATAATAGTAATGTGCATTAGGAAACATTGTCATCTTTTTCTACTAATCTGTACAGTGAAATTAAACTTGTCTTGTCTAATGTTCACCGTCAGAGTTACACAGTTAAGCACAGACAGTCTCATTTTTGTCACATTCAAATAAGATGATTTTGAATTCATTCTTGGACGGCGTTTAAAAAAAGAATGCATCTTAAACATAGTGTGGAAAATGTCACGCTCAAAAGTCAAGTCGTTCTTAGGGAGCCCGTGTCTGCTGCAACAGCGAAGCGAGGCTCTATGGTTTGGCTCTTTTCATGGGATTTGTTCACAATGAGAAAAATATTGAATATCTCAAGCTGTCGTCCTTTACACGAGGAACCTTTGTTAAAGCTGTTTGTGCATTGACATCAATTTAACACACAAACACACACACACACACACACACACACACACACACACACACAATACTTGAGAGGGGAACGTGTGCCATTGAAACCAGCCACACTTTATTTTCTTGGTAGACACAGCTCCATCTCTTGCCCGGTCTTGTTTCCAAACAAAGTTGTCCCTCAAATGCTGAATTCTTGATGTCAGACGTAAAATGGTCAACGATTCTTATGTGAAACACAGGTAAGCGAGGAGCAGCGCCCGTGTGTGTCTGTGTGTGCGTGTACAATCACCATGCGATGGCAACAGCAGAGGCAGACGCGGCAAAGTAAACACCGCTAATGTTCCCAGTCTCCAGCGGAACCCGCCCGCCTGGCAGAAACAAGGCGACGGTTTTTTCTCAAGCTTTTGGAATCGTTCCAGTGCGTGTTGCCATCTGCAAAAATCCATTCCCAATAAAAGCCACGCTGTGCTTTGTTGAGATAGAACAAAAAAGAGAAGAAGGGGAAAACACTGTCCTGTGCATAATTCTTATTTACACTCCTGGCAAGAAGCATTTTTTCTTTCTTGGGCAAAAAGTCTTCAGCCCCTTTTTGTGGAAAGCCGTGTTGACACTAACTTGAGCTGTCCTGCCAGCTGCTCTGCACGGCGACAGAGAGACTGGCAGCTGATCAAATGTCGCGACGGCACCCACAGCACAGGATGCAGATGTTGTCGCACTCATTTTCATTTCCAGGTAATTGAGGGAAGCTTATATATATATTTTAGCAAAGGAGAATTTCCAGCTGGTGCGAGTGTAGACTCGGGTTTGTTGTTGACAGCAGGTTGTATAATCCACCGCTATATGAAAAGCACGATACAGTACGCGGGATGTGCAATGGCAGCCCTTATGCTCAGAAACATTACATCACAATTTTTTGCATCATGGTTGAGTCACATTTTTCCCAACCTTCTAACATTCTTCCCCCCCCCCAAGCAGATTATTGATAAAATGGATACGTTTGTACTAATTGATGAGTAAGGCGTTGAATAATAAATTATGTGAATTAAAATGTGGATGTCTGAATGGTTGCCACGGTGATAAACACCTAACCCCCACCCAGCCTGTCAGGGTCAGACACGTCCCGTCTCGGGTCAGTTTTGCAAGTCGTGTCATGGGCTCCGACAGATGAGCTGTTTTCTGCGTCGCAGAGTCATCGTTTCAACTGCTGCTGTGCCTAATGTGTAGAAAGTATTAAAGTTTTTTATTTTGTTAACGTAACACCTGAGCTCCAGCAGTTTGAAGGCAGCGAGGGCAGTGACAATCGGCCTGGTGATGAGTTTACTCATTAATGACACTTGGAAACAAGTAATGAACGCAACGCCCAAACTTCTTCTAACCTTCTGTAGTCCTTTTTTTATTGGTACGAGCTTTGTATGATCTTTTTTGTCCTGTCCTTTTCTTATTAATTTCTTACTTATATAAAGTCATTTGAGTTTATAAGTGACTTTCTTTCTCTCTTTCTTTCCGTCTTTCTCCTTCAAATTACCTAATCTCCATAAAACCACTGAGCGTTAACTCATAGGTCGGAACGACGGCCGATGATTCAGTTCCGTCTCTCTGTCCCTCCAATTCTCCCTCTCACACTCGCCGTATTTCGATAAAACCAGTCAGTGTTGAGCCATAATAATCATGTGGTAATACCGTTTTCATGCTGACGAGTTTTACGACTTTATGACAGATCGTCCAGAGACTGCGAGATGAAGTGATCATTACAGGATTACATGGACAATGTGTTACATACTGTATGTGCAGTACACTTGTTCTTGAACTGTGTTTGAATCATTCACTTCAATTGTCTGTATGGAAGGTCACCCCCCCTCCAGAACCTACCTGGCTTACACTGACAGCAGGTATTGGCACGGGGGTTTGTTGTAGCGCTGCCGGCGGAGTTACTGTGGTGTTGTTGGGGTTGGCGGCACCGCGAGGCTCTTTCCTGGGGGCAGTTTTCCCGCTCGGGGGCTTGCTTCGCGGCCTTGGGGGGTTCTGATGCTCCAGGGAGGGGGAAGGCAACAGGACCTTCTCCATCGCGGCAGGGCTGCTGCGGGAGGAAGCCATCGCAAATGGTATTAGATTCGTCCCCTTGAGCAAGGCACTGCTGCTGTTGTGCAGTCTCACAATGACAAACAGTAGACGTATGCTTCGGTTACGCTCCGGGGGGGGGGGGGGAAATGAAGAAGGGAAAAAAGACAGCGTGAAATAATTGAAAACAGCGTGTATGCAGCTGAACTTGTGCGGATGGTGAAAGCTCGAAAAATTAAAAGAGGGAATAACAGAGGTGACGGAGGAAGACGAGAGCAGAGGAGAGAAGGAAGTCTGTTTTTTCTCTTAATTGGCCCCAACGTCAAGCTGAGCAGCCAATTCTGAGAGGTTTCAGGTCAGACTGAACCTTTTCCACAACAGATGTGTTCAGTGCTGCAGCTGCCAAAAAGGCCCAAGATGCACTGGAGCCTCTGTTGAGTCTCAACACTAAGTGACAACTGTGAATAGTACTGTAAGGTGTTACGAGGAACTGTTTGACTTTCAGCACTAACGAATTACGTGTATGAGCGACACACACATGTACGTTTTCAAAAATATCACACTGACCTGAAACAGTTAACTTGCACCTTTATCTTCTTAATGGTTGTATTTTACATGGAGATATAGTTCCGAATGAAAACAGTTGAACGTTATCGATTAACAAAAATTTGAGGATTATCGTTGAATGCACACATGTACCACAAAGACCCGTAATGCAGATTTCCTCGGTTTGAAACAGCCATCATATCTAGAGCTGCAACAGTTTATAGATTACTAAATTAACCGGCAACTATTTTGATAATCGATTGATCCGTTCAAGTAGTTTTTATGAAAAAAATGAGGAAATATTCTCTGATTTCAGCTTCTTAAAATGTGAATATTTCCTGGTTTCTTTGCTCCTCTATCACAGTAAACTCAATATCTTTGGTGTGTGGACAAAAACAAAACATCATCTCGGTGGTTTGGGAAACACGATCGACATTTTTCACCATTTTTATGACATTTTTTGGACCAAACAGCTAATCGAGCAATCGAGAAAAAATAATCGACAGATGAATCGATTATGAAATGACGCCTTAGTTACAGCCCTAATCGTATTGGTTTAGCCATATTTTATAGGTAAATATCAAATGGTGAATGTTAATGGTCCTTTTCTTGATGCTCAATATAACCAGTTAACCGTATTCTGCTGGACTTCACTGTTTAAGTAAAAAAATTGAAAAACTTTACGACCCTTCCATGGACATGATCACCAGTAATTTTATATTTGAATCGTGAAATAAACAATTTGAGGTTTGAGGATGCAGCCACCAGTTTATCGAAAAAATGTAGAGAAAACGCCACTTCCCCCCGTCTTTACCTGTGCTGGTTTGCTCTGCTCCATGTGGGGTTCTGATTATCCTCGACGCTGTTTGACCTCTCCGTCCGTCTGGGCTGCTTTTTCCCCGTGGTGTTCCTCCTCGGGGTTGTGACCTCTTGCCCGGACAGCAGGGCGGGCGACAGCCTCATCTTGGACCTCTGGCCCTCTCCCGAGGCCTTCGCGCTGAGCTTGGCCTTGGCCTTCTCTCTGCCCGGGCTGCAGGGAGCGAGAAATGTCTCTTATGGATGGAGACAGGTTTTTTGCCCGTTGCTGCCTACATCGTGTTCATGTTATTTCACGAGTTACTTTGGAACAAACGTACCAGGGGGCTCCCCTCGTATCCTTGTGTTCCACAGGCGGTGCAGCCGGAACAGGGGTGCTGTTGGATCCACAGGGCTTGGCCTTGGCAGGTGTGCCCACTTCTGGTGCTTCACTCCGTGGGGAGAAGGTCCCTGGACCCTGGGTAATAGAGCCTAAGCGGTGAAAACATTTGACCAGAATAAGTTTTTTTTCCAAATCGAACCAAAGTGTGTTTATCCTATCAGTCCCATCTATGATACAGTGACTCTGCGACACGCTGTTCCATATCTACCAACCTGCGCCATGATGTTCTTGCTGTGTGGGAACCAGAGGTTTGGTTTGAGCTTGGACCTTGTTCAACCAGCTGTCCAGCTGCCACTTGTTGGTGGACGGGGGCTCGGGCTAGAGGGGAAAAAACCCCCAAAACCTTTGGATTATTCAATGTTTCATAATTAAATAGTAAAAACACAACTTTCCTATGCACAGTGACACTGTCATCACACGTTTTAATGTGGTGATAACTCAAGGGACGATTCTTTAAAAAAAAATTGATGCACCTTAAGAAGGAATTCATTACCATGGATTATAAAATGATAAAAAGTTTCCCCCTCATCTTGAAATCGGCTTGATTAATTGTCTTCCTGTGTTGTTGTGTTGTTTTTTTGGGAATGTACGGCTGCCGCTGTGATGCATGATACTCTGCTGCTGCGCCTGCAGAGTTTTCTCTCTTTTTCACTGCAGTTCTCCTTCTTTTTCTCAGCATGTGGGAAACCAGACAACACTGGATAAACAGGGTCACAAGTCCTTTTGCAGCTGCATGTCTTTCAGAGCACCACCCAGCGGCAGGCGGGAGGGACCGTTCAGTGTTCAAGCGCTCACGCTCAAAGTGGAACGAATTGTGGTTACTCAGGGAGAATAAAAAAAGCTATGGAATTGCATCTATCTCTTTAGGAAACATGAACTAAATTGGACACGTTATCAATCATTTTATATGAAGGGATGGCTGAATTAGATTTCTGCTCCAAAATCCATCATCCTCTGTCTTTCATAAAAAGGGAACCAGCAAAATAAAACCCTGACACATGGCATACAGTAAGCAAGACCTTGCATGGATCCAGTAATGATTTGTTGTCTCCAAATTAGTGTAATAAATATGGATGTGGCATAATCCGTAAATTAAGATTTACAATGAATACATACTAGTTTTCTCTTCTAATGTTGTTATTGGGGACTTGAGGGCATCTAGCTCTTGTTCCCACAACACCTTTTAAGAGATGAAAGGGCTGCCTGAACATAAAAATCTATATACATTATTAAATACTCATCTTGAATATTTGAATCATTTTGATACTGATTAGTTGTTTCTTCCAGAAATATATTTTAATTTACTTGTGTCCTCGCAAGAATAAACAATTTGGAATAAAATTTAGCTCGTGTTATTCGTTCTGTCCATTTCATCCTCATAATTCCCGCCGTGTTTGCACACACAGTCGCAGGGAATACATATTGACTCACCTATTCACAAAGAGAAGCACTCTTGTCTTACCTCTGGCGTGTTTGTGCGGGAGGCCCGGTTATATTCGCTGTCACTGGAGCTGCTCTCTGATTCGTCCGTGTCGGACTCGGAGCTGCTCTCTGATTCACTGCTGCTCCCTGATGCACCACTTTTAAAAAAGAAAAAAAGAAAGAAAAAGGAAAGATGGGAAGGAGGGTTGGTGGAAAGAAGGAAAAAGAGGTCAACATGGCCAAATGCAAGAAAAACAAAAACGGCTTTAGTAGACTGGGGGACCAGGCAGGGATGCCCACACTCTCATTTGCTATTTATAAACCACACTGCCTGACAGAACCTCCCAATATATCAATACACTGCCGGACATATGATTAATCATTATGCAGATGATGTGCAACTTTATCTTCGGGATCTCTCAAATTCAGGACAGGCTGTAAGGTGACCTGCAGAACGGAATGCAGTAGACTGAATTTATACAGCGTGTTTCTGGTCTTAATGACATCTGGAAGGACTTCATGAGTCACATTCACCTATTCATTCATTCATACAACACTTCTCAATCACACGCACTCACATCACAGGCAATTTGGGATTTAGTATCTTGCCCAGGGACACCGTGACATGTGGCCTGGAGTAGCTGGGGATTCAGCCACAAACCTTCTGATTAGTGGACGACCCGGTGGACCCACAGCCGCCACCAGTCATAAGACCCACACTTTGTTTTTTTCATTAACAGTGTTTTAATTGCTTGTTTTGGGGCTGTGACAGCTGTTTCATCTTAACTGCATTTTTACTGTTGCTGGATTAACCTTCCACTCTCCTTAACTGGAAAAATTACAAATAGTGAAGATCAAAATCTTTAACAATCTTTCATGTCAGTTACTTCCTTTTCATTGTTTCGGAATTTTCAACAACCAAATGGACTAAATTCAACAATTCCACCTTTCCATCAGAAAAACTGTGGATGAGGATAGGCCTTACATCTCAGGACTGTAGCTCGTCTGAATGATCTGACCTGTAAAGGTGTGGCAGAAATGTGTGTTTGCCACTTACATAAAATGCTAAGTAGGGTGCTAAACAACAAGGTTGTTGTACGGTGTTGTACAACAATTGTACAGTGAATGCAGTCTCTGCCCAGCAGCTGTAAAAGCTTCACATTTTACCATCATTTATTTTACTGTATTTTGTGTTGTTTTTTTCTGCCCTGAGAGGTAAGCTTATCAGGCAAATAATGTCCCACTGCATATAGTGGTAAAAATGTACTTTTATTAATAAAAATTGATTTACTGCCCCACATCACTATACTGGCTTTCAACTCCAAATCCACTTTTTAGTTCCATCTTCTACTTGCTTTAACTGTTGAACTCAACTCATTTTCTAACAACTTTGTGGATAAACTTGTCTGCAGTCAGTTCTTGACATTAAGTATCTTACTCTCTATTATTATTTCTCATGCCTTCCCCAGGAGGTTTAGTTGGATATTAATTTCATTGTTCCTCATCCTTACATAAAGTGTATTCCGTGTTGGCACAACCACAGCTCAGGAAAATCTCCTCTACACTGCCGTCCATTGGAACAAATCAAAAACGTCTAGCAAAATATTTTCACCGCACATTATTCACACCTCTTGACTTGATTTTGATAAGAGGAAGGGGGAGTTGTATCCAGTTGTCAAAAAAAGAGATAACAATAATTAATAATCAACATCAACTGTCGGACTAATCATCTAGCTCTTAAGTAAAAGTCCCTCCACATTGTAATTAATAGTCTTTGATTTCCTGTTGTTTAGTGTTTTTTTGTGTCTTGTTTCACCACTCAGGAGAAGGTATAATAATTGGAGAAGCAAGCAACCTTGTTACCGATGCAGTGAAAATTAGAAAGGAACTAATAGAATATGATAAACTGCTATTAATGAATACATAAACACAGTGTTTTGAACCAGTTCAATTGTGTCATCCTCTGGTGCTTTGGCTGGCCTTCCGTTGGGGATCATCCATCCTTCCACAGCACTTTGAAATGGCCTCCTAGAGGCAACACACCCGCTCCTCCTTAAGAACTTAAGAACACACACAAACACATTTTGCACACAGAGAAATTGCAATTATGCGTAGGGCTCTGTTTGTGTGTGTGTGTGTGTGTGTGTGTGTGTGAGTGAGGGAGAGAGCGTGCACGTAATTTCAGTTCAAGGCTGCCATCACAGCAGACACCAATCTGTGTGAGCAGTCAAGCAGCAAATCCATCAACTGTTCCTCAGGCCACACAAACACACACACACACACACACACACACACACACACACACACACACACACACACACACACGCACACACACACACAGATACTGTATGAATGCAGTCTGTGCCCTTATTCTATCATTACTCATCTCTTCTCTTTGTCTCTCTTTCATGATTTCAATTAAATTCTCACCTCACTTTGCTCCATTAGCATCCCAGTTGAAACAATGTTGGCAAAGCAGTGAGTTAAACTCCCTGTTTGTGTGTTTGTGTGCGCGCTCGCGTGTGATTCACTCTTATTTGTACAAACCCTACTTTACTGTAATTAATCGCTGCCTGTTGTGTGTCTGGAAACATATGAACACAGCTTCAGAAACCGCCTACAACGTACAATAACAAAAAAACACTTTAACTCGACCACAATGCAGGTGGTGACAGAGAATTTAAGAAGTTGTCTTTCTAAGTGTGTTTTTGTCAATTGCATGCACATCAGTTGAAAAAAAGAAATGCCGTAGGATTTGATTTCCATCAACTGACTTATCATTCATTACATTCATCATAATCGCTCAGCAGGATAAATTGAATTGTCTTTCATCCACCTCTTTTCTAAATAACCTCTGCGTGGCAGTGGCATGCCATCAGGGTGAGCAAGTTAAGCCGTGCTTGACAAATAAAACATCAACTGGACAACACCAAAGTGGAGGCCATATCTCTTCTTACATCTGTTCTGTCACTTAAAGGATCTGATGTTGACGGTTTTTGCATTAATGTTTTAATGTACGCCCTCTAGGGGAGGCGACAGGCGGTTGTCTTTGAAAGCTAGCTTTGACAATGTCTGGGGCTTGCCACGCGGAGGGGAGAGCAGCTTATTTTAAAGGAGACATATTATGCTTTTTTGAGTTTTTCCCTTTTCTCTAGTATGTTATATAGGGTTTTTTTTGTGTATGTAAAAGGTCTGCAAAGTTAAAAAGCCTGAAAGTCTGAAAGTCTGAGTTAAAGGGGAGCTCCTCTCCCTGACAGAAAACACTGCTCCTGAAGCTTCTTGTCAGTAGTCCAGCCGATGCTTCCATGACATCATGATGCTACGGGAGTGCATAGGGCGCCCAGGGGCTAGGCGGGCACTCCCCCAAACAAAGCCAGATAAGCGAGAGCGGAGAATGACTCTTCCTACATACGCTGGAAGCGGCTGACCAATCACAATAGAGTAGGAAAGCTGGCCAATCAGAGCAGACTGCACTTCATTAGGGGTGGGGGGGGGGGGGGGGGCCTTTAAAGGGATAGGAGCCAAAACCAAGTGTTTCACACCGAGCGTGAAGAGCGGAAAACTACAACAGAAGTGTCAAAAACAGGGCTTTTAAAGACCTGCAATTAATGTTCCAAACACATTTTTAAAAACGTGTCATTATTTGCCCCTCGCGTGACTTTACAGAGACTTATTAAACTTCTTATTTCCTTTCATGGTCTTATATTTCTAACCTTGTGTGTCTGGTTGCTTTACTTCTTATCTTTGTCTTGTTTCGCACCTTTGTGATAGTCTGTCCTGCCCTAATGTGTTTCACACGTGTCCAATTATCCCTGCCTCCCTTGTGTGTTTAGTCCCCGTGCCCCCGGTCTTCTTTGTCAAATTGTCAGTTCTGTTCACCGTCCATGTTAAAACTTGTGCTTCTGATTCGTCTCCCCGTCTTCATGCTCCTGTTTTGTTCCTGCAGTTTTTCCTTTTTGTGTTTTTTGAGAATTTGGACTTTCTGTTTGCCTGCATGCCTGCCTTCCTGCCAACCTGACACACAGTAAGCCTGTCATTTCTCATCAAATACTATTCACTCCCCCGACCTGCCTTTGTTGTGTCTGCATTTTGGATCCCGAAAACCTAAGCCCCATAACAGTACGAACTGACCAAGACATGGTTTCAGCAAACACATTCACAAAACGACCTTGTTGAACTGACACAACGTGTGTAGTGGAAATACAAAAAACCTTTGCTGAGAATACCAACAGCAAGTCCTAAATTGGGCAGTGTTAAACTGCATTAAAGAATCTGTGGTTAAAGTATTCTTGCCTGACATTCTCCAAAAAAATAATTCTGCCTCTCAGTCCGCCAGCCCTCAGCCCAGTAGCCTCCAGTCAGTTCACCATTCCGAACTGGAAGATCCCGAGCCAGATCTTGCATCAAGGGTACATGGGATCCCTTGCTAACACCCAACCTGACCTGCAGCTGGATGTTCTGGTGCCAGCCACCTATCCAGACCCTCAGTCTTCTCGTCAGCCTCCTGAGTGACCTCTCCCAATGCCATCTGCCTCCAGGTCATCCTCAAGAGGGGTCCCAACTGTGACGCCGGTCTCCAGCCCTTCCTTGCCTTGCTGCTCCACCTCCTGAGGGGTTGCAGTTTTGCAGCCTTCGGTCTTGCCTACAGAGGGTACATGTTCCTGCCTATGCCATCGCCAGCCTCCTCATCAGCCTCCTGAGGGCCACTCGCAACCCGCCTCCACTCCATCACCTCCTTTTCATACGTATCTGACTTAATCAATGTCATGTGTTGTCAGTGATTCCTACTCTGTTCTGCACTGGGTCTTTTTGGGCTGCTGCTCTCCCCGCCTCACATTCCATGAAGGCTCATGGAATGGCAGGGAGTTGTGCTATCCCTACCTCAGGCTTTCCATATATGCAGGTGGAAGCGCTGGGAAGTCCCAGAACAGAGCCATACTGCCAAATATAACTGATTGCCATTATTGAAATGAATACATTTTGACTATAGCGGTCCCGACTGAATAAAAAAGGAATTTGGAGTTTTGGGGGGGGGGGGGGGTCTCGAGTCTTTTATAGCAAAAAACAGCTGAGTGCTGCAGAAAATGAGGTTGAGAGTGGTGAGAGGGAACCAGAACAGTAAAGCTGTGGGCTGTACAGTTACACATTAAGATGTGAAGATGGGATGGAGTCTGACTAATGGTGAGTTATGCATCACTTAGATGTGATGTTTCTTGGATCAGGATTGTCAAACAAAGTTTCAGTTTTTCACAGAGAGCAGTAAGTTAAATCTGTTTTTATGTCCCCTTTGCCTTTAGAGAATCTTCTGATGTGAAAGGAAAAAAGAACCCCCGAGAGTCCCGTGTGTCCGAGGCAGCTCGTTGTTTTAGAGTAGACTCATTACTATTCCTGATTCAGATCTAAGAGAAGACATTCACCAGACTCTGCCACAACTGCAGTATGTAACACTTTATATTCCTCTACGGCAACTGACAACAAACCGACAACTGAATGGACAGTTGGGACCAAAGGCTTATGAAGTTTGTGTTGCTGGTAAAAACACAGCAGTCATCAAGAGCATTTCTGTCCCCATATGTATGCGCAAATCAATTCCCAGCGGAAAATAAAATACTGGGTCTAAAAAGAATGAAACCGTCCTTTCAAATGCCAACGTTTTTTTATGCAAAGAAACCCTCCCATGAATGGTATAACCCCCACATATTCAAAAATATTCCAGAGGACACGACTCAAAGGTAGTGATGGCGCTGGACAAGGGTAGCTGTGTGGATATTTCACTAGCTGTTATTTTTTACCGTGGAATACAAATTATCTGGGATTCCCCTCCATTAATCCAGAGTGATTGTGAGTGGAGCTGCAGCCAGTCCAGCTAGTTTATCACAGATACAGTCCAACTGCTTCTTCATGTAGGTTGCACACTAATCCAGAGCACCCTATTGTTTGATGAATGCCTACATTTAAAACTCTGGGAAAGAAAGCACCTCCCCTGGCAGGCTAGCCCGCATTGTCGACGAGACATTGGCAAGAAATCAGGCCGAGGACAAACGCGGAGTGTGTGCTCCGTCGAAGTGTGTTGTTCTCACTCATCGCTTCTCCCAGAAAAAACGATGGACAAGAATCGGGGTTTTTGGGTGCGCCGGATTTTTGCCAAGAATGACCCCTGAGCCCCGATGCCTGAGGCGGTGCAAAGAAAAGTGAATGATTTATGTCTGCTGCATTAATATTTTTATTTGCCGTTTCAGTTTACAACATAAAACGTGTCCTTTTCCTCCACGAGAGAACGTCTCCAATGGGTTGTACATAATCGACAAACGCGTTCAGGGGAACATATAATAAATTTGATGGTAGCCGTTTTGTGGCATTTCATATCATCCCTTCATTTGCCAAAAGATAAAATTGATTGAAAGCGTAAAACGAGTCCACATTTCCCACATTGATATGTTTGTATTTTGTGTTTAAATAGCACTGTGTGAACTTAAAGGAATGCGCGAGTGTCTCTTCCTTTCAATGGGATTTCCACTTGAGTGCTCTCTAGCCTATTTTATTCTGGCAACATAAACAGTATGTGCTGGAGGAACAAGATGAAAGGAGACGGGTATGAAAGCATTACATCTGGCCCGCTCTCCTCGTTTCTTTTCTGTCTTTTTACCCCTCAGGAATCAGCCGCCAGCCGACAAAAAATGCTTTCATGACGTAGTCGCTGCCAAATTAAAATGCAACACTGTGAATGTTGCAGACTGACAGACAATCTTTTAAAAAAAGAAATGTCTGCGCTATTTTGTGTGATTTAAGACAAATAAACTTAATCCGGGAGTGAATTCGTTCACATTTTAACATGGCTTCAAACATTATTTTAAATATAATAAAATGTATGTAATTTACCCACATTTGACTGGTTATTTATTTATTTATTTTTTCAGGTATATTTCTATAAAACATTTTCCTCTTCACCTCTACTTAGCAACCACATGTTCTGGAAATCAAGCGTTTCCAAAAACATGTATCTTTCCCCATTTGTAATCTCCTTTCAGACCTAATGCGACAATGCAGAGATATAAACCACAAAGGAAACGTACACAGAACATAAACACCAGTTTAAAGGCCATCTCATCTTCCTGCTCTTTTTCTATATCTTACACATCAATACAAATCCTTTGCTTACTTAGTACACAGAAGCCCCAACTCTATTTATTCATGCGTAGGCCCGTGTCACTGTTGCATAAGCAACGCAGATAAGACTTACGAAATAGCCGTTGTCAGATCTTCAGGCTCCAGCGGAGGCTTTGGTGTCTCTGTTTATTTGTGTGATAAAAATCACAAGCACAGCAGGGGGAAATGAAAGCCTCACTACCCCGACAAAATGATCTGTTGGCTGGATGTGTCCAGTGGGTCTCGCAAGAGCCACACGACACCCACATACTCACAGGCTGCAGCCGAAGCTAAGGCCCCACGTTGGTCCACGGCGACTTTCCAAAGCTGCCATTTATTCACGGCTGGAACCTTTGACGGGGTCAAGCGAAGAGAGCTGGCTCTGTGTGCAAATAGTTTTACATCACACAGGGGAGACATGTCTTTATCTGTTTGTGAGGTCGCAGGTCAATTCAGTCATCTCATCAGTAACATGGAATAGACCTCAATTAGATCAAGATCAAGTCGGTGTTTTAGTGTGTTTAGTGTTTCACCAATTTGTTCCTGCAAGCGGTCTTCTAAAACATTATATGTTTGAGAAGAGGGAGCGACATTTAACCCACGGGGCTCTATTGCAACGATCCAAGCGCAGGGTCTAAAGCGCACTGCGCAAGCAGATTGATTGAGGGGGATGTCGAAATCCACTTTTGCTAGTTTAATGGCAGAAACACTGCCCAACATGCATGGTTCAAAAGTGTTTTTTACTTAGTCCCTTCATTAATCACGGGTGTGCCTTGAGCGTTACATGTAATAAAACCACTGCTCTGCGGAGGAAATGCATCTGTTTAAATACCTGTGTGTACTATTGGCCAAAAAATCGAAAAATGCCTTTGGTTTAATGCTGAAAAAGGTCAGTGACGACATAAAACTGGGCCCTGTTTGTGTATCTGTCCCGTCATTTGTATGCCCGCCATTAACCCCGACCAACTCATGCAAAAAAGTACATGTTCTTGTAAACGCATGTGGCCAAACCAATTAGGAGGAGATGAATGTAACTTCTAGACCAATCGATTCACTCGTTTTCTTTTTTTTCACCATCCACACGCTCATAGTTTGTGTCTCCCTATCCTATCAGTCTTCAATTAATTTCAATTAAACTTCAATGGAACTGGATTTAATTAAATCCATTCACTGGCAGCTTCCTTCCCACAGGACGTGTTAGCATATTATGGCTGATCTTTACCCTCCGCTCTGCTCCTCCCCCCAGACTCCATGCCGAACGTTCGGTCACCTGAGTCGGGATCTGAGGAGCGTTTAGCCTCGGCTTGAATGAATATCTTGTCTGCAACACTGAGCGTATTTACTGCAACCTGAAGGCTCCCGACTCCCTCATAAACCCCTGTTATAGAGTGCATCTTTCGAAGAAAGAAATACGTCTGACGTTATATTTCATGAATCTGTTGAACTCATTATTTGTTAGACTACTCGACAGATTTTTCTAACAAAAACGATGCGATCGAGAGAAAATGGTACTCTTTTTTTTTTCTGGCAACATTTGAACACTGTAGTTTCAATCTAATTACAGGGCTGTTTGAGAAGCTAGGGAATTTTAAATATTGGGATTTTTAATCGAATACTTTTTTCTTTTCTTCTCCGATCATGACTTTGGTATTTTAGCTGTCTATGCCTCCCCCCATGTGCTCTCATAAAGCCGCGGTACATTTGTGCTATGGCTCAATTTGGACTGTCGACACTAATTGAACACAGCAATTGGAAATAAAGAGGACAATCAACAGACAATAGACAGTTACAGTTCCTTTTTTTTTCTCCCCCCCCCGTCGCCTCTGCCGGCAAACTCAATTGATAAGCTTCTAAAGACAACGGAGTTATAGGCTCGGATTAAGCCCAGCCGGCGGAGACAAGTGGTTACAGAGTGTGACGCAGGAGGATCACGCCGGAAAAACAGGTAAATATGCTCTTAGAACTGCTGAAGAGCTGTGAGGAAATATGCAGAGCCGTAACGGCACCACGGCGCTGTTGAAGTGCAGCGCGCGGGCCATCTGGGCTCTGTTCATCTGTCATCTTATCGTTTGCCTTCAGCTCGCTGCTTCTGCCCTCCACTTGGCAGGGCTCCCCGCTGCACAGCTGGCTTTACAATCTCTCCCTCGGTCTGTCTCTCTCCCCGTCACTCACAAGTGTGTGTACACTGCAGCTTGTGTGTGTGTGTGTGTGTGTTTGCAGGCATATTTGCATGCAGTGGTTGTTAATCTGACTGGGGGTGTGCGTGGACCCACGATGAGTGGATCATTTGGACAGTTTTTTGTGACTTTTCTTTACATTCACTTTACTGCAGTCTACCAACGGTTCAAATATATTTGACCCGCTGTCAAGACGTTAAGGCAAAATTGTACCAGAAGTGGACAAATACCAATTCCATCGATGACTGTAATCCAAACTATGTGAATGCTTGTGTGTTTGTGATTATGTGTATTAGTGCGCGTGTCGTTTCAACAAGTTGTGCGGTTATTTTGTGGGATATTTGTTTTTGTAGGGTACAGTCGATCACTTTGTGATATTTTTTCTCTCTGCTACTTTTTCCTACTGTATTGGTAAAATAATTAGCCTGGGAGAAAATTAGTTTTCATGTCAAAACTGTAAACGTTCCCAGTAGGTCAAGTTAAACATGCAATTCTAAGATTGCGTCTTATGTATCAGAAAGTAACACAGTCAATTTGTTGCAGCTCAAATAAATTATTCATGAATTATGAATTTCAAGTCTGAAAGAAATAAAACTTTTCAACCTTTTCAAATGCACTGATGGAGTCCAGCATTCAGTGACGTGTGCGTGACTGTGTGTGTGTGTGTGTGTGTGTGTGTGTGTGTGTGTTATTTTTGTGTATGTGTGTGTGTGTTTGCCTGGGGCAGTACTGTGGGGAAAGCTATAAGACGTTTCCATTCCTACATGTGTAGTGTAATGCTCCGCGGCAGCAGCAGGAGTGACGGGGTTTGAAGGAGTGTTTCGCGTCTGAACTCACGTCACATTTGACGCACCTGCCTGGTGCAGGGTTGCGCCGACACTGTTTAACCTGTCTGTGTTTCTAACCCGCCCGCATGTGTGAGTCGGTAATCCCGAACGTGAACGCCTTCGTCTCTGACAAGTTACACCACTGGACGAGTGAAGTGAGGCCGCTACCGATTTCTGTCTTTGCTGGTTTGTGTTCATACAGTCTAATGAACGTAGACAAATAACTGAACAACAAGTACAATACACATCTTTTTACTGCTGTTAGAATCATGTAAGATTCAATAGCAGACTTACAGCAATGACCTTTAAGAACAGAAACAGATCCTAGCCAGTAAGCGGTGTTGCACCGTCCAGTTTCAATGAGCCTCCTGAAGAAGAGGGACGGTTTGCACTTGCGAGACAAAAGTGACAAATATGTATACAAATATGTCTCTTGACACAATTATCCTACAATATGCAACCTATTGTCCTGTTAGCAACCAAGATAGCCAGCCTGCTGCCTAAATGTGCCAACTCTGAAAGGTGCTTTGTATTCAAACACATAATATTTAATCCCTTTCATTATTCTGCTCTGATTCCAATTCAAGACTCACTTTCTGTCTGAAGTTTGCTTCAGACATTAAAGGTTTACTGTACTAAAACCACGAGAAAAGAGTTATCCAATCAGATGTGTCTGTTTTGTTGTCAAGGCAGAGGAAAGGTTAGCTCCCTCTAATAATTGGTTAGGACCTCATCACCGGGACAGAAGGCCCGGAGCCCCTCAGAGCTTAAAACAGCAGGTGAATTAAAATCACATTTTGATTTACAGTAGGTAAGGCCAAAAAATGATCGCCCCCAGGCCTTCCCTTCCTGAAAGCTCAAGGCCAGAGCTATCTCACAGGGTTGACCTTTTTTCTGTCCAGGGGTTTGAAGCTACCCGGCAGATCTGTGACTTAAGTCAGTCGGACAGCAAGATGGCAAAGTGATAAGATGGGGGCAAGGCACGGCAGAGGGAAAAACAGGTCAGAAACCAGACTGACAGGTTAATAACCAAATGTAAATTGCTCTGATGCGCTGCTTAAACAACATTTTTTCACTTTACATGATAGTATTTACAATTCAATTGGAATACTTTTAGGAATAACCCTTTTGATTCTTGACATCTGTGGACCATCACTGAATAAAGTATAAAGAATCAATGAATGGACCGACAATCGGTCTTCACCGCAGCTACTTCAAGGTAAGGAGTCGCCAAGGTTTTGTGGTCTTGCAGATTTTTACAATGCGGGTAAATCTGAACTTTTTTTTTTTTACATTATCCTTATTATTATTATTATTATTTACCTTTGTGTACCTTATTGTTTCAGTTAAAATGCACTGAGCAGTTCTGTTGAGTTATACTATAATAATAATACTGTTCTCTGTCATAGTTAGGCAGGGTCTCGCCGTCCCTTGTGTGTTCCTCCATTTATTTCCTTCCTTGTCTTTCTTCTTCACCAATCTGTCTTTGTGTGTGTGTGTTTTTGTCTGACAACTTATCTGACTTCATAAATTCCACCTAAAAACCAACAGTATAAAGACCCGCTCCTTCTCTCCACTCGTCACCAGTTTACCCATGTGGTACTTGAACCATGTTCAGCCAAACCCTGTCCTAGTTCTCACTGATTCCTCTTGCTTGTGTTTTTTTCTCGTTTTTTTGGTTAATTCTCCCAGTGCCACACATTGCCCATCCCTGTATTTCCTGGTTTATCTGCCACGCTCGGTTCATCGTTTGTGTCTCCTGTGCCTGAAGATGTAAACCCCGGCCGCCTGCCACACATCTTTACCTGTCCCAGTCTGTCAGGCTCCATCCTCAAAGGATTCACCACATTTGACAAGTTTTGCAATAAATGTTCCCGTTCAAACTTTTACCTCGTCTCTGTGTCCAAGTTCCACGCTTGGGTCGGGAATTATTGTCAGCATAACCCTCCCACTGAACTCCACTATTACTACTAGAACATCTTTTGCTTGTGCTTTTACTGCTAAAATAATTTGAATAAAAAGACAAATCCATACAACTCCAGGCAGTTTCCCTCACCAGGGTATATATTATGAAAGATGCATGTAGGACATAACGAAGGAAATACAAGGAAGCAGAAAGATTAAAGATTTTAAAGATTACAGAGCAATAATATAAATGCGATACACTGCGGTGGGATGGATAGGGTGGGTGGTTGTGTGTGTGTGTGTGTGTGTGTGTGTGTGTGTGTGTGTGGCAACAGAATAACGATTGGTATGTGGGTGAGGTTGTCAGTGCAAGGATTTGGAAGAAGAAAAAAAAAAAAAACGCGTGTGTCTGCATGGAGTGTGGGTGCGAGAGTGTGTGTATGAATGTGTGTGTGAGCGTGTTGCTTTCCATGGGGGATATAGCCAGTGGATCGCTCGCAGCATCTCTAGTCCCAGCATCCCCGTAGATGTGTGTGTGGTGTTCAGTAGATCGGGCTGCAGAGTGAATGGGCTCATTAGCGGTAGCAAAGAAACACATGGCCTGGGGCACACACAGACACACGACACACACACACACACACTCTCTCACTCTCTCACACACACACACAAACACACACACACACACACACACACACACTGAGTCACACTCCAGACTTGCATGCTAATGCCCTCAGTCTGTGAACACAACGAGCCTCATTTATAAAAGATTCTTATATTCTTCGGCACCAGTCTGAGCTTTAAAGCACATTCTGAGCAAAAGACCAACTTATGAAAAATTTATCTCGATGCCAAAATCAGCTGTTTACACGAATCCTCTCCAATGTACTGTGATGTTGCAAATGCAACTAACATTTCATCTAATGACTAATTAGGTGACGTACTCCCCCAAGATGTTAAAACTCAACGAGAAGACAATAATGGAAAGCCCACACAGCACTGAATTACAAATGGGAAAATGTTTGATATTATGGAAATGGGATGTACCACCTCCATGTATGACAGGATCGAGACGAGTTATTATTGACGATTATTCATGTTTGTTTCCTACCGATTAGATTAAATTTAATCAAATTAGAAATGAGGGGCACCAGGAGGGGATCATACCTGACCCCATAATTCGGGGGAATGAGATTCTAATTCTATTTGCACTGACATCACAAGAATGTATGTGGATTTTGGTTCACAAAGACCTTCAAATGTTGAAAAAAAGTCAAATAAATTCAGGATGCCATTCTTTCGCTGCTTGCTAAATTTTTCAGACGCTGAAGGCAAAACAATGAAAGAAAATTCTTCCAGCACACACAGCAGTAGCTCCAGCCCCAAGCTGAGGAGGAATGATTGACACTCTCAAATGAGAGAGGCGGAGGAGCAATGCTTTCACTGATGAATTCTTAAAAAAATAAATGAATTCTGCTCTGTCATTGACCAACAGATGTGGTAATTTATTACACAATTCATTTTAATTACATCTCAGTGAAGTTGACCAGATGAACAACTGTATATGTCAGTTGTTAGTATCACATGTCAGTCATACTAAGAATGAACAGTGAGTTGAGGTCTTAAAAGCAGCTGTTCACTGTCCACCCATGAAAATATTATTCAATTTATGAAAGAATCACAGCTGCATGGTTTGTATATAAAAGCTTCCTCAAGATACTAAGGAACTATAGCTGATGTCAGTGTTGTAGTTGCATCACTAAACCTTGAGTCGAAGTTGAGTGTCAAGTTCCCCGTGTTTGAGTTTGAGTCTGAGTCGGTACAGCACTGGCTTCCATACCTCATGCTCAAGCCACTCAGCCAGTTTAAGCAGGGTTGTTAGAGGACACACTCCTGATAGGGTCTGCAAATCTCTAGAAGTTAGCTCTTAGGTCGTGGGGCAATTTAGCTAGGAGGCGAGATACATGTGAGCCACATTTCAGCTACGTCCGGCCCTGTCTGCCCAACTGGTGCAACATTCCCACTAGTGCACGGATTTGAAGGGCAAATGACCTGGAGGCTCTGAAATCACCACCTGATGTTGGGTCCATCCGCCAGAGTTGAGGTCCCCTTCACGGCCATCTGCTGGGGCTGACCAAAAAACTCATGTGAGGGCTTTCATAGTATTGCAGATTGGGGACAGGCTGTTTGTTGTACGAATCAGCAATGAGCAGTGCTTTTTTAAGCTTCAGGTGCTCGGTCAGTACTTGGTACTTAAAATGCTCTCAAGCTTCAGCTGCGACTATGTTGTCCAACACGAGCTTCAATCTTGCTTCAATCAAAGTCGTGTGGGTCTTCATGTAAGGAGTTGGGGATTGTTGGCCTAGGTCCATGATAGTTCTGTAACCCTAACTCTTACCCCTTAACCCCCCTATGGCGTGCATCAGGGCAATGGCAATCCAAGGGGCAGTTCGTCCTTTTAGGAAGATCGTGTCTGCCATCTCTGCGTCTGTAGATGAGAGCTCGTGGGACATCTATTGTTGCCGCCGTGGCGATGATAACCTTCATCGGGAAGAGGGTGGCCCCTGTCATCAGGCTGATGGGGAACAACACCAGGTGAAGATCACTCCCTGTGCTCTTGTTGGTACATCTGTCCCTCTGCACTGGAGCCATGAGACGAAGGGGACATTCTATCTGGTGCTTGAGGAAAATCATCTTCAAGCTAGGAGATGATTCACCTAAACTATCTGATCCTGACCCTGCTCCCTCCAGACGGTCACAGAGCTCCTCAATTGTGTCACGTCGGCTGCCTTGTGCGGGTGAAGACTCACAACTAAGCGGCACCTGTGGATCACTTTCACGCTGACGTGGGTCATGATGACCACTAAGCAGCATCAGCTTGCCAGTGGGCGTAGGTGTCTATGATGCCTCACCCTCGCGGCGTCTGGGCCGTGGCTTGACAGCTAGTACTAGGAGAGCTAGAGATTATCTCTGTGAGGCGTCGCATATCTTGTCGCACCGGCTACTTCTTAAAACATCCGCAGATGTAACCTGTCTGGTTTGATCATCAACAGGATTGCGGTGGCTAGTAGGGTCCTGACCTCATAGTCCTGAAGATTTGGTGGCCGATGCCTGCGTCGGCTTGGGCTGTCCATATCTCGCTCTGAGCCTCTCTCATCTGATCTGGACTTGATCTTGGACTCCAGCAGTTGCTTGATCCGGCTCGAAGAACCAACAATTGTGTGAATGTGTGCATCGTGGATCCGAAGGTGTGGCATCTATCGCTTCTGGGTGTCCGAAAAGGACACGAAAGTTGTGCTCAGGTGTGAGTGCGGACAAAGGAAGGATGCCAAGTCCAGTTCTTGAGTTTAGACCATAGACTCCAAATACACCCACTCTTAAACAGAAACACTTACAGAGTGTGCATAGAGGCATGGCCTTTTTTACACCATCAAGTTGAATTAAAACAGCCAGGGCAAAGCCTTAATTTCAACAGCACTACCCCATATGTTGAACATATGCTCACTGTTTTGAATGAACGTTAAATGTTAGACCTGGTCGAGCTATAATGAGACCAAATTTTGTAAAAAGAGGCCTGAGGAAATCTTACTCACTGACTTACGGTCATCATGTACGTGTGTATGTATGCATAGTGATTCGCAGGATCCTATATGTTGCCTCCTTTGTGCCATAATACCCAGGTGAGCGCGAGCACGTCCTGTTATTTTTACACTGACCTACCAACACTGCGTATAGAGGACATCTGCTGCCTAATTTTAAATGGTGCAGAGTTCAGTGTGAGCGCAGGCTGGCGACCGAGGTTATCAAGCGGGCACCTGCCATCGCAGATGTTTCCGTGAATTAGAGCCACTCCACCTCCAGAAGCCTTCACAGAAACTGAATGTGCAATGACCTTCAAATATTTCTGCTTCTAAAACACAAACTTTGATGCTCACTGAAACATTTCAGCAGCCTCGTCATCTTTTTAGGGGAAATCGGGTCAAATGTAGCTCTAGCGTAAGTTCAGTCAGGAAGACTGCGGTTGTAGTTTAATTCTCATTCATCCTGCCTTTCATCCACTCACACTTGCTCACTCTCAGTTGCCTGCTGTCATTTCCCTGGCCTGTCATTTCAGCAATCAGCTGGTCTCATCTATCCAACAGCATTGCATCACACCTGCCTTGTTAGCCTATCATCTTTCTGATGTCTGTTTGAATATGAATTCTCTCCCTGCCTAAGTTCTCTCCTGCTGCTGTTCTGTGCTACCTCCTCTTCCCCATCACCGCCCAGTCTTAGGGGGCTCACCCGTTCATCCCTCCATCACTCAGCAAGTCATCAACCACCATCACCACCAGTGGCTGGACTCCATGGGAGAGATTTACTCGGCTGCTGCTCAGGACGAAGCCCTCAACTACAATATTTCCCCATGGAGACTAAGCACCAAAGACTCAATCGACACTTTGTCATCACATATCACAAATGTGTAATGAATATCATTTTCTTCATTCATTTGTCTCTACTGATTTAAAATAACACATCTGTACATATCCACTGAGAGTTATGTCACAGGCTCTGAACTGAACAGTGTTTTTTTTTTTATACAGAGAAAAAGACCAGACGGTTATTCTGCACTGACCACAGCCGTCTCCAATGTATGTTTCACTTCAAAGAACATATATATTTATAGCTTGTTTGATTAATGTTTATCTAAATGTCAACATGCAGACTAAACCTAGATTCCACCTTTATTTTTCTAAGCCAAAACATCATGACAATAGTACATATTACCATTTGATACATGCAACATGTACACATCTTTTGCTCCATTATGTTGCACCACAATAGATATGCAGCAGAGGAATAAATCACAATCTCACAATACAGAGTTTGGCCATTTGTCTTACCTTAGGGCTGTGCCTCTGGCTTTGGGCTTGTCAGACGCCTGTCAATACACACACACGCACGCGCGCACGCACGCACGCACGCACACACACACACACACACACAGAAACCACGTAAAATGTTAATATATTCAGTTTGAAGTTTGAGCACAGTTTTATCATTGCTCACATGCAAAGAATGGATGAATACAGAACTTGGGTCAATTTGCACTTTTCTTTGAAGGCTCACAGGATTTAACCAAGATGTGCTTTTGTTGTATCAAAGGAAAATGAAAACAACCTGCAACACAAGAAGACTTGAAACCATTATGCATGCGTGTGTGTGTGTGTGTGTGTGTGCTCATGTTAAGGGGATATTTGGCTTCAAACTTAAGAGAATGAGAATGATAGACAATGAAAACTAACAATGAATCACAGTTCACATTATCAATAAATCTATCAATTCCTTGATTTGATTAGATTAAGTGTTATGTTGTGTAAATAAAGGAGAGAGCAAAGTGTGTGTATGAAACAGTTCTGCTATAAACTTTATGATACGTTTTTCCAAATAATGTAGAAATGGCCTTTGACAGTGACAAAATGTGGGTCATATTAAAACTGTCATCATATAGGTTTAGTATGATACATTTAAAGCCCCATTTGACTTCAAATTTCAAAATGTATAGATTAACCTACAGTATACAAACACCAAGAGGTTTTGTGTCTGTCCCTGAAAAATTAACTTGTACAAAAGGTGCAGCGCTAAGAACATTATTTATATTTCATATGCACTTTTTATTTCAGTGTCATTTACCACATATATCATGTGACACTACTGCACTATTACAAATACTACTACCACTGTTGAACATGTAAAATGTCAAACAGTCCTTGTTTCTGTGCGTTTGCAGCAGTTATGGCTGTAGTTGCCGACATGTGATGGTGAAAAGAGTAGTCGGTCCACTCGGAGAGATTTTGACAGTCAGTTTTTGCAATGATTTCAGAATAAAGTCCTTCTTGTTGTCATTTAACATGTTGACAAGGCAGTTGAAATCTTTTGAGGAAAATAAAAAATCTTTTAAATCTTTTAGTCTCAAATTAAAATAAAAATCTTTTAAATCTTTTAATCTCAAATTTTAAAAAAAAGAATCACATGCAGTTATTACATGGTGTGTTACGAGTCCATGTGGCTGGCTACTTGTCTGTGCATGACTGCTCCTCTCCTCTTTAAGAACACAAGGTTTTCTCGTCATCGAAATGAAAACGTCAAAAAAAAAGGAAAACCTCCTTCCCTCTCCGTATCTTCTCTTCCTTTACCCGCTCCGTCCTTTAATTCCTGCCTCTCCACTCTCTCCACCCCGACCTGTCCTGTCCTGACTCCTTTGTTTACATTCATACTTTCCCTCCTCTCAGCCAAAGAGGGGGGTGATTAGGATGGGCCCTCACCCCTCCCTTCACCCTGCTCGTGCTCCTTCCCTCCCCTCCCTGGCAGCTCCCGAGTCAATTTTGTGCATGCCTACATCAATTAGAATAACAAAACAAAAACAGTGGACACAATTTCTGCAAATATCAGCCGATATTTCATCTTCAAGCACCGAATGCGGGCTATTGAAATGAATTGGACGAACAAAAGCAGAAGCTCTTTCTCTTATTTGGCTTGTTGTTTCTCTCTCTCTCTCTCTCTCTCTCTAGGAAGACGGTGATTAACTGGACCAGTGAAGTTTCAGATAGATCGATGCGGAGCTGCAGGCCAGAACAACAAACCTCCTCAGATCTTTGGCTCTGGGAGACTTGCGCGGCTCATGTACAGGATGTATGAGTGAATGTATTTAGCGGGCCGGTGGCTTTACTCGGATTTTGAATGGAGGAACAACCCCACGTGTGTTTATTCGCACAATCTCCCCTTGTTACGGCGCGGCTGCGAGTATTGTTCGCCGGCGAACGGGACACGCTGTTTCACCAAAGGCAGGACAATTCAAACCTGAGAGATTTCGGAGACTTAACGCGCTCCGTGTGCGATTTATGTTTATTTGTCAAATCTCCATATCCTCTTCTCCCTCTCCCTCTCCCTCTCTCTCTCTCTCTCTCTCTCTCTCTCATATGTGGGTGCAAGACATCACAGCGTTCTTTTCGCATCAGGCCAGGCGATTCAGTTTGTAACGAGGCTTTAAACACCCCCGCTTCATCTTCCGCAGGAACGGAACAAAGAATTCTCTGCCCGTCTGCACAGTGTCGCTTCGCACTTTTTTCTTTGCGCGAGAGACTTCATGAAGCATTTGTAACACCTGAACGCCGGTGTTCAACATCCTCAATTTCTGACGCAACTCTTGCACTGAGCCATCTCTGCTGAAAAATGTAGCAGCCACTGGATTTTCACTTGTGCAAAAAACAAAGACGGCCCCACGCCCCCCCCCGGATGCCAGATTTTAGCATCTCTGCCCTCGACTGTCAGCCGGCGCAGACCTCCATACTCGCACTGGCCATCTGACTGTGCTCAGAAATGATGTCAGGCGGGAGAATCTATCTTTCAGAGCAAACTCGTGGATCATCAATCACCGATAGCGCTCGATACCAGACAAATTGAACGCGCTTTCTCTTCGCCACATGTCAACCAAAGATGTGGGATTTCTCTATTTGCTCAGGTGCCTTCGGGCCCATGTAGTCACTTTCACACGTTCCATTTACTCAGTCACCTTTTGGAACCTATCGACCGCTGCCTCTCTGTTCCTCGCGCGCTTCTTGTTTACGGTGGGTTGTGCTGACCGTCCAGTTCGCTCCCACCATCTGCTCCGAGTTATCTCCGTCTCAAGGTCGATTAGTGGCCTCTGCACTTTGCTTTTCTCTTTCTGTTGCGTTCTGCTGGACCGTATTCCACCGACTGTGCTCTGCCCCATGTAATCTGGCTGCATGTGTACAGTAGTTCAGTTGCCAAGACACAACCTGAGCCTGAGTCCCGACACAACGCTGGACCCGTCATCGCCTGAACAATACTGACAACTTAAAAAAAGCTCGTGATTGTAGAGACGAAATAGAGCAAACTGGGTGGAAAATACCACAGTCAAAATAAACCAGTGTAATTGTTCCGAAAAGTCAGGTTTGAGTTTCTTTAATCAGAGTTGGGCAACGTGCAGTGTTTTGACCCATGTCCTTGTCTTCTCTACAAACATCCACACGCGCTTTTCTTTTCAGTTTTTCCTTATTTATACAACAGTTCCGCCACTGCACATTAAAACTAACACAAACTGTGATTTGCGGTCAACATGATAACTAATGCATGTGCTTTTTGCCATTGAGCTTAACCTAAAGACAAAGAAACGGGGTCAGCAGGAGGAGATTTCATATGACTGAAGTCATAATCCATAATAATTTCATGGAATCCAAACCCCTTCCTTGACGCAAATTATGACTTTAAAGCTACAGTGTGTAATACTTAGAAGAACGTATTCACACAAATTGAATATATTGCTCATAACTATGTGTTCATATATGTATAATCACCTGCAACAAAGAACCCACGTCTTTGTCGTGAGCTTTGAATGAGTTAAAGGTAGTCACATGAAGGGGACCCGACCTCTGTGTTAGTCGCCATGTTTGCAACGTGGTGTTGTGCTGCGTTCCGGTTCCACTGCGACTCTGGAGGTAGGATCAAAAATCACCACCCCTGCCTATAATGGAAGGCAGCATTAAATGTGGTCGCACAGAACGGTCCAGGACTCGTCGCATTAGTGTTGAATTTCCAGTGTACAATGTACGTCCTCCTTGATATCAGCCTCGGCGTTTACTATTCACACATGAATCACCAGTTACCATTGATGCAAATCAAACATCTCCTATTGCGGCTGCTCCACATTCTCAGGGTGTTTGGAGCCTGCGTTGTTACCGCAAAAGGAGGTTAAGTTTGGTTTTTTTCACCTCTCAGATTGTTTGTACGTTGCTTAGGTTGTAGGTTGATTGCTTGATTGGTGTGATTGCCAGCATTAGTACGCAAAAACTCCAATAAGGATTCCCACGAAAGGATGTGACATGGGCCAAGGAAGGACCCATTCAAGTTTGGTGCAGATCTGGAAAAAGAGGTGGGTCCAGGATTTCTTTTCAGTTTCTCACCAATGTCCCAAGGAATAATTCATGGATCTTGATAGAAGAAAGAAGAAAAAAAAGGCATATTGATATCTAGGAGTGTGTGGAATTTGGTTTGGCTTGATTGAATTTAAAGGGGCTGTCGGGCCGTGGCAGAGGTTTGCGCTCGACTGACTCTAGTTATGTATGCTTTCTTGTGTGGCTGCTCGAGACACAAACAAAATGGGGACCTATACCCGCTCACACTGATGCCCTTGTTCTGTCGTGGTTCCCAAACCCCGCAGGGTGCCTTTAACCCGACTACTTCTGTCGCTACAGGCCGCCTCCTGAAAGTCTATTCTTAGGTTGAATGTTTTTTACGTCATGTAAACAGAACATGCACTAACACCTTTGGAAAACCTTCCTCAATATTTTCTTCCGCAGCCGGCTGACTGTGCCGGAGTCGTGACCGTGTCCCCCGGTGCACGGTGCACGGTTTGGGGTTTTTTTTTTTACCAGCTGCAACTCTACTTTTATATAAAGACAGAGCTTTTAAGCTTGACTTTGCTCCGACCAAGGTGATCTGTCATCACAGCGCGCAGAGGAGAAGGCGGGGAGATAGAGAGACAAAGGACAGTGCTGCAGCGGTAATTGGGTTGCTGTTTTTCTGTCAGTTTCTAAAGTCATTAGGAACGCGGCTCTCTTCCCGAGCGCTCCCTCGCTCCCTCTCCTCTTTTCCCCCGCTCTCCTCCGTCCCTCCATCCCTCCTTCCTCTGCTCCCTCTCTCAATTCCCTCCTCTCCTACGTATCTTTGCTCTGTGCCAAAAACATATTCATCATACTCTCCTGCTGCCCTCGCAGCACTGTGCCACAGCATACTAATGACAGTGTGCGTCTGTGTGTGTGTGTGTGAGAGGGAGGGAGAGAGAGAGAGAGAGAGAGAGAGAGACAGGGAGAGTGTGTTAGAGAGACAGAGAGACTGTCAGCATGTGTTTATGTGTTTGCTGGCATAAATGTCTGTGAGTAAGCCATAAGTCTGCTTGGGTATATATGCTATATGTTTACATATGTATATGGTTGCATGTGTGCGATACATTTTCAACACGTCTGTGTATTAAATGATGAATGTGTGTGTGTGTGTGTCTGTGTGTTGTTGTTGTGCTTTACTTCAGGCTACAAAAGCTTGATAATACACCATGCAGTCATTTGCTATAAGCCTGTTAACAGCACGCACGGGGGGAAAAAAAAAACGCCGTTGAATTCGCGTCTCCCCTCTTGCCGTCTCTCTCGCTCCATCCCTTTGTCCCTCGCTCTGTCGTCTCGTTTCCAGCCCCGTTCACCTTTGCATCGTGTCTCGCGCTGTCGGCCCGCCTCGTCCGTCTTTGTCTCTTCCCTCTTTTTGCCCCGCTGACTTACTCGCTTCTCTCCGCTCCTTCTCACTCGCGCTCCCTGTTTATTTGCAGCGCTCCGCAGCTCTGCCTTGCACAGTCGTTCAAAATGAACGACACGGACGCCAAGGTAAAACAGAGGGGGAGGACAGTAACTTGTAACTCGAAGACAGTAACTTGTAACTTGTGAGCCTGTGATAGTGGTAGGTTTGTCTCAGAGTAAAAAACCCCCCGCACATTTAAAACATTTGTCTTAGTGTTCCTCTGAAACATATTGGATGAGTCATCTCAAACACAAGGTCAAACACTGAGTGTATCCAGTCAGATGTGAGCTGTGACGACCAGTCACCTCATCACATCGAGCTGTGAAAGAGCCGAGTGGCGGAGTTGTTTCGATCCAGCCTGACTCCGTCTGAAGATTTCAAAAACTAGCCTCTATAGTTGACTTAGAAACTTAACTAAATCATTTTGTGTTCAGTATGTACAAAAACACAAGACAACGTGTGCTATGTTTTATGTGCACTCTCGAAGTTTAAGATGACAAAAACAAGTTCCCGTGTTTTCATTTCGTCGTGTCCTTGAGGAGGGATGAAAGCACTGCGATTCAGCAGCAAACAGGAGGCAAACAACTGAGGACGCGTTTTTGACGGAAAAGTGCGATAAGCAGAGAAAAGACGTAGACAAATGAACTGTATCCCATTTCATCCGGTCTATTCATCCTAATGCTGAGTGTAATTATATATAAGCACTATGATTAAGGAAAGCCACTTGCCATAATTCTGAATGCACACTGAATATCTGTTATTAACAGATCTACTTTCCGCGTAATTACAATAACTAAAACCACTACAAATGACCTGCCATCATTTATAATTATAATATCTGCCACCGTGGTAATTATGCAATCAGAAGGCCAGTTAAAAGGGAATGAGAGGAATTGCTATCTTTTCATTAACAGAGAAAAAGAGCCGGACTCTTTGATGAGCGCCGATATCAGCTCGCGCAGTGGGGGAGGGGGCAGCCGCCCGACCCCCACCGACCGCTTTGAACTCGTCTCTGGCATCGTTAGCGCGTGATGATGATAAGAGGAGAGGGGGGGGGACACACACACACACACACACACACCGTGGGGGCACCGTGCCACTTCTCATACTGAAAAACAAGACAAGAGGGGCAGCACCACTGTGCACGGCTCCAATGTGTCCCACGTGCCCTGAGGTGACAAAACCCTCAGTCAACGGACACAGAAGTTAAGGAGCTGAAACGTCCCCCCGTGGATGAGAAGCAACGCGGACGCGTCGCCCCGTCGAGGTGCGTCAGCCTCACGCAGGGATGTGGCACGTGGGCCCGGCCTGACAACGGTCACCATTCGAACCGTAACTACTCCTGGTGGCGTTTCTCGGGCACACGCTGAGCAGTTATTTAATCATAATCGGTTAATAAGTCGTTCATGAAACGAACGACAGAAGCGCCGCAAATGTTTTTGTCGGGGTCGCTGAGCATTTCTGGTTCCACGCAAAAAGACACAAAGCGGCCAAAACAAACATGCAAAATGACAGGAGAGACAGGCAAGGTGACAGAAAAAGGAGCACCAACGTTTTGGTAGAAAAACAAATTAGGTGTGAGATGTAATAACAAAAAAAGTTACGTCCATGATTTAAAAAAAAATCCATTTTGAGTCATTACTGAAATACAGAGTGAGAGAAAAGAAAGACGACAAGGTCCATTTAGTATCTGTGCTGGCAACTCCCCAAAAAAATTCAAAATCAAAAAAATTGAACAGCTCCGTCTGCTGATGATTGAAAAAGCCCCAGAAAGGCCTCTGAACGGTCGTTGACGTGAGATTCTTTTCCTCCTTTTTCGAAGGTCAAGCTCCTTTTTCCTTTCTTCAGTCAAAACAAACAACTTAGTTTTATAATGCGTCATATTAGTCGTTACTAATCTGCAATCGTTCATTTTAATAGCTTTTCCTTAAACAGGTGACAGATTATAAGTTAACACCGTAAAGGTTCACAGTTGTTTCTTCGGTGTCACGAACAACACATCATCCTTCCGCGGCGAGCAGACCGGCGATCCGTATACCGTGCAAAAACACTTTGCTCGGCGACTTTTATTCCTGGCGTGGTCAAAGCATCTGATGTAGAAGAACAGTCAGTCGTGACCGCTGTCATCAACTCGCCCTTCGCCGGCAGATACAAAGAGCCGTCACCTTGAAACCCTTAACGCCCCCCCCCCCCCCCGAGTCCTTTCCGCGTGGGGGCAGTCGGGTGCAGCTCCTCCGTGAGGAAGAAGAGCACATTTATGGGAAAAGTGCCCCCGAAACTCCGACTGCTGCGGAGTTTACACTTCAACCTGCTCGTGTAAACTCCGGCTCCGCCAGACGGTTCTCGTGGAGCCCGCGGGGTGGCTGAGAGGCACTCGTGGGAGAAGGGGAACCGCTTGTCCACAGTGTTTACACGGAGAAACGCGAGCTGTTACCTAAACCTTCCGCGGCTTCGGCGTAAACATTGAACTGATTTGAAGTGCCTTGTCTTTTGACATCCAGACACCCAGTTACTGGAAGGAACCTGTTCTCTTGCTGTTTGATTTGACACATCAACATGTTGACCACAACCGGTCTCGTTCAGGTGATTGGACACTAGCGTCATGTTTATGTTTCTTCAGATTATTGATACTAAGCAATGGAATTTATGAACATGTGCATTTATGAACATGTGCAGTGCCTCGGCCCCTGTGATTTAACTATCAACTTTAAAGAAAGAAACATTTTTTTTTAAAGGGGAGCTTTGCACATGAACCGACTGGAATAACTTGCTATCATTCAACACACAAATCGTCGCCGCTTTTCTAGAAAAATCGAATATGATATCTGGATGGAACCCCTCCCCGTGTATAGTTATGGCAGTAAATACAAAAGTGGTCGGTCGTGTCCAGTTTTCTCAAAAAGGAGAAGAGGCTGTAGATAGCTCACGTGACTGTGTTATTTGTCGGCTATGATGCCTTTGTAAACTCCTCACTTGCTTGATGCTGCTTCTCTTCATCTCAGAAATGTTAATGGCGTTCTTTAACTTGTGTACAAATGTTTGTATAAAGTTAGTGAATGTTTCCTGTCCTGGCGCATTATCACTTGTGGTAGTTGCTCAACTTGTAGCTGCTGCCAGTTTCACTAAAAGCCTCAAAAAACAAACATTTGGTGAGAAAAATGTCTTTGGCGAACCTTAATTCTACTTCACATAGCCCTGGGTGTTCTGGAAGAGAAAAACGTGCAATACATTTGTAGTTGATGCTAATCAGAGACTTAAAAGTGAGATAAATGGGGCTATGTTAAAGCACCTGGGACTGAAGGGGTTAAATATTTAATGGAGATATGGTGCCCGTATGAAAACTGATTGAGAGCGATTGGCTGCATGGATCGACTGACGAAACAGTAAATGAGGAGAGGGACGAGTGGTGAAAACGGATGGCTGCCGGGGGACACGGGTTCAATTGATTTCTGGACGCTGAATGTTCGCACGTGAAATGAATGTAACGTACGTGAACGGGGGATGACTGAGGGACGGGCGCATGTTAAATGACATACGGATGAACGAGCGAGCGCTCACCTGTTGTTCGGCCTCCTCCTCGTCGCTGCTGATCTTCAGGTCATCCTCCAGCATCCTGCACAGAGACACAGGGACACGTGTTACTGCCGCCGTGCAAACGGATTAAGTACGCGGCAAAGGCGACGCGCCCGGCGGCTCACGTCGTGGGAACGAGGCCCGCTCTGCTGCGCGCCACATGTTCGCCTCCGAGAGTTTCGGGGAGAGTGTTTCCAGATTTGTTTTTTCACCTGGAAATTTTCTGTCCGACAACCGCCGACCTGCAGCCAAGAGCAGAGGACGTGCGCGGCCGAGGTCAATCCCTCGGGGCCGCGCGTGGACGCTCTGTTTTACGGGGCCTCTCCCCGGGACGAGGGGGCCTCTAATAGTCCTGTTTGTTTTACTCCACCAAAGCAGGAGATGCAATTCGAACAACGCAGATGTGTACAGGCTGTGAAAAAAGATATATACATGACACAGTCGATAGCATGACCTCCCTCGTAGCAATCACCCGCTCTTTACCGCACAAATTATTCAGTATTTATGTGCTGTGCATTGGCGAGCTCCCATGTTTTATTGCTTTATATAAACCTCCCGCACAATACTACTGTTATTTTAAGCTGGCACTGCTATTGTTATGACAGGAGAACCCCCTGAAGGGTTTTTTACTGCCTCACGAACCACTCTTGTCAGTGCACCGCACCGCAAGCGAAAAAAAAACACAACACTCCCCAGCGCTGTGCTGTTTTCATATGGGACCGTATGAGTCTTGAATAACTGAAGCACAATAAGAAAAAAAAAAACCTTTGCAGATAAGGGGCACAGTGCGGCACGCGGCGATGATAGATACGTTTGAATGAATGAATAATGGATTCATATTCTATTTCATAAGGAGGGGACAGATGGAGAGAGGGAGATAGTGAGCGAGATGAGAGATGATAATGACGGGGAAGAGAAGACAGAAGGGGAGCGAGAGAGAGAGAGAGAGAGAGTGAAAGGGAAGTGTGGAGGGGAAAGGAATGAAATGTAACAGAGAGAATCGGAATCTATGAGAACAGATGCAGTCAGATACGAGTGCGTTATGGACTAATGCACGAACGACGCGCGGCGCTCAGAAAGCATGGTGTTTTCCGCAAGGTGCAGATGCTCTTAGTCGACTTCAGAAAATGGAGACTTTATGTCTCGCTCGCAGACGCTTGTCTGGGAGGATGTTAATATTTTCCGAAAGCCAAATCAAAAGCCGCACTCGGGCTAATGAGTAATTGCTCGATGTACGACGCGGCGTCAGACGCGCTCAGACTGCAAAAACCAAAACAACGCGCGCGCACACACACACACACACACACACACACACACACACACACAAATCTGTCTCTGCCCGACTCACAGGACAAACAAGGCTCCGGTCGGATGTCTCCGTGTTATTGCCCACAATAATCGAATATTCAGACGGGCTCGCGGCCCTCGCTGTCTGTTTCTGCTGTGCTTAATAAGATGAAATGTAATCCTCTCATTTTGCCATTTCTTTTGCTCCGTTCTCGGTGACGAGCGATCGCCGCTCCGCTGCCTCTGCAGGAGCGCGTCGAGGCCCCGGCTCCCAGCGAGCGGGTTGAGACCCCGAATAAGGGGCCGCGGAGCCAACCAAGGGGTCAGAAGGTGAACGAAAAAGATTTCTGCTGCACCAAATTATGTTGATTCTTAACTTTTTTCATGCAAATTCTTCCTTCTATAAACTGCTCCAAATGAAATGGGGGTGGAGAGTCACAATGAGGGGGAACTGGCCAGGAGACGTACGGTATGCAGCTGGCAGCAGACGATGATTTGTTTTAATAGGCACCACTAAGGACGCAGACAAAATATAAAAGACCTAAGGGACTGGACAGAGGTGGAACACCACTGCTGTGCTTCATTCTGTAACGACGCAGACATTTGAACGCACACTTTTTGAGGTCGTTCGATTGGTCTTTCTCAATTTTGACGTCCCCTCGTGACATCACATTCACACGGCTGAAGCGTTTGTCCAAAGCGACCTTGCGAGTGCAAGTGCATTGAAACCTAAACTCGTATCTTACTGTGGGAACACGACAGCGCTTTGGCTGCTTGTTGTCCCGTTGTCTTCCTCTGACCGGTCAGCTGTTGATGGTGACAAGCAGGGTGCGATTTGCCCGGGGGGATGCGTGGGAGTTCCCACCCCTTTTCCGGTCTACATATCCCTGCCTCTTATTTTTTATCCCCGGGGGGGGAATCAAAGTGATCAACGCTACTTCACCAATAGAGCATACAAAATACCTAAAATAGAAATGTTTAAACTAAGTAAAGCGCCATATTGTGAACAGTCTACAGCGCGGTAGACTGATGAAATCCAAATATGGACCAGCCACTGTCAGCGCTCGCGTTCGAGAGACAATAGCTGATTGACCTAATGATCCCGGTCCCATCAGCCCCGATCAATGCACGGCCTTTCAGGATGTCGCCAAGCAGGAATATTTCGAAGGGGCACCAAATTTTGGCACGTCTTGTCTTGTTGTGCACGTGTAACGGAGGTCCAGCCAGTCGAGTGCAGCGTACGAAGCCTCACTCGCGGAGACATCAAGGGGCGTGCCGTGGCTCAGGAGGTACAGTCGTTCGTCCACCAACCCAAATGTCGGCGGTTCCATCCCAGTTTCCGCCAGTCCGCATGCATGTTGTGTCCTTAGGGAAGACACTTAACCCTAGATTGCCTCTGACGGCTCTTCTGACAGTGCATGAATGTGTATGAATGGGTGAATGGGACTTTGCCGTGAAGCGCTTTGAGTGGTCTATATGACTAGAAAAGCGCGATGTAAACACAGTCCATTTACCATTAACAGACGTGCTAGGGTTTTCACCAATCGCACCCTGGTGACAAGTCATCAGAGTCATCAAATGTTTTCACGGTTTTCAGTTTTTTACAAACTGCTCCTCGTGTTACTAACCCTGGACATGTTGGCGCCTTGCTCCAGTTGGACCCACATGTGAAGCGGTGGTACTGTGAGAGTGGTCAGTGCACAAAGGAAGAAAGCTCAGACGCCGGCCCTTTGGCGACTGGAGAGTCTCACTGACTTCTTCCGCTCTGTTACAGACACGCGATCGCCTGGTCGCCATGCGTCGGATTAATAAACCTCGCGGAGCGGGAAGATGCGCCGCGCGCTCTCTCTACTCTCGGCTCCGATGAAGACGTTTTCTCTGAGATTTTGTCCTAATGTGGCATCAAGGTCCAGGGCCTGTTTGAGAGGGATTACTGCCGGATGAGTTTTCTGTAATGGTCAGCCACGCTCAACATACGACAAAAAAAAAATAATAATACAGCAATTAGCGTCAACGGGACAATTACTCTTGAACAAGACGATGTAGGCCTATTGATGATCCTGAACATTTTACGCTGTTGAGCATCACAGTAAAAACAGAGAGAGCGGCCTAATGGCTGCCGTAAACCAGGCATGGTTTGTAACCAATAACAATTATTTCACCCTAATAAACAAAGCAGCATTTATGCTTGAATTCACGATGGGGGGAAAAAACAAAAAAAAAATTACACCTTAGGGTAAACGATAGTAATCAAAAGAAACAGGCTTATCGGCTTTGGAGGCAAAATAGAGTAATAAGCCACGAAAAGCACGGCAGCTCCGGCAAGCATCATCTTAACGGAGATATAACTGAGGAGGAAATGAGAGTTTACGTGCCGACCTGGAAGTTTAATCAAGCCATCCGAAGGAATTAATGCTAACTGTAAGATTGCCTCGACATTTGCTTCCCTTGCAAGAGTTTTGCATCATTTTTTTGTTGGGGGGCCATCAGGTCCATTTCTGGCACCGTGCATGCCGTATTTTCTCTGCTTTTTAATAAGGTTTCCGTCAAATGTATAAATAATGCATTACACTTCACCGCAAAAACTCAGCTCTTAAAAAACAAGGAAAAGAAATACAATGGGTGAAATATTAGATAAATAAGCAAAAAATATCTGCCAAAAAGAGAAGGGAAATTTAGAAGATTTCGAGTTCAACTTTTGCCCCATGTTATTGCTTCTCTCCTAGTCCTTGAGAGCTGAATTTCAATCATCACTCAGTTTAACCTTTATTAAAATCTCAGCAATAGATAATTCATATCTTAGAAATTATCCTCTTAGAGAATTAAGGACGACAAAGATTATTGTGTGTTGTTAACGCATTACAGGTAGTAACACTTGAGTTGTCATATTGAAAAGATTATTTTAGGGATAATATGACAGAGGATAGAGAACAAAAATCCTCTTCTCCACCCTCAAGCCGATCATCTTGTAAACTAACAGCCGAGAGACTCAAATCAACTGTTCTTGAGGATAAAGGTCTCCTATGAGATCTTTTTTTGTGAAGCATGGTTCACAACAGCAGGCGCTTCTCGTAAACAGCCAACTCAAAATGTTTGAGGTTTCTTTAATTGTACAAATCACAGCAGCTCTAACCTTCGCCTCCGCTCTTGTTTCTCCCAACTCTCGATTCAATTATCTTTGGTGGATGTCAATGTCTGAGGGGTTCACATACTTTTTTTTACAAAATATACTCTGTGAATGTTTGAATGAATGTTGGTTGATTTTTTTGCCACGGTATGATTTGGGGGGAAGCGTTTAGCAAGCCGTCAATCTCCGAAACAGAATGATTAAGCTCGTTGTGGCCAAGCACAGGATAAATCAGGGTTGGGAGGCTGATGCACGAGTCAAGGTTTCTGCCTTCTCCAATCCCATCCTGCCATGAATCCTGCTGTAAAGCTCTGAGAGTGGAGTCGGCTGCAGCCAGAGATGTTGCAATGTGCTCCTGGCTGGCGTTAAATTAATGTAGCTGCACTTTCCTCCTCTGATCCGTGCAATCTTTTTTTCCCACAACCAGCAGTGAATTTCATCCAAGAATCCAAGCTTAATTTTACCTGGAGGCAAACGCAGCAGCAGCAGCAGCAGCAGCAGCAGCAGCAGGTCAGTAATGATAGTGTGTGCGTATGCGCGCGTGTGTGTGGGTGCGTCAGAGGAAGAAACAGATACTTACGACTTCTGTGGTGCAGTTGGTGGTTTAGCAGCAGGCTTGTTAGCTGACACACTACATCGCTCTGCAACACAACAGAGGATATTCAAGTATCACTGTTATACATGTGTCATGGGGTGTGTGAGTTCGTGTGTGCGCGCGTGTGTGTGTGTGTGTGTGTGTGTGTGTGTGTGTGTGTGTGTGTGTGCCTTGATTGCAAGATGACAAGATGCCAGACTCAAATCACTGTAGATGTGTATTAATATTGTCATACTGGAAAACATGACACTCCTCTCTACCGCAACTAAAATAGTGTGCGCACACACACACACACACACACACACACACACACACACACACACACACACACACACACACACACACACACACACACACACACACACACACACACACACACTCACGCACACACACATGCACAAAGAAAGAGGGAAGGAAAAGCAGGACAGGCAGAGTGTTATGGCCGAGTAGACATGTAAGAACAGCGGGATAGTTTATTTACACAATACTTGCAATAAATGAAGTATTAAGGAATATTGGATTTGCCAATAAAGTATATGATACAGTAAAGTATAATATATGTAGTATCTTGCATCAATGTAAACATTTATGTTAATTAACCAGGTATTTAAAGGGTTGCACAACCAGACCTACAGTACAAAAAGCAAACAAACATCTGACAACGCTAACAATAAAGACGTTCATTTTTATTTTAAAGAAAAGACAATTCAAAAGTCTTGCTTAAAGTCCACATACTACAGTTTTTTGGGATAACTCCTGATGATGTCACCACATGTAATCTGGGCCTGGACTTTGAGACTTTACAGAAGTCTGTAGTTAGGGGTGACATTTGTAATGGAGGAGCGTTAAATAATGTAAAAAAAAAACAAGGAAGGGGAAAAGATGCAACTGAGTTAAACTATGAAGGATCCAAATATCCATTTATACACATTTACACCTGGTATAATTAACATTATCTGGATGATAACCTATTATCTACGGGCCTTTGCACTTACACCTGGTAAGTGGTCACATTACCTCAATTCTGTCAGAACTGTGATAGCGTGTGCATTCACACCCAGTATTACTGTAACCTTTCCTTCCTTTCTTTTTTCCTTATCTAGATCAGATATTCAGATACAAACATGGGATCTAAAGTCCATGCAAAAATCTTTCCCATCATATATTTCTAACTATATTTCCCCCCAAAATCTCTAAATCTCTAATTCAATCACACGTAAATGCTTGGAGTCTGTGGTCCTTGAGATTCCTTGTTGTTTTAAATAATAACCACCATGGAGTCGAACAATCAATCGAACCAATGGAGCTGTGTGTGTGTGTGTGTGTGTGTGTGTGTGTGTGTGTGTAAAACCCTTGTTTGTCTGATTACTTAACATAAAGATAAAAGCCAAGGTTTACAGACTTTCATCCTCCTGTGGCTGTGAATTTATTTGAACATCAGCTGCCTCTCCCACATCTCTTCTGGGTGGTATTGCCTTCACACCCTCCCCGGTGTTAATTATCGCGGCGCTCGTGTGCTCGTGTCGATGCTGGGAAACTTACTCTGGGTGTTGTAGCCTGAGGTCGCATGCTGCGACTCCTGGAGAGAGGGAGAGAGAAAGCCAGGGGGAGAAACAGCGAATGAATAAACCAACAGATGTCATTATTGATTTCACAGCGAGTACAACGATGCCATTACACAGGATTCAGATCTTCTCATCTCCCGGTGCCCACACTCCACCTCATTCTTAAAACTCACTGGCAGGATTAGTGCGACGCTGGGGGCTGGAGGCCTAATGCATTAACAGCTGGGTCAGATTTACCGCCTCTGTGTTCACATTGTTTTTCTCTTTTGACATCGCCGACAATTAAGTGTTTTGCATGGGAGTGAATCATAAACGCACAAACGGCCGATATTGCTGCCATTTCCGAGATGAATGTTGAATATAACATTTATGTCGGTTTTTAATGTGACATGCATCCCCTCTATTTATATTACAAGGTGTAATAAACCTTTTTTTGTGCGAGTAGCTGAAACTTTTCCATCATCAATCTTCTGAAGTGGCACTTAGTTTAGTCCCTGCTTTTATTTTTTTTCTCTGCCCTTGTTGATGACTGTTGTCATGTCTGCGCTTCACTTCTCAAACACCTTCCTGTCAAACAAACTGTGGGTGGTTCTGCAGTTACTTTAGATGACTGTTCATGAAGTTTGGATTTCTTAAATAAAAATTTGTATTATTTTTCAGATATATTTTTTAAAATTAACAACCACATGTTTTTTTTCTCTGCTACCAGAGACCACGTTTCAAATAGAGAATGGAAAAGCTTTTGCGATCTCAGTTTGGACTGGAAATTATTTTGAGGGATGCTTGAGAGGAGCCAAACAAACACTGGTGCCTCTTTTGAAAAAGGTGAAATTCCGTGGTGAAGCCAATTATTCCGATGGAGTCGCTGAAATAAGTGGATTATCTTGCGAGGGTGTAATTTGCTTTAACTCTGGCAAACCTTTACACATGAATCACATGCCCACAAATAAAGACTATATTTCTGCAACTACAAGATCCATATGAATAATCTTGGTATCTACATAAAGGGAACACTTTAGGTCTAAAAGACCCCTCCCAAAAGATATTTTGAGTGAATATCCCCTATAAAATAATGCACCTGTAGCCAAAAACCCCTGGAATCCATAGCACAACATCTGAAAATGACCTGTGCCAAATGTCATGCTGATAAAGTGCAGCAGAGCAGAGTTACAGGCTTTAGTAGGGACACGGTCAGACGGAAATTTGGCACAGCTCTGCACTTTGAGGTTTCTCACAAAAAACTCATTTCATTTCACTTATACGTCTCTGTTAGTGTGTACTACACCTCAAATAACAGTTTCAACAAAGAAACCAGTGTTCATCACTCTCTGACAAACACTCCTTTTAGGGCGGCATAATGACATCTGAGCTGCCATTGACAAAACGTATAATACATAGGGCAATATCTCGACAGCCAATTGGTCAATCGGTATGAACCCTCAGAGCCAGCAGAATCGACAGACCGCCTCCAAATCCCTGTCAACAACACCATTCGCTAACTATGGAGAAGCGAACACCCATTTCACATCAGAAACAGACACCTGGAAGCAAAGACGGATGGAAACGGTACCATCTCAACGTGACACGTAGTCTTTGTGCTTGCTAGTTTTCGTGAGAAACATCGACGATGAGACATAATTTATGTAAGTCAATGTTCGATGTGAACTTTTTGTTCCCTTCTTCGGCTGCTTATTCGATGACGGTTGGTTGTAGAGTGATAAGAAACACATTGTTGGAATCGGTGGACTCAACGCTTTTTTATGCTATTTAGCTTGTGTTGTTTGCATTAAATGTCATGATCGTCCATCCAGCATTGTGGAAATGTACAGTTATCAGTTCAATATGCTAAGTTAGCTTGGTGTTTGAATTGTGTTTTGTGTAGGTGAAAGTGGAGTTTCTCCCAGTTCTGTGCATATGCTGTACAGCTATATTGCTACAAGTTGAGCATAACTTTATATGATTTGTTTCAAGTGACTCAGTGTGGACCCTTCAAATGGTCATGTTGTTTCCAAAAGGTTATGTGAACGTAGAGCCAGGGACTCTGAAATGGAGGAAGCTATAGTAGCTTATCGGCTTCATTACACCTTCCACTATTAACCTCCTCTGACTCACACTGACATTTATCAGACTGCAGGGTCAATGATACAAATACTCTTTTATGATTTGTGTGATTTTTTGTTTTGTTTTGTTATCTGACAGCAACACTTGTTAGCTCAGTAATCACTAACTTGTAAAAGGTTAATGATAACATATAGTTTTTACACCAGTTCATTTATAAATCTAATAAGTTATAAATAAACAGGCTATGGCCCAGTACTCAGAACACTGAGACCTTCCAAGACAAGGATGGAGGAGGACAAACATCAGCCACTTTAATCTAAAATAGGGAAAGATACTCAAACCTTCATTGTAGGAAATCATGTGTAATACACAGTATTACAGTACAGACGGCACTCTGAACATACAGTACAGAGGTGAATTACACTGTACAAACTACACTCCCTAATTAACGTTGTGATTCAATTGGCTGTCACATGCAACACTGTGCAGAATGAGGCCAGAAAGAGGTTATCTGATTCGATCACGGTAACCACTGCCGCTGTGATTTTATGAATCGGATCTCATTGGCAGACTGAATGCAGTTAGCTTAATGGTGGGCTGCCAATAAAGCGTAGGAGTTGAAGCAGTGAAGATTTCTCAACTGTTTCACATCTCTTTCCACTTCTCACTGACTAATGCACAAATAAAAAAATGGAGTCAGGGCACAAGTGGAGAGTGTAGGACGACATTTCAGAGAACCAAACATTACCAGGCTTGTAATCCCAAACAAATTTGCACCATTAAGACTTGTTGTGAGAGGAAAGTGAGCTTTTACTTTGGAGAATTAAAGTTGTTTGGAATGGGACACAGCGAGAGTGTGTACTAACCTTGTTTGGGATGGGAAACTTGGTCTGATCAGCCTTGCCGGGAGTGTGTATGGCTGTGAGAGGAGGGGGCCAGGAATGGGTCATCTCCTGAAAACACACGCACGCAAGTATGCGCACAAACACACACACACACACACACACACACACACACACACACGTTTGTATCACATTAATGCAAATTAGTAATGATATCATTCTGGTACAAACTAAATAAACCACATTACTCAGACCAAATGTAAGGCTGCCCTCATGTGGGAATTCCGTAACAGGTGAATAACTGCAAATTTGTGCAAATGGACTGCTTATGCAACAGTTTTGATGCTGAGTGGCTGAGTCAGCATTCAATCAAGGTCGTGTAAGAAGCATCCCCAGCAGAGAAGACTTTAATATAACTTATATATTAAATGTGGGGAGGTGCGTGGGGAGTTGCTGGCATGCCAGGGATCAGTGCTTTGAGAGTGAACTGAATGCAGAGTTGTTGAGTTACCAAAATAAAAGCTGCCGCCATTCGCCTGCATTAAAACTAAACAGCGGCAGCAGCAGCAGGATGCAGGAGGAAGAGCAGCATCCCCCGTCAATTATGCTAATCACAGTCTTACCAGTTCAATTCCAGTCTCAATATGCAGATGATTCAATTAGTTAAAGACATAAGTGTGTGTGTGTGTGTGTGTGTGTGTGTGTGTGTGTGTGTGTGTGTGTCTGTGTGTGTGTGTGTGCATCAGCAATACAATGTGTCCTAATAGAAAAGTGTGAAAAGGATCTGCATATGTTGAGAAATATGTGAACCAAACCAAGAGCTTACATGAAATATTACCAGGTTGTTTTCCCATCAGTTCCATCACTCAGTAGAGCTCATACCTACGCAGAGGCCCAACAGTCGCCTAAAAATTTGTCTCACCAAATTACACACTCATAGATCTCTGTCCCCTAAACATGCTGGATGTTTGTTTCATCAAGATCCATTCATTTTTACCTTGGAAATTGGTGAAAATGTCAAGTAACCTCCCTATCTCACAATTCAAGAAAATGAAAACTAATTCCTGGAACTGCCCCTTTGACCGGATCTGCACCAAGATTTAATGGGTTCTTTCTTGGCCCATGTCCCATCCTTCAGCCTAGTTTTGTGCGAATCCTTAAGGTAGTTTTTGCTGAAAAACCAACCAACCAACCAACAAATTGAAAGGGCCAAAATATCATTATAATTCAATTTAACCTCACCTATTTATCACAGTTTTATGAAACTAATTTAACCCCATTCACGCAGTCATATAACTGTCGTATAGCAGGTGACTAGGTCAAAGGGCTTGAAAGGTCACAGACATCACAATTTTCCTACCATGAACCTCTTCACCCCCTCCGGAGGGGATGACTCATATTCATCAGATGACTCATGTTTCCGTGTGTGAGGAAGAGCGTGCATGTGTGTGTGGCTGTGTGTGTATGTGTGTGTGTGAGTAAGGGATGTGTGTATAAGTTTTCACTCTCAACAATTTTAACGCACTTGGCCTGAAGTCAAACGGCGCGTTGCTGGGCAACTCCACTCTGACATCATCACGTCCCTCCTAGAAGAGTTTCTCTGTTTTGACACGGCAGCACTCCAGATGGTGCGTGTATCTGTGCATGCATTTTAATGTGTGTGTGTGTTTGTGTGTGTACAAATGTGTTACTACTGCCATTGTACGATTAGCTCAGTCTGTCACATTAAAACAGACCCACATGTCACTGTTATTATCTACTCATTATATTGTCCATTATTGACCATCTACCATCATAATCTACTGGACGTTGAAGATCCAGTGTGACGGATTTAGAAAGATCAATCGGCAGAAATTGAATGAAATATTCATAATGTTTTCATTAGTTCATAATCATTATCTTAAAGGGGCAGTGAGCGATTCTAAAGCAATACACGTTTTGTAAAAATCTGTTAATATTTCCTCACGGTCCGCTAGCTGTCCCTTCTGTGTTTGCGCGCTGAAAAAAAATCTGGATCTCGGCCCAGGCTCTGTAAATCGAGAACGACGAAAAAATGGCCCGGACCGCACCACACAACACTGCGAGCGCAGTTTGTACACTTCACTCGACAACACCTTAAGAGACGTGCTAGCGGGCGGTGCCTCAGGGCTTTTGGCCTAGTGGTTATCACGTCGGACGCCCATACCGGAGATCGCGGATTGGCGGCCCAGCCAGAGCATTCATAATCACAACAATAACATGGAGAGAAACAAGCTTTCTCCAAAAACTCTCAGTGCCCCTTTAATGGTTGTGTCTTCGTTACTTTAGAAGGAGCTCTTTATATCTGCATTGGGAGCAGGTCGTTCTCAAAGGACTGTGCCATGTTGCACTGCCCTGCGGGCCTCACAAAGGGAGAGCAGAGGGGAGGGGTTGTCAGTTGAGTTTCTTGTCTGAACTGCAGAGCTGAACTGTCAGAGTGAAATGATTCTGTCCATTTCTGAAAGAGACTGAGTGGGTTTCATGTATTATTGTATTTCATGTTTCCCTTCTTCACACACATGGCATCTAGTGGTAATGGCAATCTCAGGGAAACTTTCCCAAACAGTTCAAAAAATTGCTCAATCCTCATCCAATGATCATCCGACTATTTGTTCAAGCCAATACTTGGCAACAACTAGACATGAGAGTCACAATTCATATTTGATAGCGCTGCTCATATTAGCAGAAATATTTTGAGGACCACATTAACGCGCTTTAATTCACATAGTTCACTGTCCATTTCTGTGAGACTATAGGAGACTGTTTAGAGTCTATGGGGGGTGGACGTCAGACGGTCTGGGGGGTGGGGGGGAATTGAATCCATCAATCAGGTGAACATTTCATAGCAATTTGAGAGGCGAGATCTATGAAGAACTTTATGCACTCGATAACAATTGTGTGTTCTAGTAAAATAATTTAATCACAAACACATTGGCTGTATGGATACGAATGATGATCCTTACAACCTATGTGTTGTACGGACACTAACAACCCCAACCCACAAACAAGTACTAATAAGCTTGTTTTGAAAATATAATTTCTTTGCATAAAAAAACGATAACAGCACAGAACAATGACCTGTACAATGAACATAAATAGTAAACCTGATTAGTGTAGGAATAATAATCGCGATATTCACGTGACTATGCATTGACTTTGTATGTAATCTACTCGCCGGTCTGGTGTGAACGCACCATTAAGAATTGAGTAGTGCACGTGCACAATTGAACCATAAACATAATTATTAAATTCACAGGCGTCGCCGGCTTCATTGCGTAATTTTCAATGACAAAATCGTACCGGCGCTCTTTGATGTCAAAATGCGTAATTGGTACGAAAAATGCGTGCAGCTTGGCAGGTCTGCATGAGCAGACAAAGTCTGTGAAGAAAGAGAAGGATGCTACATACACTCTTCATATACTGTGGTTATTACAACCGGTACAGCCACAAGGTTCTTGTTACCACATCGGACATGAATGTGTGTTCAATACTACCAGACACTGGAACCATGACGGAGATCACAGCACTGTGCAACACGACACAAAACTCAAGAGGATTTAAACTGTCCACAGATGAAGCCTGAAAACTGAGACACAGATTAAAGGGCCACTTCACCCAAACAGCAACAAACAATTAAAATGTTAACTTTTCCATCCATGCTGGTCATTTTAGGTTTAGTCCATCCATGTTTGCAGATACTGGTCCCGGAGATTTCTACATCCGCCCCATGGGGAATGTTCATTTAGATTTTTCTCACCACCAGCCAACGCTCGTTAATCGACCGTTAACGGTTAGCTGACAAGATTAAAATGTATAATTCATAATGTGCATAAACAATAGAACACGAGGCTTTACACGTCGTCACACACCTGCAGCTGCTGTGAACAGAGTAAACCAGACCAACAGGCCGACACAGTGTTTCCCAGTAATTACCTAGACTGTGGCGGCTGCCATCGTCTAATTTGCCAGGCCACAGTTTCATAATGATCCAACCACGTTTTTTCCAATTCCTCTAATAACACAAAACACATTGAGCCATCTGTCACAGTCAGACTGGCCATCGGCAGCACCGGGACAAAACCGCAGCGGTGGGTTTGCCACGGGACCATTAAAAAACATATCACAATTTCACACCTATCACCAAACACGGTTAATTGTGAACGTACCTACAATGCAAGAAGACAACAAAAAGAATTATGTCTGTGGTGACAAAGTATAGAAAGATTGTAACTTCAATCTGAGGTAATGAGCTCTGAGGTGTTCTTATGTAGGAAATAATCGACACAGCGGCAAGGGAAAGGTAACGTTTATAGTCCCTCCTCAGGTTGCTGGTGACCTATCCTTGTATTTCAGACAATGTTACAGTCGGCGGGAGCGAGGGATCAAGGGGAAACAGAGAGAGGATTCACTTTTACAACTGTAAAAAAAGACAGTAAATACTCTTGAAGGTTGCAAGCGCCGTGAGCAGCTCGGCCTCTGTACACAATATCCCCCACTCCAAACTCCACTTGATACTGTGCATCATCAAACCCCCACAACGACGTCCCGGAGACTGTGCCGTCACGGCGAGGGAAAGATCAACCGCGGGCTCCCCTCTCCGATTCACCTCACCTCGCATGCCGAACTCCCTGATCTTTCCACTTGACGCGGCTGGGAACATCACACTGAATTCAATAGCGCGCCGATATTATTGACAAAGGCTTTCCATGCAGCTCACAGCGCACTATCTGTCACACAGCCTGTTGGCCAGCATATTGATTCGTGACAGGGGGGAGAGAGGTGGGCGACGGAGGGCAGGCGGGGATGAAGAGAGGGAGACGGACGGAGAGGGGGGGCGCAGTGAGCGATACGACGAAGGCGAGGTAAAAGATAGAGACAAGCGGCGAGATGAAGGGCGGAGGCAGGGGAAAGAAAGAGGTAACCTGACATAAAGCAGTCAGACAAGGTCTTTGTCTTCACAGCCGCAAATCTAAGATGATTAGTGGGAAGACATTTCTGTTTTGACATTGCTCTGAGGCAACGCGGTAACAAAACAAAACAAAGGGGAAAAAACCGTGGAAAGAAATGCGTTGTCTGATAGGTAAAGGATCAGACAGGGAGAGAGTGTGGAGAGCAAAGGGGAACATTGTGGAAAAGATTCCTGCATGAAGTCACCCTGCAGAAACAAAAAAAAAAAAACTTGTGTAATCATTGACCTGAGCAAACAGATCTGCTTCTTTCTCCCCCTCGGCCCTTTTCCTTCTCTCTGTTTCTCCCTCTCTCCCCCCCGTTTTCCGAAAAAGTCCGACTCTCAGGAGATGAAGGCCCATGTGAGCAAACAAAAAACAGCTGATAATCAGTGCAATTACTCCTCTGTCTGTGTGTGTGTGTGTGTGTGTGTGTGTGCGTGTGTGTGTGTGTGTGTGTGTGTGTGTGTGCGTGCGTGTACCCAGGCAACATACCCGCAAAATCTCTTCAACACAGCTGGAGTCGTTTGGAAGGCTGACCTGGAGAAAACAAGGGAAAGAAAAAAACAGAGAGACTGACTTCAACACTATTTATAACAGCATTGCATTACATGTGAAAACCGCAAAAGCAGAGGTTTTGAGCAGAGACAGAGTGAAGAAGACTCGTGCACACACCACAGTGCTGACTGACCGCTCTCTAATCCGCACTCCCTCTTTAGCTTTTTCGCTCTCGCACGGCATAGGTGCAGCTTACAATATATCGAAGTTTAGTGACGGATAGGCCCTCGACATGAGCCGTCCGGTTTTCAAGGGGGTCCAACATGAAACAAAAAATACAACAGACAAATCACGCACAACTTTCATACATACATACATGAAGTCTCTCATTTACCGACCCCCACACACCCCTCTACCCTGAACCCACAACTCTTGTTCAGAGATTAGTAGTAGCAATAGTAATAATGATAATAATAATAATAATAATAATAATAATAATAATAATAATAATAATAATAATAATAATAATACAATTACAATTATATAATCAGATAATTTTGAAGACAATACCATTTAATTTTTTGAGAAAGGATAAAAGTAAGTTGTAGAAGATGTGGAGTGAGTTAACAATGCTGCAACTGTAACAGTGACATATTTATTTATAAGTGTTTCAAACAAGGGCTTTGTGATTTCAGACAGTGGTTGACAAAAGCATCCCCCCCCCTCCCCTCATTTCTATCAGATACACGTTGATTTTGTTAATTGAAATGTCGGCCCACTGTCACATTTTACAAGCCGTAGCGGCTGTAGCAAGTCAAGCAAACATTAGCTTCATGAGTTTGTTTCAAAGCTGTCTTTGTAGTGTTCCGTCCTGACTTGTTTTGAAACCTGAACCCTGTAATAAAAGTTAATTAAACGTGACACACTCCCTGACTATATTCATTAGATCATACCAAAAGACCGAAGCCAAAGCTGCATGTCCCGGGAAACACGCCAACGCCCTACTTAGTCAAATAACGGCACTGTTCTATTTTGACAGTGTGGAGCTAATTAGTTCTATATTAAATTGTAAAGTGGAAAAACGTAAGATGAAGCAATTAAAAATTTTGGAGACTGTCCTCCACCAAAAACGACCACATAGGTCGTTTTTCAAGCACATTATTATGACCTATGTGGTCGTTTTGAAGACCCCTGACCTCTAGTGGTCGTTATGTACCGCAGACCTGGTAAGTCCGCCAAGTGTGTATTTCAATGGATTTGCTTGTCACCCTAACCATAACCCTTAACAGCCCTAGGGAAGTGAGCCCCCGAAAGCATCCTCGCAGGGGTCCTAAAAATTGTAAGCTCATCAACTGTGTGTTGGTAAATCAAATAAAACCTCACGATGCTCTGAGGCGAAAAGTATTTATGGCGTATCTCCTGTCAACGGTAGAGCCGCCAATTCAGGAAACGGATGATAAGGTCGAATTAGGGCGCATGCGACATAGTTCATCATACCAGTTGGAGGACTTGTTGAAATTTTGTTCTATGGTTTGTTGTAGGTTCAGTTGATGTGCTGTTTGTCTGGGTTTGTCCCAGTTTCAATCCTGGTGTCAAGAGAGTTTTTTCTCTGCCTGTCAAGAGCATCCGTCCCAGTTTTCACCACAATGAGAGCGACAATTACAATATGCATAGTTGTTTTCAGCACATATATAGATATATTCTAAACCCTATATAAAAAACAAACCAATGCGTCACGTGTCGGAATTCAACAACGATGGGAGTGTATACTGTATGTGTCAATCAAAGTGCAGTAGTAAAGGCTGTTGGTAGTCTATGAGTCATTGATAAGCGTGACCCTGGCAGATCCTTCTTACAGAACCTGTCAGTATGCTAACGGTTAGCTGTCATGCTGAAGAGGGGTCCATTCTTAAGAACTCCATGAGGCTGAAAGGTGTCACTTGCATAGGTGTGCAAAGCCCTGAAATAATTGTCCCCATTCACTTGAAAATGTAGCTGGTGGGGGGAGAAGTGCACATGTGCGGGTGAAAAAAAATTCCCTGATTTGAAAAATCTGAAAAGAAAAAAAGAATATGGTCACCCTATAAATTTATAGTTAGCTCAGGCAACATTTCTGGGGTTGTTTGGAGTCCAACTTTAAAGAGCCGGACTGTTATTAAGATTTTACATCGACTATGCATAGCACGTTCCAAGTTTGGCCATGTTAGGTTCACATGCGTCATTGATGGAATTCCTGTGCCAAGTGTCAAGGTCAGAGGACAAATATCGCTATGCTAGGAGAAACTAATACCTCCTGGGTGATGTCTGTCTTTCTGGGGGAACTAGTCGAACCATTTATGGTATAATCTAAATTTGTGTTCGTTCATGGTGTGATATCGAACCTCCTCGCAGCATGAAGAGAGGGGCATCGAACCAGCGCTCGTGATAAACAGTGTCTGAACTGGGAACCATCCGATCCACTTGTCTGAATTCAAATCTTCCTCCTTCAGACGAAACTCGTCTATCATCTGAAGAATCAACTCGCACCATCAGGGACATAGCCGCTAATGTTAGCCTAAGCTCCGATTGCCTCCGGGATCAGCTTTACCACAGAGGGGGAAATATTACAGTAAACGGTACACGTGGCATTGTGAATTTGCTTTTAATTGGATGTAACCTGGTTTTGAAAAATGTTAAGTCTTTACATTCCAAGAATTGTTTTTTGTTACAATCCCATGCACATCACTTCAGCCTGTGGAGAAATCCAAAACTTGACAGGCTTTCCGTGCCCAGTTACAGTTGATCCATCCTGAGCGGTGAGGTTTAATCAAGGTCAAGCCACTCAACAATTTCAAAACATCCATTTAACATTGTTTTACCTACTCCTCATGTTGCAAATGTGTATTAACACGCTGAAATGCCAAACCATTTGTACATTTTGTCTTTTTCTAAGATGATTCAGTATGGCTATTATATTGACCCTCTTTTTGCCCACAGCTTGTTTGTGTGTGTGTGTGTGTGTGTGTGTGTGTGTGTGTGTGGGCAAAGAAAAGTAAAGTAGGGACATGAACAAAGAATGATATATTTCAGCTTTCACATTCAAAAAAAGGCCGCAAATGCCTGTGGTTTGGCCAGTGTTGTTTTAATCACAGGGTAATTTCAGTTCACAGGACTGACTAGTGTTTTATTTAAGGAGAAAAAGAGTTTGTCTGAGCTTAGACATATGCAGCCACTCTGATTGAATTCATCAGCTCAATGGCTGCACACTGCTAATCTGTGCCGACATGTGCCCTTGTCAATTAAGTCTTTCTTAGAACAGGACTGATCTGGAATGGTGACTGGAGTAACATTACCGCAGATGTCTGGGCTACAATTCAGAAAGGTGTGTGACCATCATAATTTCAAATGGTCATCGAAGGTGAAACCAAAATAAAATGTTCATGTCAAACAAGTTAAACGAAAATGTGAAAATTGTAATAAAGGTTAAAAAAAAAAAAAAGAAGAAAAAAAAGAGGAAGAAGTTTCTGGAGCTGGAACCGTTTGCTTTGTCGGTTCAGCCAAAGTGCACATTGCTGCTCATGCAGACTACAGAGTTGCTCCACCATTTATTCCAAACAAATCATTATTGCCGCTGCTGGAAACGCACGACTCCGTTACCTAAAACCTACAAGACACAGGAATAAATGTCCTTTGCCAAATGAAAGCTTCCAAAAAGTAATTGAAAACAAAATAAAGCGATCCGCCGGGCCAGATCTCGGCTTGGATCAGGCCAACAACTGGCTCATTAAGGATGAAAGAGACAGAGGAACATCTGGGGGAAGAGGGAAAGACTCTGAGGGCAATTCACTGCAGAGCTCATGTCTAACATATTACAGCACCATAACCTCTGTCACACACCATTACTAAAAGCACTAACATGGCCACAGGAGCAATTTAGTAACTATGATGAGAAGGGTGACATCATATCCCTCCCCCCCCCCCCCCCTTAAATAACTGACTGTTGAAACAACAATGCAATAAAAGTGATTTGGAGAGTGTGTGGTAGACGGGGTCAAAACCGCTTGAGCTCACCAATGAAACATCCGTCTGAGCGCCTTCTAGACATGAGCTCTGCTTCTACATGAGCACGTCAGAGTCAACAGGAAGCCGGAGAGGGAGGATTAAGATGTGCGCGTTCCAAACACAGGCTTAACACCAATTTCAACCAAAACAAAGTTTTGCCCTGAGCTATGAAAACATTACACAGACGTGCATTTTCATTGTCTTTTTCAAAGGTTATTTAGATGATGACAGAATATCTTTTTCATTACAGGCTCAACACAACAAATTATATTTAGAATTTAAATCTGAAGTTCAATACCACGGAACATCACGTCTTCATGCACATTGACACCACCGACGTTACCAATCATAGAAGGAAATGTGTTACAATTTCAGCTTTTCTTAAGAGTTGACTTCTAAAATAGGAAAGTGGCTTTTCTTGACAAGTAGCGGCTTATTTGGTAGGTAACATACAATGAATACGTCCCTCTGTTTTGACAAGCACCATATGCTGTTAGAGAGTGATAATAATGTGGCCACTTCTTAGTCAATATGCAAAAACAACACTGATATTATCACCTTATAAAGTTGATGCAACAAACAGTTGCTTTTTAACCCGCCCAGCAGACACAGACCAACATGAGTGTTTATTTGGAGCTCAACTCCAAATCAGACAACCATGTGAGTTAAAGATGACATATTATGCAAAAAAACTCCTTTTCGTTGTTTGTGCACATACATGTGTGTATCTGTGGAGCCTGCCAGCCCACAAACTGTGAAAAAAAACACCCTGTTGTCTTTTTGTGAGCTGGCTATACTCTACAGCCTGGCTCTGAACAACTGGTTCAGATTTATCTCCCTCTCTGATGTCACAGTTGGACTCTTTTGGGGTAACCACGCCTGCAATCTACACATTCATTTCGGTCAATAAATCACAACAGACTGGGGCAGCTGGCCAATCAGAGGAGACTGGGGTTTATCCTGAGGCGAAGCTAAAATAAATCAGCTCGTTTTAGACAGAGGGTGAGAAGAGGAGCTGCAGGAATGGGCAGTATGAGAACATTGATGCCTCTTCTGAACATTAGAGCATGTAAACCTTTTCAATTGGTGACCCAAATTAAAAGTATGAACCTGAATATGACCATAATATGTCTCCTTTAAATTTGATATTAACTCTCATTTAAGCTTGGTTTTAGTCTCCGTCAACCCCTCAGGTAAATACATGGCTCTATAGCTGCTAAATACTGCACTATGTTCACAAGCATTTTGTCAGTCTGCTGACAAAATGCTGTTTGGTGCAGGCAGGTACAGTTGGGATTTGGATTGTTTTAGCCAGTAACATCTGCCTGCTGTGTTTGTAAAGGGTCAACAGCTAGGATAGCAGTTAAATTGAGGTCCGTAAAAGTAAAACGAGCTGAAAAACATTAACACGACTGCAAAGTCGGGTGATAATTCTCTGTGGGTCTTTCAACTATGCGTCACATTTTTTCACATTGCGTCACATTTTTTCACATTGCAGACGGCCATTCTTTTCATTTAAGAGTTTTACAATGAAAATGCATTGCAATAGATTTAAGACTAATGAATATTTCGCACATTGGTTCTACAGGAAACAGCAGCATGGTTTGATCTAATCCATCCGTTTTATGACACCAAGAGAAATAGTTTTACAGTGAAAAACATCAAGTTGAAATCGTTCATCTTGTAGAGAGAGAATGCAAGATTTAATAATTCCTCAAAATAGAAAAGAAATGAAAAAGCAATGAAGGGAAAAATGTATCTGACATGTTTACACTGGGGCAGCAAGAAGGTTCTTGGTTAGAATCTCGGTTCGAACCAACCAACCATCCAGGGCCTTTCTATGGAAGCAGTTCCGTCTCACCAGACTTTTAAATATAAAAGACATTGATTTTTCCACGACGGAATCTTTCTGCAAATATGATTAGAATTTTTTAACTTGAATTTTCTGATTATGAATATGTGAACATTGAAATACAAGTTTGGCGACCTGTCCAGTGTGAACCCCGCCTCTCGCCCAATGCCAGCTAAACATTCATTAAACTGTAAATTGTGCAATAAATAGTCATTCATAAATTATACGCGTAAATTTAAAACAAATAGTCTATTAGCCACAGTCAATTCTAAATTATGCATGGTAAATAATTGTATATTATTGTAAATTATAGTTCATCAAATATGAATTATACAGTGTAACAAAGAGTAAAATCATACGTATTAATATACTTTGCAAATTGCAAATTTAGATTGTAAATTCAAAGCAAAGAATGTTGGTAAGGTAATTACAACACTGATAAAAGACACAACATTTGAGACGAAGTATAAGACACGTTTGTCAAAAACCAATAAGGACAGACCCTTTGTGCAAAATGGGACCCTTCCTGTGTCATTATCCGCTAGTTTCACACCATAACGTGCCACATTTGACAAAAACATTTAAATGTGATTTCCCACTTCAGTATTAAACACAGCTGGCAGACCCAAAATGGAAACACTCATATGATTTCAGGCTCGCTGAGTCCGTCTATTTCTGTCTCTATCCATCCGTCCATACATCTGTCGCTCCCTGCCTCACTTTTACCATCCCTGTCCATCACAGTTGTGTTTAGTCTACTGGAGCATGACACCGATACTACCAGGGTTCGGTGTTTGTTTCGTACTTGCACTATGGACCTGTAAACCAAACGGCATACTGAATTTATAATAAACAACACCCTACTTAGTCATTGCCGAGCTCAGTGAATGGAAACTGGCTTCTTTATTTTAATGGACATGTAAGATGTGTGCATGCGTCTCCTAATTGTTCTCGCTGTGAGATCACGGTTAATGTCAAGGACCAAGAGATGGAGGGGAATATAAAGGAGAAATGAAAGATGAGTGACAGCCAGACAGGAAGTGTGCAGGAGCAGAAAGGACACATTTTAGAGAGAAAATAGATAGCAAAGGAAAAAAAATGAGAGACAGAGTGAAAGAGAGAGAGGGAGAGAGAGATTCTGAGGGAAAATATAGCCGAGGCAATTACTGAGGCAGAAATCCTTTCTCTCTGAAATAGCTGCTCCGATAGATAGACGTCTGCGCGCACACACACACACACACACACACACACACACACACACACACACACACACACACACACACACACACACACACACACACACACACACACACACACACACACACACACACACACACACCATCACAAAGGCAGATTCACTCACTCACAGGCGGGTACAGGCGGATACACAGGAGCACACTAAAGCTTATATCGACATAGTCACATTTAGACACACGCAGGGCTTTTATCATTGATGTTATTATTGATTAGTCTGCGGATTTTCTTGATTAACTGATAAAATTGTTTTCTTTTAATGCACAAGCGTGTCGCCCACACTAACAAGACAAAGCAGTGTTTCTTCTTAGAGCTACACACACACAAAGCCAGGGCACCCAAATGCAAATGAGATATTTTGTTGCTTTTTGAATAGAAAAAAAACCCAACACATGCGGCATTAAAAATGGTTATTTTTTATTGCGTCAGTAAAACCAAACGAGCTAATGAAGTTCATAGTGTTTATAGTGGTAGAGGGGTCGTCAAACTTTTGTACGAATGCCGCAATCGTGCAATAACACACCAGAAGATACTTTCTTCCTAAAACACAACTCTTCTCTTTTTTTCCAAGAGTTACTCAACCCAACTTCACTGAATATGAGCATTATTATACAATGATGAACAGGTAGTAATAGTGCTGTAATATGGGAGGTGGGATTAGTACTGTGCTTTTGCTTAGCTTATAATTAAAGGGCGGCGAGAATTTCTGGATTGGAAAAGAATCGCCCCGACACTGTTTTAACATCTTGTCACTTTCTGATGTATTACAGGGACGCCCCCGCGCTCTTGTGGTGACTGCTATGCTGCGTTACAAGAGTTGCCTAATGATTTAGCATTACAATTTTAAATTCATGGACTCATGGGAACCAAACCAAGAAGGTCAGGCGTACAAATGAGATTTAAAGTTTTGGTTCAATTCTGCCTTGCACGAGGCAAAGCATTGCAGCTGCAGAGACAATATAGTGTACATATTTAAAATACCTTTTTTTTTTAATGGTTAAAAGTTATTAAACTGATTGTTCATCTGCATTGGAATCTGTATCAAAAGTTGAGATGAATATCAATACCTTGTACAGCAGTCACATCTACACTGGGTTAAATCCGAATAAGGGCTTGGCATTTGTCCTGACACTCCGTTCTGTTTGGCTGAGTAGGTCCTTATTCTATCAATTTGTCGTATTAGCTTGGAGCCGCTTTACACTCCACAAGCAGCCACTGATAAAATTACATAACAAAACACGTTTTAATATGATTCCACTCAAATGATTCCCTTTTTTTTTTTGCCTGTGTCTTTCTGTGTTTCAAATCCACCAGTGTCTTGTTTCTTTTGTACAGGAATTAAAAACCATTAAGAGGTAATTATAGTAATGTGTTTAAGACTTGCGTTTGTGCGTGTGTGTGAGAGTGAGATGAATGACTCAGTGAAAGCATGTGGGATGACAAAATATGAATTAATAAAACCACCCCAAAAGACACAGAGTCTCTTCATATCACAACAGAGCGATGGCAACATTTGACTTGGAGATTGGCAGAAACGGGAAGATGAAAGGGAGAAGAGGAGACACAAAGAGAGAATGAAAGAGGATAATGAGCAAAGAGAAAGAAAGATGTGCAAAGACAAAGTCAAACAGAATTAAATCTGGAGCCTGATGAATGTAAACACTTTCTCCTGCGATGTGTCCTCTGAGTGCTAGTAACTCATCCTCTCCAATTTCTGTTTTATTTTAGAACCGTTTTTCTCTGGCTGTTTCCCTTAGTAAGATGAGGGAAAGGTTTACTCTGACGGATAAATTACACAGCGTACGTGAACTTGGTCCTCGACACACGGGAGGCCAAAATGTGCCGCCGAGGGGAAAGAAACTGTTGGTTGCTCTGTCACGAAAAATGTCAAAGTCAAATGGAAACTGTCAATCATCCGGTGCGGGCGGGGACGTTTGGAGTCGCATATGTGGTTCAGACTGAGGTCCGACAGGGTTTTGGAAAATCTTCAAGGATTTTTTGTCCACAGGCTTCTCGTTTATTCAGTTTCATCTGCTCCTTTTATCATCCATATTTCAGCTGTTTACAGAGCTGGAGTGGCTGCCATCACTGGGATTACCAGCATGCTAGATAGATCACAAGCATTGCCCTCAAAGGAAACAGTGTGTGTGTGTGTGTGTGTGTGTGTGTGTGTGTGTGTGTGTGTGTGTGTGCGTGTGTGTGTGAGAGAGAGAGAGAGTCTGTCTGTTTGTGCATGTTTGTGTACGAGTCAGCCTGCCCTGATAATCTGAAGATTGTTGAGCATAATACAAAAAGTAGGTCCATCACCTCATGTGCCCTCTTCCCACATGTTCACCACTCAAATTCATAAAGAGCACTTTCTACACTTCCTTGAACATTACCAAAAAATAATAATCCGCGCTTCCCACTGTCACAGTTCTGTAGCCATCATTGTGTCTGATGTTGCCGTGTCACACTTCCTGAAGCGCTGACGGACGCGCAAAATTGAGCTACGTCTTTGTGATATGCTGGGCATGCGTCGTACGTGGTTGACAGGAGAATGTTTTTGTTGCAAGAGTGGTCTGAAAAGTTCCTGTGAATTATTTTTCCTCATCATAACTGCGTCTTAAACACTGCAGATATTTAAGCTGACCACAGCTGCCTGTTCTGACTTATTGCAGTCGCCTACAGGGGAAAACACCACACCAATATTGGTATTGAGAGTCGAGAGTACAAAAAAATTGGTTTGATATTACAGCGATAGTAAACATGTTGCAAAATCCAAGCGCTTGGAGACTTGATGTGTGAACTTGTACAATGCAATGTGAGAAGTTGTCGAACAAAAGTCTGAACTTGCACGTTTACATTTTCCAATTCGATAGGTTGTAAGGAGTGAGTTGTGGATGTAGCCGAAAAAAGGTCTCAAGTTTAAAACATTTTAAAAATCAACTCATTTGTGAATAATTTTTTCTGTGACTTCACATTCAGAACACAGGTGTGCGAATGTTTCAAGTTCACATTGTTTCTACAAGCTCTCAAGTGTTTTTTTTTTTTCTTCCTCTGTGACTTCAAATTCAGGTTACATGTGAATGAATATGAAGCGAAATTTGAGTTTTCACATTGTATTCTACAAGTTCACAAATCAGGTCTACAAGCGCTTGCATTTTGCCACATATTCAACTTCATAAACTTGGTTTGAAGGTATTTTACAGATGAACAAGAGACCGACTGTGGTCTGAACTCGGTGGTGCGCACGTGTACGACAGTGCACTGCAGATTGAGCACACTTGATTTAACATATACTGTATGAAGCCACCTGTCAGCATAAATGAGTCTGTTTGGTTGAATCCGCTCTCTGATCACAGCACGTTAAATACAGGACAATCCCTAGTTTAAGTTATTATCCAGATCAAATCCATATTGTGAGCTTATCAGCATTACTGTTCTTTGTGAAAAATCGGATGTAAAAGCCGGCTGTTACTTCAAGCGTGTCAGAACAATACGGTATCAGTCAGCGATGAACAATTCCATATCTGTTGCTGCTCGTCTCGTTTCCAGCTTGGAGGTACGTGAGGCTGCAGGGGTCTCAGGAGAACACCTCCAGCTGCACCAGGGGAGTGCAACTGACTTCAATTGTCTAATCAGTCCCTTGGTTAAAAAGCCTGGAGAAGAAGCTTCCGATGGGAAGAGAGACACAGAGACAAAGACGAGCCGTGTGACCCAGAGCCCTTGAGAGAGACAGCAGCGACATCTCCGTTCACTCCAATGGACCATTTTTTCCCCCCCAGCAATGGCGGATCATGGAGCCTCTCAATAGTTCCCGGAAGTGAGACGCAGCAGAATGGAGTCACTGGAGCGTCTGTGCAGCACTTATGAAGGGTAAGACGTTTAAATAATCAGATTGTATATAGTCAGCACATCTGAATCACATCTGAATGCGCATTAAAGCATGTCAGTGGATTATGATTTCTGATAATTTACGATTTAAGAAAACGTATTGACTAACTACAAAGAGTAACTACATAGGCATGTCGGTCTGCTTTATTGCAAATTGATACATTTATTGACTACTAATTACCCAAAATCGCGTTTCTGTCGCTCTGAATAATGGATTCTAATTGCGGTAACTCCCGGGAACTATCTGAAGTATATGTGAGTCACGTGAAACCTTTCCGACTTCCGTTGTCACGACTCTCATTCAACGGGTGTGACAGACGCCGGGCAGTGTCACGCTGCGCTTCAGTTGGTTGATGTTTTGTGTTCGTTCTTGATAAAAGAGTAACCGGTGAGCGGCTGTTGTTCCGTGGTGTGTTGGGTGACCCGGGGTGGCAAGGATGTGTGCCACAGAGGCTCAACTTAATTAAAGTTGATGTTCATTCATTTAATAGGGACCACTAAAGTAGAGGGGATCACAGATGTAAACTGAATCTTTGAATTGCAGTCATTTATTACTTCAGTTACTTGGAAATCACAAAAGCTTGAAAAGATCCGATAGGTGGATTTGACGCCAGATTCAGCTCTGATGAGACGCTATCGGACTGGCGGCCTAAGAGAAAGGTGTTTTCGATGCGATGCATGTCAGCTAGGAAGACATTTTGGAGGGGGAGAGAAAATCAATCTACATTTAATTTATAACATGGATGCCTGTTGCAGGGTCGGTGAGCGCGACTGCAATCAGTTCGAGCTGTGTTCGTGTCTCAAAAGTGGGAGTTGCGTTGCTCCCCCTCTGTCGTTGCCATCTACACTAACTGCTTCCTCTCGGCTGAGTTGCCGCCCTATGGCCTTTTACAGCCTGGTAAGGTTACTGCAAATACGACTGCACAAACACACCCACCAGCTTTCCCCTCCTCTCTTTCATCTCTTTGCATTTGTTCCCTCTCTTGCTCACTCTGCACCCCCCCCCCCCCTCCTCTCGATCCCACTTTTTCTCTTCCATATCTCTCTCTCTCTCTCTCTCTCTCCGTCTTCATCTCGTGTTCCTCACACCAAGCTGTGGAGAGGCAGATAAGCAGTTGATTTACCATCCAATTAAATGTTGTCATTGAAACATTGCTTCAAATAAGCCCGTCGTTTTCACCCTGCGCTAATTGGCCTTGCACCAGCGTGTGCATGTGTTAGGACGTGTCGGAGTGCCGGTGTGTGGCGCGTGTGTTCCTCTTTATTTTTTTTTCTCCGTCTAATGCTTACAGGACCGAGCGCATTCAGATAACGGCTGTTCCCCACTTAAAAAGAGGGGCATTTTAAGTTCGCACTGAGTTTCACCGTCCAACTGGGCCAAGTAATGAATTTTAATTAAAACCAAATCTCGAATTAAATTCATAAAATCAAATGGCCGTGTGTAATATGAAAAGCCACAAAACCGCAGAGGATTATCAACCGACTCGGCAGCTCTTGAAAAGATAACACTCGACGTGGCCTTTCACCCTTTTTTTTTTTTTTTGCCTATTCATTTTTAATTCTTACAGCGCATAGATCGTACATATCATGGATTTCGTCTCACCTCTCACATGCACCTTGTTTCAATTAGCAGAAGATGTTCTGATAAACCAGCTCTGCGCTCCCCGCTCAGCACCAAACGGCAGTAGACTAAATTAGCAGCTGGAGTTCCTGGTTGTCGACACCAAAACAGAGTAAAAAAGAAGTGTGTGTTTTTTTAAATGTATGTTAAACATAGATTTGTCACATGGCATAAACCTGACTTTAAACTAATTCCAGCTCAGTCTGCTTTATGTTAAAAAATAAAGAGCGGCAAATGTCCGTGTGTGTGTTTAATCATCACACACACAAACATAGTATAATAGTCTACCTTTTCCCCATCCTCTCTGTAACACACACACACACACACACACACGCGCCCACACACACACACACACGCGCGCGGTCAAAAGAGAGTTTTTATCGAATTTTAATAAATCCATGGGAAAGCGGCCTCAAAACTCATTTATCAAACATTTAACACCGACTTGGCCATTAAAGGGGGTGAGATTGAAGAAGAGGAGCTATGATCAATGCCAGTGGACCATGTAATTGCACCAGGAGCGGGTTAGCCGAAAACATTAGCCTTGTTTTCTGATGGATCACATCCTGGAGCCAGCTCGCCGAGCTAAACGCTTCAATCTGTATTAGCGCCACCCGGAGCCATGCGTCTCCAGGAGCTGTGCCACTCAAATTAGCAAAGGTTTTCCGACACAGCTGATTGGCTGATAGCAAAAATGCAACGATGTCACTTGAAAACAGCTGATGGTTTTGATGAGCTTCCTCACAGTGCTTAAAAATCGCTTTGCTTTGTTCTTTATTTAATAAGTAGAAGTCATATTTTTTCTGCAAATGACAACCTCACTTTGTAACCTAGTGTGCAATTGTAGAGTTCAACCCTTTTGCATTTCTACCAAACTGCCTTTTACTTCCATTCTGTCTCTGTGATCTTATCAGATTTGCATTACACGCTTATCTTGGGTGTACTTTTTCTTTTTCAAAAACCTCTGTGATTCGCAACTGCTTTGGCTGCCTGGAGGCCCGGCACTCCCTCACGGATGTTTTCAATTATTCTGGCTGATTAAACCCGAAAGAATCGCTGGGAAATATATGCGTATAATGTCACCAAAGTCCTTTATAAGTTTGGAACATGAGTAAAAGATGAGTGTCTATCAAGCACACCTCTACGCCAGCACACGCAACGGGCAGAAAACAAACTGGGAAGAGCCAGGACGCCATCTTTTTTTACAAATGTTAACAAACGTAGAAATTGAGCATAGCGTTAGTTCAGGCAGGCCGTGAAGTCGAGCTCGGCCACTACGCAGCACATCAGCTGACAGTAGAGATGTCTACGCCGGCCCGCATCAGCTGACGGCTCAGCTGATCCTCTTCTTCTACGCGTTCAATTGGCAAAGCTCATACCGTGCGCTCTATTAAAGCCGCTTTTACCTGCCTCCTCTTCTTGCTTTTACTGCACATCACTTCGCAACCCGCCTCCACCCCGGCACCTTCCCTTTCACACCGTATCTGATTTAATCAATGTCATGTGTTGTCATCGATTCCTGCTCTGTTCTGCACTGGGGGGGGGGGGGGGGGGGGGGGGGGGGTCTGTAGCTGCCTCACATTCCAAGAAGGCTCATGGAACGGTAGGGAGATGTGCTCTCCCTACCGCTCCGTATGCACGTGGAAGTGCAGGGAGGTCCCAGAACAGAGCCATACCGCCAGATATAGCTAATTGCGATTATTGAAATGAATTCATTTAGACTATATTGGTCCTGACTGAACTCCTGTTATTACATGTATGATAGGAATGGAAATGACTTATTTGTCATCCCCTCATATCCATGTTAGTTTGGTAATCAGCTTACTTTTTATACTCATGCTTAAAGCAGGATGTGTCTCAGAACCTGAAACTTCTCTGCTTGTTTCAGACACCTGGGATGAAATTCAAACGACGAGAGGGTTCACAAGTCATGATGGAGCATGATAGGGCCTCGAGTTGACCTGATAGAACAGCCACTCAAACTGTGAGCACTGGAACATATCATAAAGAATCGATAGAGTTCAGTAAAAGCAACTGAAAACAGTAATACTATTCAATCAACAACTAGCCATTCCTCTAGACATACAGTATGACAGGTGTACTATGGGGTTTTAGTAGTATTACTCCATTACAAACATCAGTGTGATTCTGAATGAAGATTTCTTCCTTCTGGAACAAAACCAGTTTCACTTCAGCTCTTTACTTCCTGAGCGGCTCGGCCTCCTAGGAGATGTTGAGAGCTGTTCTCGTTCATACCCATAGGTTAATGTGTTGCTCAGTCACCCACAGCAAAGGTTTTTCTATTATCTCCTGCTGTTAAACTGTCAGTGCAACCTATGGGCATGAGGGCACTATAGTTATGATAATACTAACAACAACCTCCGGGAAATTTAATTAAATGCTCCTAAGACAAACAATAACACTTGAACCACTTGCGCATCAGCAGCCAAGGAGCAGCACAGTCGAGCTGCTGCTGTTGATGACATCTCTATTATACGACATGGGGAGGGAGATTCACCACTGTGATTAATTGTGAACAGAACACGTCCTACACACACCCACACACACACTCTATCACTTTCTCTCATACACACACATTCAGTGGCAAATAAAACCCCTTTTAGAAATATACTCCACACATGCACAAACACACACGCACGCAGGCCCGCACGCACACAAAGCTTTATTAATGAAAGGGGCTTATATAGTTACACACTCACCTCTGTTTTAATTAGTGGAAAGAAGAAATATACGTGCATGTGCGCACAAACACACACAGACACTTTGCTTCCGAAGCCTAGATCGCTGAGCAAGTGTAAAGAGAATGATTGACAGATGTGTGTGTGTGTGCATGGGTAGAGGCAAAATTCAAGCTGTGTATATTTGATTTGTTCTGTTGCCAGGATGTGTGTGTGTGTGTGTGTGTGTGTGTGTGTGTGTGTGAGTATGTTTGTGTGTGTGTTTCTCAACATGATGTCTGTGTACCAACTAAATAAGTGCCTCTTGGGGTGGGGGGTTGACGGTTGGGAGGTCGAGGGCTACAATGGGGCATCAAATGTTTTTGCACACACACACACACACACACACACACACACACACACACACACACACACACACACACACAACAGCAGCAACAAAGTCAGAGAGCAACTTCCATCTTCCAGAAGGAACTATATTATACAAATATGAATAAGCCACGAGCAACAGAGCTCAGCTGCAAATTGCCAAAGGGCTTGCTGAGATTAGATTGTATGATAGTTGGCTTACTAACGGCCAACAGTGTTGACATGGAGCACTGGACAGCGATCAGTTAGTTCGTTGAAAACAGTCGAATGTCAATGTGAAAGGATGATGTTCGGGACAAAGCCCCAAATCTCCACCTCCACCAACAATTATCTGCACCAACGTCTGGTCCAACATTGACATCTCATCTCCATCCTGTCTTTTGCTGTCTGGTAGGAATACCCATAAAACGTGTTAAAGAACAATCTATGTCTCCACACAGGTTACCCAGCAGCACCAGAGGGGCCGGCGTTGGCTTCCCGGCCCCGGGCGGCGACTACCACAGAGCCACAAAATGAGGTGAGGCCTGTGTGACTTCACAGGTGAGTGTGTGCGTGCGCTTACACCGCCGCTGGATGGAAGGGACGACGGGGCGAGCAAGCTTGTGACACAGACCCAGAATGCACACTGTTGCAGGTCCGACCGTTGGCATTAGTGAAAAAGTGTTTTCCTATGTTTCTTCTGTTTCTTCTGAACCAACTGGGCATCATGTGCTCTCCCGTGTCAACACCACGGGCTCACACTTCGCTAATCTGCCTCCGTGGAATCCTCACCGGTGGTCTCGCCCGCCTATTCTTTCCCTCCATCTCCGCACACCTCCTCTCGCTCTCTTGTCCCCCTCCCAGCCACTCACCCTCTCTTCCTCGTCCTCCCCTCTTCCCGTCCTCCGTCACTCTTCCCTCTCTGTGCAGTTTAAGTCTAAATCGGGGGATTTGGAGGGTGTTAAGAGCTGAGGTGTAAAACACCGGCTGGTTCCCTGTAAGCTCCTAAGAGGAGAAAATAATCCAACACAAAGTCTTTTTCTCAACAGCAGCCCCCCCCCCCCCCTTAATCACCCTATTAGCTGCCTCCTCTCCTCTCGTCTCCTCTCCTTGAAATAATCAAACGCCAAAAATATGACCAATGCTTTCTCTAAGAAGATGATTTGGTGCCTGGAGTCTTAATAATTTCACTAACTGACCATATAACACTGTGTTGTCAGTCGTCATCATGGTTGCCTGAAGGAGTTTGTTGATGTCCGTTCAAATCAACAGCGATGTCTCCGGCTGCACACACGACTGCCACGGACGACGCACTTGTTCTGACTGCAGGAGGCCTCTTGTTCAATCAGCTAATCGCACTTCATGTATATTGATTCCGAGTATTTCCATAAACCTCTGGCCCTGTGCCCAAACGCGGCCACGGTCATCCCTCGCTCCCGGACTCCTGTACTGTCAGGAGGCGATACACCAAACTGAAAAATGCAAAAACAAACGGCGGCGGGGGGGTGGTGGGGGTGGTGGGGGGGTCGGGGGAGGAGTGAGGGAGCCATTTAACCGTCTATCTTCCATGTAATCTCTCTGGTGCAGTCTACCGTTCAGTCTACCCGAGAACTAAATAATAAACTGTTGCACGCGGAAAAAAGAGGAGAAAAATATGCTTCCCTCTCACTTTCCTCTCCCGTCATACTCCTCCCCCCCCCCCCTTCCTTTACCCGCTCGCCGCCTCCGATGCACTCTCGCCCATCGCTCTCATCTTCCTCCCCTCTCTTCCGTCCTCCTCCCTCTCTCTCTTTTTTATATTCATAGGATTTTAAAATGCCTGTAATGGCCCTGGTAGATCAAAACACTCACCCAATGTGCGTGCGTGCATGCTGGCGCGCGTGTGTGTGTGTGTGCGTGTGTGTGTGTGTGTATGCGTGTGTGTGTGTGTGTGTGTATTTACATCTGTCTGTCCATTTTTTCGTGACTAGTTTATACCTTTTGGGGAAGGGGGGGCATCCCTCACTTTGTGACACACCTTCAAAGGACTATTTGAGGGTTAGAACTTTACGTTTAAGGGCAACCTACTTGGCAATAAACACGATTCTGATTCTGATGGTTTGAGTTGGTATAGTTAGAGTTAAGGGTTATGGTCGGAGTTAGGCTTGAAGTTGGAATGGTTGACGTAAGGGTAGGGGGCAATAGGGAATGTATTATGTCAGCGAGTGTGCTCACAAAGTCAGAAGTGTGTGTGTGTGTGTGTGTGTGTGTGTGTGTGTGTGTGTGTGTGTGTGTGTGTGTGGTCAGGCCTTTTAATAAAAAATGCCCCGCTGAGCTCTGCATTGCCAGTTTGCCAATCAGAGCATAGCCACGATATGCAAATCACACACACACTCACACACACACACGCACACACACACACACACACACACACACACACACACACACACACACACACACACACACACACACACACACACACTTACTCAGACAAACACGTACACAGTGTTAGGAGCAGCCACTGGCCTGTATCAGAACCTAATGAATAATACTAAAGAGCCCACAGCAGAGGTTCTCAGTGTATTGTTCTGTAATGCCGAGAGCAATAAAGATTTTTATTACCATATTTTTATGGGCACCAGACATAAGCTGTTATGGAATAGTCTGACATTTTATTAGCTGTTTGGACCAGTTTCTTATTGTTCAGAATGAGGTTGCCATATCATTTGTTATATTTTGTATAATACTATCATACAAGTAGGATGTTTGAAAACCTTAACATCCTGGGGAGTGAAATTTTTGCATTAAAACAGTGCAGCATGTCAATTTCAATCACATATCAGCGACGTGTTTTGGAAAACATAACTTGGGCAGTTAAAAACAAATATATAAATAAATATTTTCATTAAATTACATAAATAGTTATATATATTTACATCCATACATTAATCTCTGTCTAGCATTATGTGAAGTAGCCTAATTATCACTGGAACAAATGTTTGTTTTTTCCAGAACCAGCAGCTCTGACTAGATCAGAAGAGATAACGCAGTGGGGATGTAATGAACAATGGTCTGGGGGAAATGTGAAATGCGGATTTACATTTTTTTCTCAAAGCGTAATTGTGCCATAACTGTGGGACAAACAGCATGAAACGATCTTCTCCGGCTGCAATTAAACACAGCGCCGCTGCAGCGGAGTCGGCGGCTCACTGTGGGCCTCGGCTCGAGCGCTTAGCCATAATCAGGAAAATGGTAAGTAGCTAAGCATGTTTATTTACGTACTGTACAATCGAGAGGCGCTTTACTCGATTATTTGTGATGCTACTTTGTACCTCTACTTCACCACTTGTCCGACGCGAGTACTGTACTTTTTTTCCTTTTCCTCCTAAAACCTCATAGTAACTGGACATCAATAGGTTCCAATAATTTCATTAATGGAAATTTGTTGGAGTTATCTGACACAATCAAATGAATGCTGACTATGTATATACTGTGTGTTTGATACCTAGATGTTCAAGTGTGTGGGGATGTGTGTAGACACAGACGCATGTACACATGACCCGGTATTCATTACTCCTTCACGTACGAGTGCGCGTCTTTACAGCCATATACACCTTTTGTTCCCCTCTGCTCTGACCTGCCATAACCTCCGGTTTAATGATGCTCACATTATCCTCCCCCCTCGTTCTCCCTGCGTCCTTACTGGAAAGAGGCCTGATAATTGAAATATTTTATAAAAGGTTCTTTTTTTAAGTGGTTGCTTATGTTTTTGAGAAACAATTTAACAAGTCAATAATAATCCAGGAACATACATTGTATAATGACATAAGCCTCTAAAAGGAGCCTTTTTGCACAACAGATACTTTGCTCGGAATACGTACGCCGTTATTTCAATTTGAAAAGATCTGAATAATTATCGCGCAATGACCTTTAATTCATGTTTTCCTTTTCCTTTTTCTTTTTTAAATGTCACAGACTCAGGCAGTAAGAGTCTTGCCTGTGTGAACTCACGACACCGGGCGCATGCATGCTGCTGCTGCCGTGAAAGTGCAGGGATTGACTGCTGCGAACCCCCTGGCCTGCGATCACCGGGGAGCCGCTGTGTGTCGAGCCATCGGCCGCCGCCCTGATCCGACCTGCCGACCTCGGGTTCACCGGCATCGCGTGGCCAGAATTCGTTCTATAAAATATAAGAGGCGGTTCATCCGACCGGCTCCCTTGAAGAAATGTCTGGTAGGGACGTCGGGGGTGACATTAGAAGACAATGCGCGCTGTCAAACCCCGGGCGGTGACGTCAGAGATCAATGCTGATCGCTGCAGCTAATCCAGTAAACAGAGCTGTAATGTTGATCCTGAGGGTAAACTGTAAATCTGAAATCATATTATGTCTGCTATAAACAGCAACACTAAATAGCTAACTGCTCTTTGGCATCCGCGATCATAAAACGCCTATGTGTGTGTGCGTGTGTGTGTGTAAGTGTATATATGTGTGTGTGTGTAAGTGTATGTATGTGTGTGTGTGTAAGTGTATGTATGTGTGTGTGTATAAGTGTATGTATGTGTGTGTGTATAAGTGTATGTATGTGTGTGTGCGCTCTCCAAGGGAAAAGCAATCTACGAAACGCAAAGAGAGAAATGGAGTGGTGTACTTCTGACTCTGTCAGCAAATGTTCTAGCTGACGCTGAAATGCTTTTTCTGTTTTCGTCCTGCCGCTTGTACATTGTCACGCGACACGACTTGACATCGCCGCGTTGTTATGGAACTCACTCGCGAGAAGTCGTTATCACGGAGCGCAGCCATCTCCTGATTATCTCGTAACGGGGCCGACAAGGATGATCTCAGTGTTAAAGTATTGAACTCTAAAAACCCACAGAGAGCTGCCCACCCTCCTCTGTGATCTGCCTTATCGCGGGGCGGCTATTGCTGCGACGACAGCCCCGGCAGCCACTTGCTGATGGGAGACCTCCCCTCTGCCATTTGGCTTCAAGTATATTTCTCCCCAAGCACCCTCTCCTCCGTCTCACTGCAGCCACTCAAGGGTAGTTTGATTCATTGGACTGTATTCTTTGTTTCTAGAAGATGATTTTATGATCATTTTTACTATCAGCATAAAAGCTAAATCAATCCATCTCCCTCTCTCTCTCTCTCTCTCTCTCCCTCTGCAGAGGCAATTAGCTTTTGTAAAAATCAAATAAATTAAAGCGTTAAGAAGCGCTCATTGAGTCACTGGGAGGCTTCGCACAGTATCACTGCTGTCAAGAGGGCACACAGATGCGGTGCCTATAAATAAAGAGGTACTGTGATAGAGAATGCTGGTGTCATGTATACGTATACGTATACGTATATATATATATATATATATATATATATATATATATATATATATATATATATATATATATATATATATATATATATTCGTGTACGCCTTGGTCGCGAGTTGACAGGCTGCCTTAGGGAAAGTGAGGTCTGATGGGTATTATGCAAATGAGGCCAGCTGTTTGCTGCATTGACAGACTCCTCATAATGTTCTTCTGGTTCGGCTGGAAGTGTGAAAATATCTTATCCCCGTTTCCCTCTTGTCGCCATGTTTCTCTCGCCTCGCCTCTGTTTTTCCCAGAGAAGGTATTTCCAACGGACTGATTTCGCACGCGCACCTCTCTGCTCCTTTTTCCCACCATTTCCCCCGGCGTCTGCCCGACGATCCATCTGCGCTGTTACAGTAATGAATGCACAAACAGGGGAAGCTTCCTTGAGCATTTGTTGACTCCTTAAGTGTAAAGTAAATCATTCCGAGGCCCGTGAATCCACAGCCCACTGGAAAAAAACAAACAAACAGTGAGCAGCTTTCCGTGGATACGTCTCATGTTAATTCAGATATCTTACTCCGGCAGCCACTGCGAGTTAATTTCAGCCAGTTAGTAAAAAACATTCCTTCCATTCCTTTCGTTTGTTGGCTGTGGTGGTTTTTCTCTCCAGCATTTCCCTCCCTTCCTCGGTTTTAGCCGTCGCTCACTTCAAATCAAAGAGGTTTCCCAGGCACAGTAAAATATATTTACATTCATCTGCCTGTCCTTTTTTTTTTTGCTTTCCTCCTCTGATACTGTCTCAGTCCTTCCTCGCTGTTCCAACAGATCAAACTTGACACCGTGACTGCAGTGATCGTCACTCATGCGTGTTTCCTGTGATTGGGTTCATAAGTGTGTGTGAAAAACCCTATTTTAATGGTGTATTATTTAATCGTTTTGAGGCACCAGCGCTCAAACTTAACATATGTAATATGGCTCATCACTGCATTATTATTATTGATATGAAATATTGATTGGCGCATCTTTAAGTGCTGTGTCGATTGATAAGAAGGTTGGTTAAATATAAACTACTTTGATTGCAAATTCAATATAGCAAATTACTATGGCTGACTAACCCTGACAGGAGGATAATGTAATGACTCCGCAAGCATTTGCTGGTAAACCAGTAACGCCTGCTGCCGGTCGGCACTGGCTTGTTTAAGTCATAGGTGCTTGAAGTAGCAAATTAATATGCAAATTAGCATATGATATCATCCAGTACTTTGCACTCACACTTGCAGATGATTTCCCTCGAGCCTCAGTATCACAATGTTGGCGTCACACATTTAACCTGCCAGGACCACATTTGGCAGCTCAAATATTCAAGGCTAGTTCAGGAGATGATCGCGACACCTGCACTTTCCTAAAATTAGCGTTTTGATTAGACGGTCTTTTCAGGGAACCCCAGCTCAAATACACGAGGAGCTTGTGAAGTATAAGGCTAGTTAGCTGTGCAGTGCTATTTGGTATCGCCACAATGGCACGCCATGTGGGGGACATAGGGGAACATGTCGTGTCCCCCCCCCCCCCCCCCCAACCTTTGAAATCAAAATTCCGCCCCTGTGCATCGTGGTCGTTCCCAGAGTGTTGACCCTGACATGCTTCAGAGTACATGTGCACCTGGCATCCTCCTGGCCAACTGTCCCTACATAACCCGCCCAGCAGTGTGTTCCAGCTGAGCGATTTCCCATTGGAAAGTGTTGCCAGACTTTTGGACCCCACCGCGCATGCCCGCGTCCCCTTTATCAAGTTAGTGTATTATGTGAAGGCAGAATCTTCTCATGCAAAAAAGGGCATAAATGAACGCTTTCTCTGAGAGCGGAATTGATTTGGCTGGTGTCGGCCCTCGCGGTGATTACTGACTGGAGGTCTTAGTCTGCCCTGCTTCTTATTTACCGCTACATTAGTGGCGGAGTGCTGTACGCACCTCCACACGCGCCTGATGGAAACACGGCAGCGGGCCGTCAAATCGGTGTGAAATTACATCAACTGTAGACTTTGAACTACATGTAAATGAAAACTTGTCACGGTGCTGTTGGAAAATGTCACCTGTCACCTCCATGTTTACCTTCTTGCAGCCTCGCTCGCAGCGCCTCACAAATGCACTTGTATATCCACTTGACTTGAGTGTTGTTTACCTGAAGGGGGAACGCAGTGGAAATCAAAGTAATTGAATGTCACTAAAAGCATACTGACAGCTTGACCTCGTGTGGGCAAGTGTTTTTCGTAAAAGTGGAAATGTTTCTCTCATGTGTCCCCCCGTCTGCTAGTTTTTCCACTTTGAGGGACCAAAACTGTGACTTTTCTTCTTACCTATTAGGATAGCATTTTAATAACCCTTTTGAATTTCTTGTGAGTTTGTGAGGATTTCTTTAAAGCGAATTTTTACACGTCACGTGAGTTTTGAAAAACAATATGAGACCTTTAAAGATGCACCAATCAATCTTTTTGTCAATAGTAACTATGGGTCAAACGACTTCTTCTCTCACCTCTGCTGTTCCCCTCGGCTCTTGTCTGTTTTAGCATCTTTCGGCTCGTTGTTTTGGTTTTAGGGCTCGCTATGTTACTGTTTCAAATTAGTGTCAGTGCTCTTATCAATTCTCTGATCCAGTCATGCTAACACATTCAACAGGGGAACAAAAATAGCCAGCTGTTTGCATAATTTTTATAAAGTAACGATAATCAGACTTTGAGCTTACAGCTTGTAATGATTGAGCTAACAGCTTGAGATGATGTCAGGATTTATAAAACTTTGAATCAGAATTTGATGGCAGTTGGTGCATAGTTTGGTCACTTTCAAAATCAAAAGAGTCAGACAGAAAAAAAGCTGCAGCCCAGTTTTCCGGGGCTGTCTGTGTTCGGTTGTGTTCACTGTGATGCATTTGACACAGCAGATATCAACATGCTGTCGGTTACAGAAGTAGCCACTCCAACCTGGATCAATCCAGTGTACAATCATGGGTTGCCTCCGTTTGAGCTGCTGACAACAACTAAACGTTTGTGTGTGTGTGTGTGTGTGTGTGTGTGTGTGTCTGTGTGTGTGTGTGTGTGTGTGTCTTTGTGTGTGTGTGTGTGTGTGTGTGTGTGTGTGTGTGTGTCCAAAGGTAGATTTACGACTACTGTAACTGTTAGGAAAAGATCAATAGTGTTATTTCTTTCTCTTTCTCTCTCTTTTTCTCTCACACACACACACACACACACACACACACACACAAACACGCGTACACACACACAAGCACAGGGGTTTAAAGGGCTCTAATCAATAATTCTATAATGCTAACAGAAAGCTTCCACAGCAGTTAAAAGACTTATTGCACACAGTCACACACACACACACACACACACACACACACACACAGAGACACACACACACACACACACACACACACACACACACACAGAGCCAATGGTCGCTCACCAACAGAACCTTGTGCCAAATATTGAGTATTCTATACACATTCATGGTGCCTGAACTAATCTGGAAACAGTTACATGGTAAAAAAAACCTATCACGTTGATTCACTCCACAGGAATTCCTCTTATTGGTTATGCATTCAGCTGACGCATCAGGACCATCGATGTTGCTATTTCATGTTGCTAAACTTTCAGTTCAGAGTGACTAACCGAAGGGTAACATGTGGACGATTCCCTGCATCGTTTTCTGGCACAAAAGCAGCAGCGGGATTCTCAAAGTCTCTCATTTGCTGCTTGGTTCAATCCTCTGATTTGCTGCTATTTGCTGTTTAAGCTGCAGAACACATCCAATAACTCATCTAACCAGAACAAATACAGCGATGATAAGGTGCCGTAATCAGTCAGTCATTGTCTTCCTCTATCCCTCCTTCCTCTCCCTGCCCCCCCCCCACCCCACCCTTTTTTTTCTCACCATCAGTCTTCCACTTTCCTCTCATATCCGTCTCTTCCTCACCCACAGTGCATATTGAGTTACATTTTTCCTTTCCAAAATGCTCTCGCCAGAATAAATATGAGAGGAATGAAAAGTAAATAGCATGCAGGCGATAATGGAACATTCTTGGATATGTGGGTGAAACAAAGTGAAAGAAACCACTCGTGGCCACGAATGCACTCGCCCTTCACGAGAAAGTGCTGAAAGTAAAGTATATTTTAATTCCCTCCCTCTCTCCCCCGTCTCCCTTGCTTTCTCCTTTTCGGTGCCATATGCTCAAAGCTCCATCTCAGGCTCATTTGGAGTGCTACACACACACACGCACACACACACAGACACACACACACACACACACACACACACACACACACACACACACACACACACACACACATCAACTCTATCAAAGCACAGGAACAGCTGGCTTGCTCGATATGGATGACTACCCGCCTGTCAACTCACACAGCACACACACACACACACACACACACACACACACTGCTGTTTTAAAAAAACAAGTGAGAGATAGAACGAGAGAGAGAGAGAGTGTGTAGGTGAGCGAGTTAAAGGATTGAGAGAGGTGTGGAGGAGTGAATTTACGTAGATTCATTTGATGTAACAATTAAAGAAAAGTGTGACTAATCACTGTGATTTCTATTTAACAAAATAACACGGAGCTGTTGCCATCATCTAAAAAATAAAATCCAGACATCCACTCCAACCCGCAATGTCACAAGTTAAAGTGCTCACCACCTCGACCAGCCTCAAATTAAACATTCTTGGTATAATAATAATAATAGTTATGATAAATGGATAGTGAATAAAAGTGTATTTTCATTGAACTAGTTCTTTTTCTTTTCCATGACTGAATTTCTTAGCCAGTCTCTGAACTCTTATACCATATTACATATTCCTTTTTGTTTAAAACGAATATCAGTCAGCTGCCAAAAGCAACACCACTGTTGTTTCATCACTGAACGGGGTGTTGCCACCAGTGCAACATGTTACCGCACATCGAGACTCATTTCTTATGACTTTGGTTAAAAAGCTAAAATGAGCTTTATGTAACCAAATTAACATTAAATATTGTAGTTTCTCTACAATTAAACAATTAAAATGTTTTTAAAAAGTGTGTCGTTATTAAAGAGTTTTCACAATTGCTATTAGCTACCATGCTAAGTATTGTTTTTAATGGCAAAACATTTTAGGCTTTTTCAGTTTGTCCCTTTCCTCTAGTGTGTTATGTTTTTTTTTGTATATAAAAGGTCTGCAAAGTTAAAAGAATGATTACTTTGTGATATTACGATGTTATGGAAGTGCATAAGGCACGCCTAGCATCTAGTCTCCCCATCCCATCCCAAAACAAAGCCAGGTAAAGCGAGAGTGGAGGCTGAAGCTTCCTACATGCGCTGGAAGCGGTCGACCAATCACAACAGGAGTGGGCCAGCGGGCCAATCAGAGCATACTGAGCTTCATTAGGAGGGGAGGAGCTTTAAGAGACAGGAGCTAAAACCAAGCGTTTCAGAGAGAGAGGCTGGAAAGCAGCAATGGACAGTTTGAGGAAACTCTGAACATTAGAGCATGTAAACCTTTCAAGTAATAACCCAAATTAAAATGATGAACCTAAATGTGAGCATACTATGTCTTCTTTAAACAAATTATATTTTTTAACTCTTTTCTCAAGAGCTTATAGGTGGCTTATTATAAAAATGTTACGTGACATAAAACAAATTCAAAGGATTCAGAATCACTTTGCAAAACAGCCCTCATATTATTTGGTATGCAAACAATATGAAACCTGTTACCGATAAAATCCTATTAACCACTGATTAGAGAAAACTCGATGGCAGTTCTCTTACCTCCCCAGTGTGGCTGAGAGTCAGCTTTGGCAGTTTGCTCTTCCCATTCCCAGAGTTTCCTCCGTAGGCCTGACTGCTGTTGAATCCCTCCGTGGCCACTAGGGGGGGTTTGAGCTGCGGCGAGTCACTAGGTGCCTGGTCCTGGCCGTCCATTGGTCGGACGTACGCTGTGGGCTTCTGCTGAACTGCGACCGGCTTCCCCGATAGGCTACCGGGTGGGAAGGTGGGTGTGGTTAGTCCGGATGTGGGAGTGGTTAGACCGGGGGTGGGTGTCGTCACAACCGATGTGGAAGCCAGCGGGGACGAGGACGTTGAGAAGTGAGAGCCTGTTTCATTTTCAAACGGGGAGGATTTAAAATGCCCACCGGTTTCTGTGTTAGTGGAAGACTTAAAATGGCCACCGTCCATGGTGGAAGATCGAAAATTGCCGCCATCTGTGAGAGAGATGGGAAAGAGAAGGAAACCAAAGTCAAAAATCACCAATGAAACACCTGTCGTAGTAGAACATTGCACTGCTCTGCGCTGTTAAAATCCAATGAAGGTTGGACGCCAAAAAAAATCCCTCTCACAGATGGATGGAGCCAATCACAAACATAACAAATTATGGGTTGCTGGGGAGGTTAAGAAATTAACTGCGAGATGTGGTTATCTATATGTGGTAGCTACATGAGCTGATGAAAAATGTTATTTTACAGAAATCCCCTCCGAAAGGTGTCAGAGTCTGTTTAGCGAATACAAAGATTTACCATGAATATGAAAATATAATAAGTCCAATTTTTGTTGTGTGAATTCAATCAACTGCATTCTGATATATTTCCCACTACTAAAGTAACACATTTTGTGAAACACACTTATTCATATTCTCATTCACTCAGTGAGAGTTAAATGAAAAGATAGACAGCACTCTCATATCTGTATGCTAAATATGACCAGCAACCCATTAGCTTATTCTGCACTCTGGACATTTATATAAGACCAAGGGAGAATATTTTTTTTCATGTCAGTTAGTAATAACTCTGGGATGCAGACATTAAGAATCTCCTACAATACACAAAACCTTCCACTTGATAAAAAAGAACTATAGACAAATAAAAGGCTGCAAAATCTCAAACTGTGGTAGCCACATGTTAGTAAAATCCAATATTAACACTGATACAATTGATTCAGCTAATTTATAAGCTGATTGATCATAGTTGACTTGTTAATAAATGGCAGATGACACTCCAAAACTAGCTCATTATAGTTTGTTTTTTAAATAATGTGACTACACGACAGTAAGGAAACATGAGTAACTGATTAGGAAAGTTGGAATAACAGATGTGAACAACAAATTGCACAGATGCAATGGTTTCACTAGCATGAAGAATTGAAGCAGGGGGAAAATAAGCCTGTCAAACGGGCTGTTTGCAGCTTCATATATTTATTATATTATTTATTTGTAGGCTGGAGTCAATCTCCTCAACCAACTCTCAGAACGAAAGCAAAGACGTGTATTTCCCAGTATCACATGTGTTTTGTGTAAGATTTACCTGTGAGAGGAAGGGTCTTGGAGGGGTGGGAAGAGTGCCTTCGGGAAGATGAGGAGGAAGAAGAGGACGAAGAGGAAGAAGATGGACTTGAGTCTCCTTTTAGACCAAGTTCATCTTTCAGTGAGCTGAACAGTTCTTCGTGCCTTTGCATTTCCTGCTCCTCCAGCGAAGCTGTTTTCCCCCTTCCGCTGGTGGACCCCGCAGCCTGCCCCTGGCCACTCTGTCCTAACCCCAGGACGAGGCCTGCTCCCTGGGAGCTCTGTCCGTGGCCTCCCCTTGACCAGTCCATGGAGCCCCGCGACTTCTTTGAATTCTGATGTGGGACTGTTGACGTGCTCGAGGATGACGAGGACGACGTGCTCGAGGCAGGAGGCTGCATCGAGGACGAAGACGGTGCGTTTGCCACCCTCTTGTCCCCGCCCGCCTCCGCTCCTCCTCCTCTTAGGGTCTCGGTGAAAAGCTGCGATTCCGTGGCAGGTCTTTCTGTTGCTGAGGTGGTCGGGGCTTGCAGGTTGTGGTTCGCGCCGCTCCCTTTGGGGATTCCCACCAGGTGGCTCTGGTTGGAATGGCTGGTCAACAGGTCTTTCATTTCTTCGTAGGAGCCCAGCGTGTTCTGGACGCGACTGGCCAATGCATCACCTTTATTCGTCTGAAAGAAGGAAAGGGGAGAACAAAAAGGAGAGAGTGAACAGACTGTTAATTGAGTCTCCCTTTTTTACCATTTCTCCACACTTACTGAAAAGCCCTCTTCATTCATCCGGAGAGGAACAGTGAGAGAAGGCCCACTGACCAGACATCGGGACGAGATGATTAATTAAACACATGCCACACTTAAGAGGGTCCAGTCCAGGCTGGCGCAGTAAAATTAATGGAGCAGGAATCATTATTAGCCTGACCCCAGATTCTCAAGCAATCATCGCTTGGAGGACAGTGCGGGACTTACTGATATATGACGGCGTCACACCTCCAGCAGCTACATGGTAATGCTGAGATGTTCCTCAGAATAGTCACCTCAGAGACAGCTCCTTTAATGATGAAACTACATGATTTGATCATTTTGGCATTTTTGAAAGGACAAGGGCAACCAGTGGTGGTTTCAGCCGTTCTATATCTGGAGCCAGGTTCGTGCAAAAAGCCATGACGGAGGAGGAAAAGAAGTAAAGACCAGTAGATTTTCATCTCTATTCTCTCTGACATTTCCTTTATACCCATGCCAGATTGTGTTGCAACTAGGCATAAGGAAGTGTGAATTATGCGATCTACAGCCTATAATTTAATTGTGACATTTCATGATGAATTATGAACAAAGGATGAACACTGCAAGCACCGAGAATCCGTTCCCCTTAATCAAATATCCTATTCTGAGATAAAAAAAATTTGGAAAATTTAAAAAGTAAGAAAATGCCTTTGTCACTCAATCTGACAAAAAGAGGTGTTATAAAACCATTTTCTGACTAAATAAAATGTATGAACAGAAAAAGTCTGATTTTTTTAGAATAGTTTCATTTTGTCTTGATAATGAACCTCATATCTAGTGTTAATACTATCAACCCTTCAACTTTATGAACAAAAGCTAAAACAATGTAGAGCTGCAACAGTTAATCGATTAGTAATCGATTACTAAATTAATCGCCAACTATTTTGATAATCATTTAATCGGTTCACGTAGATTTTATGGGGAAAAAAGAGTCAAAATTCACTCATTTCAGCTTCTTACATGTGAATATTTTATGGTTTCTTTGCTCTTCTATGACAGTAAACTGAATATCTTTGGTGTGCGATTGTCATTTTATGGACCAAACAACTAATCGATTAATTGAGAAAATAATCGACAGATGAATCTATGATGAAAATAATCTTAGTTGCAGCCCTAAAACAATGTCAGTTTCGTTATCAGTAGAGGGGATCCAGTCTATAAATAAGCACACAGTGGTCCACACAGAATAAGTCCAACACAACAGTGATCTGCTTACAAATTGCAAGTTAATATCCCGACTAATATATCAAACTTAATCACCAATTGAGTGTAATTCCTCAAACCCTAGACTTTTCATGATCATAAATTGGCTGCAAAATGATTGCACATCCTCTGTGAATATATATTGCATCCACTCGTCTGTAAACGGCAGCCTAATCCTGTGGACAAATGAATAATCAAAGCTACATGTTGCTGCGTGTTGTTCGCTTGTAATACCAAAGGAGAGTTTTCTGTCTGTGGTTTGCAACAACGGTGGGAATTGAATTAGGGCTGAAAGTTCTTAATAGAACTACAATTAGCATATAAAGCAGGCTAACGAGGATAATGTAAGATTTCCCCAGTTTTGTATTTTGTAGAAATGGAAACTGGATTTTTTTAAACGTTTGACTCATTATATGAAAATCCATATTAAGAGAAAAAAAACCCACAAGATTCTGTTTTGAGGACTAATAGTTTTTTTGAAAAACGTCTCTATATCTATAAAACATTGTTGCAAATATGGATAATTTAAAAAAAAAAATTGATTCGAGATTTTTGTTATATTAATAGGAAATCGATAAGAGACGAGTGTACACCAATTTTTATTCAACATAACTTTTTAAGCAGGCTAATCTGCTTATCGCCCCTGTACTAACGAGGTGATGGTGTCAAATAGAGATACGTTTAGAGGAATAAGAACCCTTATCTAATTTCCAAGACAGGTGAAATTGCCTGTATTTGGAGAGGTTGATGAATTGATGAATAATGAATTCATGTTCATAGGGAGGAGGAGATTCATATGTCATAATTATGACTAATCGCAACACTGACTGTAGAGGAACTTGACACCGATCATGCAGATCTACGGTAAGTGAGGCTGTCAGGGTGGAGTACAATCATATTCACTGTTTACAGAAGGAAGAACACATCCTGCTTCATCACTTGAAGCATGAAACTGATCGATATGTGCCCTCTATTTTTGACTTCTTGAAAAAACATGGAGATGAAACACGGTTTGTCCATTTGTGATTTGTTTGAGCCTTTACAAGCAGTTTCTGTCAATAACTAAACAATATTGTAACAACTGACAACAACCCATGGAAGGGTCATGGGCGGAATTCTGTTAATTGTTTTAAGATAAGAGATAAGATAGAACTTCATTAACCCCACGCCGGGGAAATGTACTTGTTACAGCAGCAATATCACAAAGAAATATCAAAAATATACAATAAAAATACAGGGGGAAAATATTGTGCAAGTAGTGCAAGTAAGAATATGTTTAGGAAAACTGAACTGATTAACCATTTAGTCTGTGAAATGTCAAAATATAGTAAACCAGATTATACCTTATGTTGTAGTGTATTATAAGCATTAATATCAGCATGCTAACCTTTGCTGATTAGCAAATAAACACAAAGTAAAGCTGAGACTGAAAGCTGAGCTGAGACTGAGACCCATTAGTTTGAGTTATTTGGTCATAAATCAAAGTAATGGACAAATTTAATTTGGCCTGATGATGGCGCTAGAAGAAAAGTATGACGGAAAAGATCACCAAAGTGAAAGGGTCCCTCCTGTGTGGACCATGAATTCCAATGCAATCCATCAAAATGGATGATATTAATCAGTCCGGGCCAAAGTGGTCGACCAGCTGACCTATTCTACGACCAACTATTGACCAACATGAAGCCACGTCCTGGATCCACATTACTTCCTATGTTTTTATTTTTTATCTGATAATCAAAGTAGTTGCTGCAGGTGATTACTGGGTGTATTGTGTCAGCACTACAGAACCTACTCTCAGTTGACCCGGATTCCCCGGGGACCTCGTGTGATTTAAGTGTATACGTCACATTCAGTGCGTTTGTGCCAGATAATGGCGGCGTTGTGTTTCACTCAAATTTACGGAGCAAATCCCCGGGATTATCTAGTGGCCGAGGCATATCTTCTACTTTACCCCTCGAGCGCAGTTATTAACAACCGCCAAGATCGAGGAACCAGATGAGACACCTACATTTGCACCTAAAGTTGTTATTAGCCCTCACTAATAATCCCCACTGCAACCTGCACACCTCTCATCCTGGGGGAGGAGAGGCGGCCTGAACAAACATGCTTGATGAAATATGGTAATTCGCGGCGGAATTTTTCACTAAGAACCCAGACTGAACATCTCTGTCATGATTTACAAATCACGGGGCGACCTGGGATAGAAGAGGACAAATCCACATCGACCTCGGCTCGATCCATCTGTTCTAACATGTCTGTCCTCACTTGACAGCATCCTTCATTTTTGCGCTCGAGCGGAGTGGAAGATACTAAAATAAATAAATAAATAAAAATATGAAACAGTGCAAAGAATCAAGCCATGTTTACAAAAAGAAAGGAGAGAAATGCATTCAAATAATCTCAACAGATGTAATTTCTGTGTACACACACACACACACACACACACACACACACACACACACACACTACACACACACACACACACACACACACACACACACACACTACACACCGTGGCAAGCCAAAGTTAGCTGTGAATAAATTAGCCCATCTCTTCTCCATCTCAGGCTCATGAATAAAAGATCTGCTGGCTGAAGAGGAACAGAAAACACATTTACAGAGAGGCAAAATGGAAAACAGAGAAGGAGAGGATGAATACTTATGTGTGCGTGCGTGTGTGTGTGTGTGCTTGTGTGTGTGTGTATGTGAATAGATCATACCAAATAGCTGCTAACAGCATAACGCTCTTTAACAGGATTAGAAGAGGGATTAGCTAATAGCTGACAGAGAAAATGAACACTGTAGAGAGGGAGACAGAAAGACAGACTCAGAGTGACGGACACATGATAGATACAGTACACAGGTACGGATGGAAAAAGACAGGCTGATGAAAGACAGAATTAATAAAAAAAACAGGATGTGACGGACACGGAATGATAAAAAAGTTCCATAAATCCTGTAAGATATTGACGGAGGGCCGATATATGGAGATCCGTAAAGGAGCAGTTCGGTAAGTTCAGTCAGCACTCAGACACAAAGGGAAATTGTGGTGAGGGAGTATAGGCCGTGGCAATTCCACTGAATTGCAGAAAAGTGACACCTTCACAGAAAAGAAAATGAATTAATTAGCGCGGCCAATAAATCAGCGCAGGAGCGCGGCAAAGTGTGCCAAGGCCCCTTTTTCAGGTTTAGCAGAAGCACGAGATGTAACTGCAGGAACTCTACGGAGGCAGAAGATTAGTTTAAAAAAAACCTGGAATATGAAACAAGTAAACACGTTATCGCCTGTGAATGACGCGTTAAGTTAATGATTGTAATTAATGGGAGAGATGTAGAAACCCTGTGCACCGCAGCGATTTGAAAGAGTCAGTGCACTGCCGTTAGGAACTGCATCCATACGGAACGATTGTGCACCTCACGATTTATGTCCAATGTTAAAAGAGCCAATGCTGGCGCTTCATGCATAGACTTTGAACATAATCCAGGGTTTTGAACATATGTCTAATATTGATAAAAGCGCTTCGAAACACAAACCAAAACTCTGCTCTACACCTACTTCCTTTTTTCTTCAGCCTTTTTAGCCAATTTCAACATTTTGTGAGGGGCTGTAAGAGGTGAGGTCTAGCTTAGATTGAATGTATCTAAAATTGAAAATTTATGGCCGTTATTGTCTAATTGTGTTCCGACAGCTGAAATGATCTTTCTTTATAAATCCGGTAACCCTGTTGAAAAGTAGCACTGAAGGCTTCGTCAGATTCCACATTAAAACTTATGTCGGCACACGTGCACATTTTTGATGTAAATTCTTCACACCAGCGTGTTGAGCAGCGTGCATAAGTTGTTACAGGGGATTCAAAACTGATCTAATCTAACTGCAACCTCTCTCAGGATCAAGTCAAATCAAATTGAATCAAATTGTTTGATGAGCAATTCTGATCTGAAAGCACTCTAACAATAAAAATGTAAAAAATTCAAATTTGGATCTAATTTTGATACAAAATGCATCATTCGCTCAAGCTTCACTAAAATAGCAGCAGTGATATATATCTCAATTATCGCCCTAAACACAGTCCGGCCAACAGTCTTCCTTGCCCTCTTTACACACACGACCGCAACGCACGCACGCGCACACACACACACACACACACACACACTTGACCCCACCTCAGCACCCTTAATTAGTTGGAAACAATTATCTGGAGTGTGGAGGCGCGGCAGGATCAGATTCATTATCAGAGCAGGCTCTCATGTGCTGCCGTCGGCCCCTGAGCCACGAGCAGTGTCTTAGCGAGGAGCCGCCGTGTCCTCTGCCGTTCAGACACAGCAGCAGTTAAACACAGTCTGCCAAGATCCAAAGCCGGTCTGTCCCGAGGTCGATACACTTGGCGGCATAACCAAGTGCTGGAGTGCCTGGCGCTCGCAAATGAGAGTTAACAGACCAAAATCAATTTTATACACAGGGGCCGTGGACGTCACGCATGGCTCGTTCACTTGCGGCTAAAGCAGGGACAAAGTGGTGGCATCTCAAGGCCCTCGGAGCAGAATAGACCAGGACCTTATGCTCGAGGACGCTACACTGTCAGAGGGACAGCATGGGGGGGGGGGGGGGGGGGGGGACTTCAAGAGGCTTTAATGATCCATAAGCCATCATCAGCATTATCAGCCGCAGCCTTAAAGTGAACAACGGCACAGGAGTGCTTGTTGGTGAGCGATAACAATTCCTTGGAATTGATCGCCTGCGCGAGGCTACATTGCGTCACATGGGCCTAAATCACAAAGTGGGGCCGCGTTTTGGAGGAGAGCGGCCCATCCCCGCTGATTAAGATGCCGTAAATTCACTCCCATTTTCCCCGATGAAATTCCGGCGTCAGGTACTTACTGTGTGTCCGCTCCTCCTCCTGCGCCAATCAATCACAACTCTCGGCAATATATAAAGCCGTCTCCCGGCGCGGCAGCGGGAGGGGGGAAAGTAGCACCAACGAATCACAGCCCGTGTAGGGAGCCAGTGTAAAAGAAGCCAGGATGGAGAAAGGCGCGTGTTGTGCGCGGCTTGAAAGGTCTTCTGTCGGCATTGTGTTTCCGTCCTCCGGTGTGACCAGAGAAACATCTCAATGGATACACACACAGAGGAGAATATTACCATTCACAAAGAAAAGCGTATTCCTGAATAATGTTGAGCTAAATGACCTTTTGCACTACTTCAAATTATGAAGTATGCCTCGATGTGCCGTCCCGTTCAGTTGCTCTTACTTTATAGGGCTCTCCGAACAGGTTGAATCCGGTTGAGAACAGGTCCTCCTCCTGTTGGACCTCCTGATTCCTCCTCTCCCACTCTCTCCTCTTCAGGGCGCTGCGATCCGACTCCAGGTGACTGGAAACGCAAAGAGAGAAAAAAGAAGCCTGTTAGCGTCTCCCACCGCGGCCGACGCCTAGACTGGCACCAAAGCAACGCGCTGTTTTTTTTTAATGGGACTTGAGTAGTAATTCGAGTAGTATAAATATCATTGCCATGTCTAAAAATTATTAACATCTTTTGCATGCACAAGGAGGGAAGAGGCATTAAATCGGAACAAATTGGTTCATTTTACGAGATAAAAAAATTACATAAAAGATGGTTCTGTGAAACAAAGACTTTAACAGAGGGATAAGTAATGACAGGTAAGAATATCAAACTTTAATAATGACGCTGAATGGTTTGTTCAAGATCACTATTTAGACAGGATTCCTCACTTTTAACACTAGCTGTCCTCGATGAGATCATCATGATATTTCCTTAAATGTACAAACACATAATTGTCTCTAATGACACATTCAAAGAATATATGGAAACGTTTTACGCGCAATTAGCTCAGCGCCAGCTTTGACTTAATATTATTTTTGCTCGGGATATTCGGATTCCAGCAGTGAGTGAATTTGAGCTACCGGATCATCGGACTCTGACAAAAAGAGTTCATCCCATGCTGTCACTGACCCTATGTATGAGGAGTATGAGGAAACTGATGTTTCCTGAACATTTGGAGCATGTAAACCTTTCCAAGTAATAACCCAAATTAAAATGATGAACCTGAATATGAGCATCACATGTCTCCCTTTAAATAAGGAAGCGCAATGCAATGACATTAATTAAATTGATAAAAGATAATTCGATGTAAAGTGTACACACACAAAAAACAAAAAACCAAAGCACAAGACATTAAATGTCTGTTACAAATAGAATATTAGCCACGGGTCAAAAAAAGGCAACCTTTTTCAGTTCTTCTATTTATAGTAGGGCTAATATGATGTAACGTATGCCATTAGCTGGGTGCTTTCATTCATGAGTGCATTCATTTTTTAACGTAGGTGGGCCCACTGAGAATTGAACTCCTTATCCAGGCGCTGTTTATGACATGCTGTACCCACTGAACCAAATCGCGCCGTTAAAGGTCAGATGCATTCAGAGCGGCTTGCAAAAGTCTACGAGCACCCTCCCTCGGGGGGGGGGGGGGGGAGATCGGGGACTTTGAACCCCGCCGCGTGTCCTGTCTTGGTGTCACCGGATGGTTGCCCCAAAAAAAATTTGCTAACACCCCTACACTGCTGCTATGAACTATGGTGTATCGATTGCCTGCCTCCTCCCTTGAGGATTTTGATTGGCCCTTGTGGCATTTAAGATATGAGACGGCTGACAGTAAAACAATGGCTGGAATCAAAAGAGAGTGGTCTGTGGGGAGCAGAGCGGGTGGTGAACCCCACCGTACGCCCCACCATCATGAAAACCCCTTTTACTGGAGAGTTACCAATCCCCCCCCTCTCGTAAACTTCTTCCCTGGCCTCCACCGAGACATTTACAAGCTGGCAGCCAAACTTGATTTCCAAAAGCACAAAGTATTGTGTGTGCGGATACTAGTTCTGCACGAGGCTGTGGCCCGCTGACCCAGGAAAGGGCATCCTGTTCCATCACATCAACCGCCGAGAGATGAGGCAGTCCGGGTAATTAGCGATCAACACAATTAAAAGGGACTTTCTCTTTCTCTCGACCAGACCTCGCTTTCAACATTTTAATCTAGCAGCAATGTGTGAGTGGGAGGGAGAGAGAGCGGAGAGGCGGTAATAGAAAAGAGAGGGGCGGGGGGGATCACGGAGACCCATGGGAGAGAGAGAGAAAGAGAGAGAGAGAAAAAAAATCCAGTTTCAGGGCAAAAGACACTTTCTGTAAAAAGGAAAGAAAAATAACAGAATGATGAAAGACAGATTGGAGGGATGGGGAGAGGAAGGTGGAACAGGAAGAAAGGAGGAGCAAAAAACAAGAGAGCGGTGGGGATACCAGACAGAATGACTGACAGTTTAGGTGTGTGTGTGTGTCAGTGTGTGTGTGTGTGTGTGTGTGTCAGTGTGCGAGTGTGTGTGTGTGTGTTTGTGTGTGTGTGTGTCAGTGTGTGTGTGTGTGTCAGTGTGCGAGTGTGTGTGTGTGTGTGTCTGTGTGTGTGTGTGTGTGTGTGTGTGTGTGTGTGTGTGTGTGTGTGTGTGTGTGTGTGTGTGTGCCTGTGTGTGTGTGTGTGTGTGTGTGTGTGTGTGTGTGCCACGGCAGTATACGTAGATGTGATCACTGCGTGTGCTGGCGCTGCCGGTTGACATGTGCATTGTCTGTCAGTGCAGAAAGATAACTGACTGAGCTGTCACTATGTCATAAACACATGCGTATACAGTATGTGCAGGCACACGCGCGCTCGCGCACGGTGCCGCGGTCCCATGTGAGGGATCGCTGTCTCTGTCTCCGTCTGTCACGCCATTCATCCACACAAAGGGAATCAGGTCAGACAAGGCAATTAACACATCCGGGATTTCTTTCCCACCGTGCGGCGGGGACAGAGTACAACACTACCTGTCGCACACTGGTTAACCTGTCCCTTTACACTTCCCCGACTGCTATCCTGTTGGTTCTTACAGGCGATGGAACCACGGTGCCATGGTGCCAGTCAGACAGGTCAGCAAAGAACTCGACAGCACTTGCTTTGGTAAGGCATAATTGTTACACACAGTAGCTAGGCTTCCATCTCAATGTAGCAGAACTCTTAATTTGATTTGAAAAACCATCAAAAGAAAAAGTCTTAAATGCATTCATCTGGGCCCCTCAAGTTAAAGAAGGTGAAGCTCTTTCTCCGGAGGTGCAGGAGACCACCGGAATCACGCGCTTTAAGGATCTGTTTTTTGTCACATTTCTGGTTTATTGACACACCAACTTTTTTTTAGCAATATTTTACTTTTTTCACCCCCAAAAAATATCTGAATTTCCACACTTTTACATGCACATGAAAAGTAGTATGAGTTTTAAAAAAATGTACATCCATTTTAATACAACTAATTGAATTTTGTGTTGAACTGAAAAAAATCATACTTTGTTTAATTTTGCTTGTGTACTTAGTTGGTACACAAATTAATGCAAACCAAAAATAAAAACAAAAACATACTACTGGTAATTTGTGTGTTGCAATGCCTTTGTGGACAGACAGAACTGTTTGCAATATCAGCAGCTGCAACAATTGGTTCCCTGGAGTCAACTGAAAGAAAAAAAATCAATCCGCTTTGATCGCTGATCAGTGGATGTACAAAAATGCCAAACAATTAATGCTCCCAGTTTCTCGACTGAGACTTGTCTTAGTCTTATACTACAGTAATTATAAAAATTGTTGGGCGCTACTCTCTCATGGGCATGTTTTGCTGTTTTAATCGATTGATCAAGAACATAATCGGCAGATGGATAATGAAAATAATCATTAGTTACAGTCCTGGTGAGTTCACTTCCGTTCCAGTGGCCACACGTGCTGCGTGCAGGCGGATGTTGTTGGTCTGATGAACAGCTGAAGTCACAGGAGCACTACTGCGAAGCCAAATTCCAGTTCGACTGTCCACCACAAATATTCACATTTTATCTGTGCGGTGATGTCCATCTGCATAATTCAGCTTTTGATGGCGTCGCGCTGATTCAGATACGGCAGCTGGATCTGTCGGTGTGTCAGCACCAACAGCACTGCTGATAATAGTGAAACACTCACTTCTCAAAATAAGGAGAAGAAAAAAAGCGGAAGATAGATGATGGACAGACGGACAGACAGATGGACGGATTGGCGGGGATTAATGGCATATATAATGGTGATATCAGCGGGGGGCATACTGTCGATGTTGATAAATTTTCTCTGAATGAAAATGTAGCGGTGGCAGTATTCTTTGCTCCCACTCCGCTTTCCTCTTGTGCGCATGTTCGTCTGTGTGTGTGTATGTGTGTGTGGGGGTGTGTGTGTGTGTGTGTGTCCTGAAGTAATGCTGATAGCCAGAGTAAGCTCTGGGAATTTAATCTCAGCAGAGCTATGCTGTGCTCCCCTGATAACTAAACGTACACACACACACACACACACACACACACACACACACACACACACACACACACACACACACACACACACACACACACACACACACACACACACACACACACACACACACACACACCAAAGTCTCGAACACAGCCTCATCACAGTGCTTCCGTATCACTCTCTCCTCCTCCCCTCAACTGCTGCCACGGCTCCCTTGAGCAAGGCACTGAACCTGCAACTCAGCAGGCTCTGGCAGTGCAGCTGCCCAGTGGAAATATCCAATTTCCTGTCTTTGATGGATGAACATTAATCACAGGATTTATCATAGGGGAAATGATCTATTAAAGCTACAGTGCTGACATGATTCTTTAAATAATAAGTGCAACTGAGTTTTGCCTGTAGACCTCAGTTTACATGCTCTAATGGGGAAATGTCAATGCAAACGTGCTGAATTTACGGCATGTGGTTTCATTTATCGCTCGTATTCAAACTGTGTAACGTAGAACACTAATGCCAGTAAAAACGGAAAAGTTGGTTCCAACACAGTGCACAGCCGCGGCCAGATGTGGAAGCTGGCCAGTGGATTGAAATGAACACGTTGAAGTCTCTGTGTTCTGCCGTCGGTGGGAGAGACGGCTCCCGCCTGCGTATGTCATCAGGAGGGTTCCTGGAGCTGCTTCATTGAGGAGCCACTGGAGCCTGACTCCGTGGACTCGTGCTGCATTTGTGTCTTAAGGGAATTACTGTCAGAACAGTTCAATGCAAATCGCTTGGATATAAATTTCAACTCATTCGAAGCCATCAAGACGTTTTTTCGCAGCCAAAGGGTTCTGTACATTTTACTTGCACTCAGATTTTCCAAACTTAACTTGACTGCGGTGCTTTACAGATCATACTCTTCCTCCTGAGATGAAAAGCATTTGTTTTAACTGAAGTGAATATGTCAATCGTAATTAATTTGTATTAAATAAGCTTCTGTATACATTTTGCATTTGTGTAAAGGAACTGTTATTAGATGAATTTGAAGGAAAATGGACAGCAGACATGTTAAGTTGTCATGGCAGGAAAAGTGCAGGTTTGTTTACTGAAACTTAGGCAGCTAAATGATATTCAACCCTTGCTACGCGTCATTAAGAACTAAGGTATTTTCACTTCAAATATGACAGGTTTCAGCAGGATCAGTTTTGAAATCCTTTTGTTTAGTATTAAAAAACAGGTGATAAGAAATAAATTAATAAAACACATTTGACAGTGGAGATCAAAAAGGCATAAACTTATACAATGGACATCCTTAAAGCAAAAATCATACTAATCTAACAAATAAAATGTGATTAAGACACATCACAATACCAAGGTTGCATGGATTCTCCTAAAATTTTGGCGACAAGTAATTTGAGTTGTACGGTGTACCAATGACATCGGTATCTATTAAAGGAGACATGTTATGCTCATATTCAGGTTCATGCTTTTAATTTGGGATAACACTTGAAAAATGTTTACATCCTCTAATGTTCAGAAAAGGCATCCGTGTTCTCATACTGCCCATTCCTGCAGCTCCTCTTTTCACCCTCTGTCTAAAACACCTGGATGTCATATAAGCCCCTCCCTCCGATAAACCCCAGTCTGCTCTGATTGGCCAGCTGGCCCAGTCTGTTGTGATTGGTCAACCGCTTTCAAAATGTGTAGGAAATGTGACGCCCCTTCACCAGAGAAGTGGAGATTCTGGGATTCCAGGCGGGGTTACCTCAAAAGAGTCCAACTGTGACATCAGAGTGGGAGAGAAATCTGAACCAGTTGTTCAGAGCCAGGCTGTAGGGTTTAGCCATCTCACAAAAAAAAACAGGGTGGTCTTCTTTCACATTTTGTGGGCCGGCAGGCTCCACAGATAGACACACGTACGTGCACAAACACAGAAAAAGTGATCTTTGCATAATATGCCACCATTAAGGTCAAGGCAATAGAATTAGTTTGGCAACTTGTCTCGATCTATCCACATCTTTATTTTGTAGAGCTACTTTCAATTGTCACCACAAGCTGAGGTCAGCTGTACTGCAGCTTGATAAAATGATGAACCGACTTCCTCATTCATGCTTCACAATCACCGGCTCACTCACAACTGACTGTCCCGTCCAATCATATTCAAGCAGGTTTACGGGCAGCCATTATAGTTTGACACATCACTTCTCTGCTGATTTTTGAATGCTTATACCCCTTCCAACACCCGATCCCCATCCTTACATGTTATATTGTCTGTATTTCACTGATTAAATGCTCATGTATGTTTATGAAGGGGGACTAGCTCTCTCAGCAGACAAGTGTCTTGAACTGAGACGACCCACAAGTCTCAAACAAACTCCCCGTCAGTTAAACTCCGCCACCTCTTTTTATTTAGTCGAGATGGATTCAACACAATTCAGCCAGAAAAAATAACGGGTTGTTCTGGTGCCAGAAAATTTAAAAAGTGCTTGTCGGTGGGCACAGTGGTGAAACTGATGAGAGATGCTGTTTTAAGTTCACTTCCAGGTTTGCCCCACGTTTTTATTCGTGACACCTCTACCAGTAATGGAGCCATTATGTGCATTTTATTAATCCATTGCTTCTGGATATGAAACATCACTGATGATTACACCGTGATCTCAAGTGGTATTAGAAACCACCCCTCATATTTTCAATCTTTGTATTTTAGGTGACCTGCATTTAACCAGGCAGCTCATTTAGGAATAAACCCTTGAATGCACTTGCAATGTGTGTGTGTGTGTGTGTGTGTGTGTGTGTGTGTGTGTGTGTGTGTGTCTGGGTTTAGGGCGGGGGACGGGGGTTGAGGGGGTAGAACGAGTGTTTTGGAATGACAGGGAGAAGTGAGGGGGATAATGAGAGGAGGAGGAAGAGGAGGAGAGGGGGAAGGAGAGAGGAATAGCTGTCAGGCAGCAGACAAAAGCTTTGTTTGAAGTGTCAGTTCAACAGCGCACCGGGTGTGTGTGTGTGTGTGTGTGTGTGTGTGTGTGTGTGTGTGTGTGTGTGTGTGTGTGTGTGTGTGTGTGTGTGTGTGTGTGTGTGTGCGTGCGTGCTTTCTGGCTTGCGTGTTCATTCAGACAGCATTAGACATCAGAGAACTATCAGCAGGCATTCCTGGATAGACAGAGGAGAAGGAGAAGATCCAGTATATCCCATCAATATGAAAATATACAGCTTTTAGGTTTGTGCATGTGGATGGAGGGTGAGAAAAGAGGATCTCAGAAATCACTGCGCCGAATCTGTGTGTGTTCGACATGAGAGCAGGTATTATAATGAGACGCAGCCTTCAAACACATTGTTACCTCGCGGCTTTGTTTCCGTGCACATCACACAAACCTGTGTGTTTGACACTGATGGATAGATAAATAGACTCAGAGCGAGGACGGAGCAGGGATGAGACGGGACTCTGCTGCTTTGTGTTTTTATGTGTGTCACGTCAGAGACGAGATAACAATGACACACAGACATATAGAAATCACACGATATGTAAAGGAGTTCTCTCATTTCCATATGTACATGCTTTTTTTTTTTTTACCCTCCTGTTTATTTCTTGTCTTTTGGTTGTACAAACTGTGATCTGGAATCCTCTAGTAAAACTATGGAGGTATTAGTTTTACGGACAAGATGACAAGAGTTACGTCTTATGAAGAATGAAGACAAATCTTCAGAGGTTTCATTTTCCATGAATAACGCGGGGCAAAACATCACCTCACACCTGAAGTCTGCATTAAAAACACACAGAGGTACAAGAAGAGCGTCGGTTTGGTTTCAGACCTGGCGAACGGAAGGAATTAAATCAAGCAAATAACAAATCAATTTAAGATGATCGTGGATAATGGGAGTGTTACAAAAAACAGAATTGCTATATAAACCTCTGTCTTCGAACCATAGCTGCTTCAAATCATTTTTCTTTATTGATATGTGATACTTTTACTATTTACTGGGATATCCCCCCACCCCGCAAATCAACTGCAACTTTCTTTAGTCCTGAGTTCTGTCTGCAGACTGCTCCAACAACATTCAGCAATGAAGTAGGGTAACCTCTGTCGCCTGACAGGCAAGACCCAGGGTAAGACATTCCTAAAAGCACAACTCACTGCTGCCCATTTAGCACTGCTTTGAGTGCTCACTAATAATTGAAGAGGACTCAGATGAGCCTAAGAACAAGTTTTTCTCTCGTGTGGATGATGGTGGCTAGAATAGTCCAAGAACAAAAGTTTCAACCTGAAACTATTAGAGTGAGGGGAATTATAATAGCAATCAACAAAAGTGAGGAGAGCATTCATTATATTCTAATGTGGGACATCACACACTGCTCCATTCCTGGATGTGCAAAGCTTGGTAAAAAAAAGGCCTCGTCGCTTTTGCAGCTGAGCTAGGAAAGGTTCAGATGTCCGTGCCCGCTCGGCATCAGTCAACTTCTCCTATGTCTGCGCGTGTTAAGTCTCATAATGGCGATTCAAATTGTAATACTTAAACACAGCAATCTGTTCTTAACCTTTAAAGGAGACATTTGTGTTCATATTCAGGTTCATACTTTTAATTTATGTTACCACTTGAAAAGGTTTACATGCTCTAATGTTCAGAAAAGGCATCAGTGTTCTCATACTGCCCATTCCTGCAGCTAGTCTTTTCACCCTCTGTCTAAAATGCCTGGATTTATTTTAGCCCCGCCTCCTGATAAACCCCAGTCTGCTCTGATTGGCCAGCTGGCCCAGTCTGTTGTGATTGGTCAGCTGATTTCAAAATGTGTAGGACATGTCACGCCCCTTCACCAGAGAAGTGGAGATTCTCAGATTGCAGGCGGGGTTACCCCAAAAGAGTCCAACTGTGACATCACAGTGGGAGAGAAATCTGAACCAGTTGTTCAGAGCAAAGCTGTAGGGTTTAGCCAGCTGACAAAAAAAAACACAAGGTGGTCTTTTTTCACAGTTTGTGAGCTGGCAGGCTCCACAGATACACACATTAATGTGCACAAACACTGTGTGACACAGACTTTTGCACACACATTATGCAAAAGTGATTTTTGCATAATATGTCAGCATTAACTTCGGTAAATAAATAAGTGGATGTCTTGTTAAAAGCTCCAAATTCTGTATCAATACTTTTTTTTAGAGTGAGCTGACATTTTTGAAGGCTAACGGCTAACTCACATTTCTCGTGAACTCTGTTCGCCAACTCATTACAGTGACAGCAAACGTAACGAATGTACGTAAATTGACAAAAGAAACCCCCCAAAAAGGCAGTCGCCTTTAAATGAAAGCAATGCAGTTTTAATTTTTTGTGCATGATGTTCACTTATTTAGGTTTGATTCGCTATTTCCCATTGACCTCACGCGGGCCGGTCAGGGACAGCCGAAGAACCGGATGTGGCCGTACAAAGAGCAGGTCTGCAATAGAACTTGTGATATGAGACGGGCTATTCAAAATCATTGTATCAGGTATCAGGTATCATTTACATCGGATTGATCAGTGTCACATTTTCAATATGTAACCATTTCTTCAGTGCCTTTGCAACAAGGGAAAGGGGAAAGTAGCAATATCTTTGCACAATGCTAAAAGGTGTGTGTGTGTGTGTGTGTGTGTGTGTGTGTGTGTGAGCTTGTATTAAAATTATGTGTCTCAATGGTCGAAGGTACTTTAACATAATGGCTTTTGGAGCCCAGTGAAACAAAGGATTAGAGAGAGCGAGAGAGGGATGTTTAAGTGTGTGTGACACAATGAAAACAGGCCACTTAGGCACATTTCTGAGTGCAAACATCATATTCAGAGCAAACACAGACTACAGCGACCCCAGGGGCCACTCCCACGCCGACCCACCGCCGCGTCCCACTAGTCATTCTAAATGTCTGAAATGGCCACTTGCTGCTCGTTGTACAATGATCCAAGGTTTTGATCACACGGCCTCTTAAATTATATTAAACAGTGGGAATTGTCAGGCTTTAATAATTCTCAGGTGTTCCCAGGCGAGTGTGTGTGTGTGTTAGATATGTTTCCACAGTTATCAAAGGGCAGAAAGCGGCAAGTGATCATTTTCAAGTTTGATTTTCTCTGAAGAGTCGTTTCATCTCGATCCAGCTGAATGCCGGTGATAGCGACCCATTCTTCTTTCAGATTACAAGTACAGCAGTGTGTGATAATTCGCAGCTAGAGTGTGAAAATTAATACTGTTTTTCATTAATAAGTGTACATGCACTTGCTTTCATGAATTAGGTGCTGGTAAATAATGACCAGATGACAGGTAGGAAAGGATTTTTCAAAAAAAAATTGGATATGGATATAATTTTAAAAAACTGAAACAAGACTAGCAGAAAACAACTATTTTGATGAAAGATTCATTGTTCAAGTCTCTAATCAACAACAATGCATGGAAGTGGTCAGAGTCGGTTTGTTAACTAAAAAAACCCTCCACAGACAATGGACTACGCATTTGAATTGGAATAAAATGTCAACACCTGCATGTTATGATCTTTTCTTCTCTCCATAGAAAAAAATACATGCAGAGCTCATTTTGAAAAATAATCCAATTCATCCATTTTGAACCTCCATGTCTTATTTTCCACTATGTCTTTGAAGTAAAATTTCAGCTTTTTTTTTTGTCATGCACACCACCTGACTGGAATAGCGTGAAGCCCGCGTTAAAAATGTGATTCTCATTCCCCGCAGGGACTCACATTCGGTGGTCAGTGCCACTAGTGGAGAGATCCTCCACAGGCTACTCAAAGTAATGCAGCTAAGTTTAAAGCTAAGGTTGCTGATTCCAACCAACTGAACGGCCCTCCTCTCACCCCTCCATTTCCAAGCGTGTCGCGGAACCTATTGTTGCCTTAAGGTAACATGTAAACATGAAAGTCCCTCTCTGGAGCCGGTGTTTGGTTTGTCCCTTTTGGGCTACCGTAGAAACATGGCTGTGCAACATGGATGACCTGCCTGAGCTATATGGTTGAGGCCGTGTTCTTGGGCCACAACAGGATCGCAACGTGATTGGCTGCACACTGTTCTTCGACGTTTTTAATGGCGGCTGGCAGCCAGCGTAATAGGCACATAATCTGCACCTTCTGTTTTCCCTTTCCTCTGACAGTGGCAGGTATTATAATGGGGCGGAAAAGAGAAAGAAGAGCGGTAGATGTGGTGCCTTTTTCTATTGTAGTGCTTGTGTTTTTTAAAACCAATAAAGTATGTTAGTTTTGATAGGTTCGAAAGGAGTCGTCGTTTGGTGTTAAATGTACAACGACAACGACACGCTTACCCTAACCACAACACAAAACTTAGCCCTAACCAAATGCAACGCAGCATTTAAATGCTGTAAAAGTGTTAAATCAAAGAAAATCCGTGTGATGTTACGTCGGTGCCCGCCATCTTTTGAATTCCAGGAGACGTGACAACACGCATGCGCAGGCTCTGAACCAATGAACGAGCTCATTCTTATCCGGTTCTTTACAGTGCTCGCGGTCACAGACATGCCTCACCTGCCTACTATGTAGAAATAATGGGTATCAAAAACAATTATTTTCGTGCTCGGGGGATTATATACTAATGAGGACATAATAATGAATATTATAGTCCATTTTTGCCAAATAGATTACTACCTCCATTTAAACACAAAACCCTTATTCTGTCCCCATAATACCATTCATCAGTCAGTCCCTAGACATTCAATTTCCAGCATTAAATTGTTGGGATTTTCTGCTGGTCTCTCTCTATATATATATGTATTCAATATCTTTGGGTTTGGGACTCTTACTGTGGTCATCAGTGTTTAGTATTTTTTTTAATACAAAAATTTAAAAAATAAATAATTACTAGCGATATTAATTAATAGTAAAATAACATTTGTTTTTGTATTTTTAACAGAAATGGTTGTAAAATGATTTTCAACCTGCTGCCGTCGCGTTCTGATACATGATAACCGTGCAGAATGCCCACTTTCGACAATCAAAAACAGCTCATTTCACTGATTGATTTCACCGAAGTAATAGTTATCGGTAAATTAGCATCACAGCCAAAATGTTGTGATCCAGATTTCCTCACAGGCTGTCGGTGAACTCTGATTACACCCAGCAGTGCTAATGTTTTGACGCTGCAGAGGGCTGCTGCTGCTTCCCATCATCAGCTTTTCGAGATTTCTTTCCGCTCTGCATGATGTGCAACTCCACAGTCTGCCCCGAAGGGTGTTTTCATGTGACCGCGGGCCCAGTCACTTCCCAAAAAAATTTAGAAATTAAAAAACTAAACGCAGAGGACGACATTTATCACTGGGGGAAATTAATGTGCATTATCTACGGCTGCCAGCACGACAGATGACACAAAATCTTAAGTGATGGCGCGAAGACGAACCTGACTCACTGTTGCCTTTTGAATGGAAAGCTGATTAGTCCCTGATTAGCTAGATCAGTGATAAAGGATTTCTTTATGTTCTGACTTTCACCTGATAATGAGGGGTTAATAATTCAACACACCCTCAAAAAGCAACCCCCCCCCTCCTCCTCCTCCTTCTCCACACACATCATAGTTAAATCTACAGACTATTAGCTGATGAGAAAGAATTAGTGCTGGGTAAATTAGTTAATTAGATAATGAATGAACACACTTAACTGCATCCTGTATTCTGTGAAATCAGAGCAGGGGAGAAAGAGAGACACAGCAAATTATCAGATAACAGTTTCGAGAGAGGAGGACAAAAGATGGAGAGAGGGAGGCTGAGGAGGAGGAGGGAGGAGGGACGAGGGAGGAAGAGGGGGGGCACAGAGAGGGAGAGAGTCAGACAGAGGCATCTGGTGACGTTAATGTTTGCCTCTCCAAGCTCCGAGAGCCAAGCTCTGGAGACATAGTCTGGTTAAAACAACACACACACACACACACACACACACACACACACACACACACACACACACACACACACACACACACACACACACACACACACACACACACACACACACGCACACACACACACACACGCACACACACACACACACGCACACAGACACACACACACACACACGCGCACACGCACACATACCGTATCCCTCACTGTCATTCCCAAAAACATTCATTAGATGTTCATACACACTGGGCACACGGTTGCACAAACCCACATGCATCCATGCTACAAGCCTTCAGACACACACGCACGCACGCACGCACACGCACACGCGCGCACACGCGCACACACGCACACACACACACACACACACACACACACGAAAACAATGTTAGACAGGCAGTTTATCATAAGGGTAGGAAGAGACAGAGAAAGATTAGAGACCATACCCGTACTCACAGGAACAACAACACTGTGTGTGTGTGTGTGTGTGTGTGTGTGTGTGTGTGTGTGTGTGTGTGTGTGTGTGTGTGTGTGTGTGTGTGTGTCTCTGCAGGACTTCCAGAGTATGACTCACAGCAAGACGAAAAAGGGAAAATTTGGGGAAATTAAATTTTCATTAGATTAACATGACCTTATCTGTTTCTTGTGTGTTCGTGTGTGTGTAGATGTACACTTCATACAACGTACTGCACGACCAGTGTGACACATTACATGTCATACAGCAGTATGATTACATGACTACATGATCGCTCCGTTACTTTGATACTTATGGATCGTTTGCCGTCTTACTGTGAGTCTGATGGAGGATGGTGGATATCGGTTTGGGTGTTCAGTGGGCAGACATGAGACTCCTGGCAATTCCAAAGTTGTCATATGAAAATGTTGCATGTGCTTGGCTGGCTGATGTGGCAATATTAACCACAACAGGTCCCTCGCTCCTGGAGTCATGACTTCTGGAGCCCTGTTAAAGACAAAACATGAGACGTGTGTGTGTGTGTGTGTGTTGCGGATCGGAACAGGCGGCTGAGTAATGGAAGTAAGGTGTTGAGTGATGTCACATCTTACGCCTCCTGGTGAGTAATAAGTAATGAAATTACATATTCAATGTCTTATGTGTAATGAGTAATTGATTGCAGCGTTCAAGTGGCTTGCCCAACACTGCATACGAGATTCTCTCCGTATCTAACGACTTCATGTTTGTAAATACCTGTATCACATAATCCACTCCTTCATTTTACATATATACATTTTTTGCCTGTGTGCGCGTGTTAATTTCCGCGGCGAATGCGGCGTTTAAAGGCTGTTTATATGTTCATGAGATCTGTCATCTCCAACGTAATGGCTGCACTAATGCAATCACGGCCATTATCACGCTCATGATCTCCGTCTCAGACATTATCGCTGATGTCACATGCCCGTCATGGCTGCCGCGGTCCTCCGACAGTGTCCCCGCGTCGCGTCCACGAACGCGCCGGTGACATTTCCCCCGCGCGCTTCCTTCCGCCGCTCGCAGTCGAGGAACTATGTGATTCTGTAAATTGAATTGATATGACAGCCGTGTAATCCTCACCGCGCTAATCTCACTCATTTACATGACTGTACAGGTCCACACAGATGTATACATAATGTTTGTGTGCGTTTGGCTGTGGTTTTGCTTTTGGCCCAGGCAGAGGTGGAACCAAAAATGTAGTTAATATTGACATTATTTTCCTAATCAGCAAGTCAGAAACATTAACATCTGATATTATGGGTGCAATACTGTTTTTTTGATTGTGATGTTGTAAAGGTCCGACACTGTCAAATCCAGTTCTCATACATTCAAGCTGCACAGTTGCAGAGTTCAACTATAACAATGTTACTTTTTTTCAAAGTAGAAATAACAATTTCTTCCGCTTACAAATAAAAAGTTGAACTCGTAAGCAGTTGTTTGAAGAAAACGTTGGAGCACGACTGCTACAGCTGTACTCGATCTGATACGTCTTGTAAGTAATGGTGGCTAATGATAGCGATTCTTTTGTCCCTGGCATTACTGAGTCAGAGTTTTTTAAGACTTTCCTCTACTTGTGCTGTCGCTCCACAACATTTTAGCAGGTCAGAGAAAAAAAACATCCCAGTGGTCACTGAATCATCTATTTCCTCAAACCTGTATTAATTGATTTCCTTTGTTTTGGCTATTTGAGAGAAAGCAAATCGAGCAGAAGACTGATACATTATCCTTTATCAAGTTGGTTAAAATGTTAGCAGTTGTCTATTTACACATTTAGGAGGCCCAGGAACATTTATTTGGAGTCCAATTTTCGCTCTGTTTGGGTCTCCACCAAGTTCTGAGGGAACAATTGTTAGGATTTTCCAGGTTTCAGAAGGTTCGCAGAAAGACAAGCCGAGGAAGCCGACGAGCAGTATCCTCTATTTCGTGATGTGGTTCACATGTGTCACATGTTCGTTTGTCCACACACGGACAATGTGCGTCAACATACTCGACAGCTTCGACACGATACTGGCCACAGCAAGGAAGGAAGCATCGGCGGCAGCATGATTCTGTTTAGCATCAACGGGATTTCGCTCACGTTGCTGAACAATCAGGAAGCATTTTGCCTCTACATAATCTGGCTCTTTAGCTGCTAAATGCTCCAATGTGTTAACGGTGTTCATCCGCTGTTTGGTAAGAGGCAGTTAGTGCACTGTGGGTTCATCAGAGCTTTCTTTCACTGACCACAGCCGCCCGCTTGAAGCTGGAAAGAGGGTCGATGAGACTGGTGAGACTGAATCCAATCCAAAACAATGAGCACAAAAGATGCAACACCTTCCAGCCATCCCGGCCCCATTGTTAACATTGATTAGTGTAGCCGTAGAGCAGTGAGCCCAAGTGAATCTCGGGAAAATTAGGTTCCGTGAACACTATCCCTCTCGGAGACGATGCGAACATCTCACTTTACCGCCCACAGCCGGGTAAACTGGTGTCTGTTACAAAGGGAGTGTTGGATTAGTGAACGAGGGAGGGATTTTGGGACCAAGCCACGGTTTCGCTCGAGAGTCTAAATCACTTTAAATACCTAAACTCCCATCCACAGTTTCCCAGTTGGCTCAACGCGTCTGTGACATTACTCCACCAAATGATTTCCAGTGGCTGTTATACAGAATGATGTCCGCCCTGATATGAGTTCAAGTTTTGTGGCTGGGAACAGTTACATTTTGAGGGTATTCAACAATGGCACAGAAATTAATATGAAAAACTTTCCCCCCGGTGTCATAAAAAGCTACTTTAAACTACCATTATGTGTTAATGCACCATGTAGGAATGTCGCAAAACAGACAAAACAAACTACCACAAATTGAAGCCAGTGTTTTGTGGTATTTGTGGCGAGAGGGGGGGGGGGGTTACTGCAGAACTGCTGGAAGCCAGCGAACAATGATCTGTGGCACCTTGCAGAGCCTAACTACCTGTTGTACAATGGGCTGAAAGCTCGGGAAAACACGTGAAATAATAAATGCCTAAAAGCCAATTATCCCCCTTCAATGACATGAATAAACTATCCCGCTGTTCTTACATGACCTCGTCTACTCGGCCGCAACACTCCGCCTGTCCTGCTTTTACTTCTCTCTTTCTTTGTGCATGTGTGTGTATGAGTGAGTGTGTGTGTGTGTGTGTGTGTGTGTGTGTGTATGTCTCCATGCTTTTGCCTGCCAGCATGAACATGCTGTACTGGGACACACACACACACACACACACACACACACACACACACACACACACACACACACACACATAGCTTACACATATTCACTACTGCCTGCCAGTTTGTATATGTGCAAGACAGATGAAGGAGCAGCATGGTTGTGTGTGTGTGTGTGTGTGTGTGTGTGTGTGTGTGTTTGTGTCTGTGTGTGCGTGTGCGTGTGCGTGTGCCTGTGCATGCGCGGGAGAGTGTCTGAAAAAAAGATAATACAATTTTTTGGACTCCGGCAGCATTACCTCTTCTTCAATGTTGCTATGGTAACAAGCTCCGGACCAGAGAGTGAGAGAGCGAGAAAGATGGATAGAGAGACCCCCAAGGACAAACACACACACACACACACACACACACACACACACACACACACACACACTGCAAACATGCCTCCACACCTCCTTCCACCTCCCTCTCCCTCTCTCTCTTAGACAAAGGCTTTTCCAGCCAATTATGCCTCCCCGGCACATGAAGGGTTAACAGCTGCTTGGTGTCTGTACCACAGAGATTTTACCTCGAGCCATTTGGTCTTGGCTGTAATCGCTGCACACTATTCTGCTGCTTTAAATGCATGCCAACTCTGTGAGACAGCATTCACTCATTGTGGGTAATTGCAGTAACGGCGTCTCACCACACACGCGCGCACATTACACGGCGGCGGCGTGACATGCGGTGTGCTGACGAACCACGGAGCCGTGACTTTGTTTTCATGTGTCAATGTGTGTGTGTGTGTGTGTGTGGTGCAGATGACTGCACACCGCACAATATCTGTGTCAACTAACGTCATTACTTAATTAGTGAATCTTTGGGGAGACAAAAGAAAAATAGATGTCGCTCACTGAGTCAGAAGAAATGTATTCACATTTATTTGTGCAGTTAAAATCAAGCACAATCAATATGTACCATGTACTCAGAATTGGTAAATTTGTCTTTATATGTTCCATGACATTACTTAAAATGCTAAAGTCATGACAGTCCTGAGGGAAACATATAGTTTCATCTAGTTGAATTATCAGAATTTTCAAAACAGAAAATGTCGCTCACTGAGTGACATTTGCTGTTTTATAATTCTGTGTGGGTTAATTTACTACCAGCAGCACCTTTCAGATTACACACACACACACACACACACACACACACACACACACACACAGTCACACACAAGTCATTTGATCCATGGTTAAAATCTTGGCTGCCGTTCCCATCAATCTGGTGATTTAGACACAGTTTTGAAAGCTGCCATTTCTGGCCTTGAAATATTTTTGGCTGAGCTACAGAAGGTTGATTATCACTTACAACGAGTTTTAAAATCGAATGGAAATTAAAACATACATGGTGATTTCCTTATAAAAAAAAAAACAGCTCACCAGGATACAAACAATTCTTTGAAACTGTTATTGGACACTATGTCTAGGTTTGAAATAACCCTGGAGATTCATATTGAGGCAGCGCAGAGACATTTGAAGCACAAAACCAGCGATACCGTACAGACTGACCGGCCGTCTGTTGAACACCTGACACGGACATCTGTCAAGGATCTCATCTTTAATCGCTCACCGCACACCCAAGACATCCTCAGTCAGTCATCCCAGAGAGGAGCACTCACTTCAGCCGTTATGAACCTCAGCATAGGTTCATAAGAGGCTACTCAGCACACCCTGTCCGCTTACAGGTAAGACGGGCGTGTGGGCGACACAGGAATCACCCTGCTAATCCACGCAAATAAAATAAAAAACGGTTTTGTCGACTCGAGTGCACTCAAAAGTGCGCTCCATCGCATGGGCCACGAGCTGCTGAGGCTGTAAACTGTTCGCTGATCTGGTGGATTCCGTCTTTTCCCAACAGCCTGTCAGATTCAACACACTCCACGCACTATATCACTGTCCGATCTATCTCTGCGGAGAAAGCCCCCGGGGGCTCTGCATTAACGGCAGCGCCGTTTACTTTGCATGCGGACGGCCGCGAGCACAGCGCAGCTCCTGATGCGCTCCCTCTGAATCAGCCCCGATGACACTGTAATCCTGGACACGCTGAAGAGGCTCCCGAGTGCCACCGGTGCTTTCGCCTCCCGGGGGGTGGGGGGGGGGGGAAAGGGCAATCTTGATCTGAAGGCATCCAAAGACAGAAGGCGGTGGTTATAGACCTCCCCGTGTAGCCTCACGGCCCCGTCAAGTTTGACAACTGAGGGCCGAGATCATTGAGCAGGTGGATGAGAGCACTACAGAGCCGTAATTGGCCGTGAGCTTCGCTTTCAAGATGAACAACATCCACTCAGCACAGGAAAAAAAGAGGTTCTTCTTGAGAGAAAGCAGGTGTCTGCATTCGCGGAAATGTCGGAGCCACAGGCGTTTTTTAACAGAGGTTTCTACTGAATTAGTGTTGAGGTCGAGTTGTTGCATCTCCCTCTGAGCTTGAAACAAGACTGCGAGTGGAAATATCGTCGGCCAAGAGCTGGCCAACTTCACAGTGATTTACAACAAAAAGGTTTCTTTGGAAATACTGAACAATACGTGCAGACTCAAACGACATAATTCAGACTAAGTATCAACAAGTCGGGCATAGGCTTTTACCCCAGGAACACAATACAACTATTCGCCTCGGCTAGATTAGGTCATGAAACCATAAATTCTGCCAGTGAATTTGTCAAGCGACACGACAGATTACATGTTGGACACTGACCAGTCGACTCCAACAAAATTATTCCTTGTACGCTTTTTGTCCCTTTTTTTATTCATTAGCTGTGTGCGTTAGACCAATCTGTGCTTTGTCTATGTCACACTACACGTCATAAAAGTTGTCAAACATGCCAAGAGACAGGTTGGAATCATAGATGGTACATGGAAAATGGACGTAGTCTCCGAGTCCGGGAAGTGGAGCCAATGCGGTGAAGTGCGTGAAGCCTGGAATGACCAGCAGAGGGCGACTTACAGGTTGAAAAAAAAAAAAGTCTCTTACTATAGAAGTCTATGGGAAAAGGACTTAGTAGTTTCAAGTCTTGTTCAATACAGCATGATGTTCATTAACTAATTTACAGTCTCGTTGAGAATAAAATAGATGAAAATGCCTTGGTGCTTGGATACTGTTTGACAGCTACTATTACAAATGATGCAAATACAGTAGTAATGCTGTGAGTAGCGACGTATTGTATTGTTTATTAGTTTCTTTCTTCATTCAGATGTTTCCCAAACAATCCAGGTTCAGAGGGAAAGTCTCTCACACACAACGCTCAAAGTGTTTTTAGTGACCTGAAGAGAAAGACGTATTGGAAAAAAGTTTGAAAAGTTTTAGGGGGGGGGAAAAAAATCGCTCACAGGATGTGAGTGAACTGTTAATGTGAGCTGAGGTGAAGACACGTCAACTCGGATACAAGGTTCATCTCGTCAAAGCATTTATTGATTAGGTCTCATAGGAGCAAACAATCATTCCTTCTTTTCTTTCTTTGCCTGTCTGGACCGCCTCACTGAGCGGTACCGGCGGGCTCGAGGAGAGAGCCTGACAAGGATAGTCGTTGAGTTCTAGGTCAGCTCTTCCTGCATGGGCAGACCATCCAGGCCACCCAAGTACCCGGATCGCCACTCCGGGGATACGGTGTTTAGAGAAGTCTCGTTCTTCAACAGGCTCCGACAGACGAGGACTTCGTGTTCCGTCAGTGCGAAGAGCGCCAGACAGACCTGGAATCTGTTCTCAGTTGTCATCCCTTCGTGGGCACGGGCCGGCCGGCCCATGGTGACGGGGCATCACACACTGACGCAGCGAGATGTCCTATCAGTGAATTCCATCCCCGACAAGAAAAAAGGCTTTTCGAATTGAAGATATTAAACGCTGCCACAATTCATCTGCATCTTCACACCTGAGATTATCAGCGTTAACTCCACTTGACAAGCCAGCCAGCGACTGAGCGGGCGGGCAGCAGGATTCCCACACACATGTCAAAAGGCGACCGAGAGGCTACAACAGCGCCAGGGAATCAGGCAGCTGCGAAACAACAGCCCTGGCCTCTTCAAGGCACCCGCCACGGGGTCACGGTTTCTTTCAGCGATGGAGAAACGGTGCAACCAGATATGACTAAATGGTGCTGATGGCCATTTTGTTGGAAGAAATGAATTCTTTAGAGCTACAGTGTGTAATATCGAGAAGAAATGATTCCCCTGTCGGTTTCTTAGTGGGTTGCGGTTACCAACAGAGGCCGCCAGAATATTACAAAAATTATATTATGCGTTTTTCTCTGGCAGCTGCCAGTCATTTCCTTAGATTTGGCTTTTTTTTTGGGGGGGGGGGGGGGGGGGGGGGGGGACATTTCGAAGCACTTTGTGGATAATCCAAATCCTGGGATCTTTGACGGAGAACTCAAATATGTCTTTCAAGCTGCCCCTTACTCAGCTGCCACTGTTCGAAGATCCATTATCACCAAATGACCCTGTGTTTTATCGTCTCTAAATGATCTAATTATGGGATAATATGTTGTCTCACTAATCACCTTGGTCAACATGTGTGACGACGAGGGGAGTGTATCGGGGAGCAGCCCCTCACCCGGGCCACCTCACAATTATGAGATAACCTGGTATGTCTATAGACTCTTTTTTAATTGCACCCTATTGTAATTTATTCAATTCACATATTTACAGTCAACCATGTAACATATTAGCAAAGCCTTTTCATTTTTGCTCTTCTACCAAGTTCTCGTATTCATCTCTTCCTTTCTGGAGACGTCTGAGGCAGCGTGTTGTGGCGGGAAAATACAGGATTCGACATTGTCACTGGAGTGTGTCATTGTCAGTTAATGGATATACACTTTGAAGATTACTTTAGAAGTGGATCTTTACATATTTTTTTCTTTCCATTGTTCATTTATTATGTTTACTGTCCGCTCAAATGAATAGCGTGGGGTGGGGTTGGTTCTTTTTTGCCTATCACTACATGCATGAGTTCATAAGTAAAACTGTATATGAAACACTAAATGTCTTTTTTAGGAACATTAACAACTGCTGAAAATTAACAAATTTGATGAAGACAAAAAAAAAAATCATCAGAATGTAATTACGGCTGGAGTCTCTGCACGGTGCTGAGTAACATTTAGCGATTTCGTCTCTAGAAATAAATAGCGGAACATTATCTCTGACTGAAATAACCGACGCGTGGTATTCCAAAATAAATGAGGGAAATATTACAAATCCCCGCGAAGCTAAAAGACTGGAGACTGAAGGGGTTTATCCTGATAACGCGGCGATTATGGAACCAAAAAAGTGACGTAAGACGAAAACCTGGGAGAAATGAAAGGAATAAAGGGAGACAAAGAGTGCGAGGAGGAAGGATTGAATTAGCTCTGTGTCGAGAGAGATGGTGGGAATTAGGTGTTGATGTTTGAGAACTTTGTGTTCACGTGTGGTTATTTACAGTAACATTAACAATTTGACCTGGTTTCCTTTTCCGTCCTTCTTTCGAGATTCAAACCCCACAGGGTCTGAGACTCTATCGGGTTTTTTTTGCTCAGGTTTATTATCCTTATTATTCTCCCATTGCTGTTTCACAATTTCCCCGGAGAGACTGTAGACTTGTGTATAACATATCTAATGATGTGCAAATGCTCCTTAACAAATGCTTCTTGTATTTCCCTAATGGTGGCGCTAAAAATAACGCTCAGAGCCCAGACACATCCGAATTTTGGTGAGTGACATATTATTTATCTATATATTTTTTTACACATGATTTCCCTATATATAAGAACTGTAGAGAGATTGTATGAACATTCTAATGGGTGGAGTGAGGGTAGTGGTGGCGAAATGTGTTCGTCTATGAACATCGCAGCTTGAAAAAAGTAAATAATTTAAAATCTTAAGATCTTAACTACCCTAAATACACCACACTGTTAAAAAAAAAAGCTCTTTTATGGCAGCCGCCGGGGAAAAAAAGACAATTAATGTCAGATTAGACTGTAGTAAGTGGTTACTCTGAAAATATTTAACATCTTCCACTGATATTTTACAAGAAGTCTCCATATACATCCATGATGCCTTTTATTTCTAACAAATAGTGATAGAATGGGGTCATACACTTAAAAAAAATGATTGAATGATACAATGATTATCAGAATAATAGGATAATCACCTATACATGTTGTTTTGGGGGGTGGGGTGTTGGAGGATCACGGAGGAGATATTAATGATGATGGGAAGGGTCTTTCTGGGGGAGGAGGAGAACACCCTAAAATGTGATTTCAAATACAACAGTATTTTCAGCTTGAGTATCCAAGTCGAATTCCTTTGTCATCTAAATTATTTTCAGCAGCATGATAACATTGATGGACTGAACAGAGCTGTCAAGCAACATCTTTTATCGCTAACTGTGGCTAGAATTTAATTCATCAAACTGACCTCAGGAGAATGACGAGGACAAATAAACATTGTTTCAAGAAGGAGAATAATAGAAAAGCGCATAGGACAGCACCAATAAAGAACTCTTTCTTTCGCCTCCAATCTATTGAATAACACTCTACAGACTGGGGAGAGGGAATTCATTACGGGGATGCATCAGAGACATGATTTGAAAGACAAACTACGCCACCGCATGTGGGATGTGAGATGTGGGATTATGGACAACAGTAAACACTATCAGTACGGGACCTACCGCCGAGTGCTGTGTGTGTTTGTGTGGACGTCCGGTGAGAGTGGGTGTGAGGATATCTCTGTCCAATACAGGCCCTCGCTGTTAGTACACGTATTGACGCAGGCCCGTCTCCGTCTGTGCCCCGTCTCCTCTCATCCTGTTGTGAGACTTGGGAGCTCAGAGAAAACTCAAAATTGGGAATGAGGGACTGTCCGCACAGTACACGCGAAGACACATCAGGTTGAATTCTCAGCAGCTTGGAAAAGAAAAATGCCCCATTAGACAAGTTTTTAAAAAGAAATCGCGCCGATGAATCCCGCCCGAGCTGACTTCATCCGTCATCATTTGTGTGAGGCAGGGCGGGCTTGATGAAACCGAAACGCGGCGGGAGCTTCGGATACACGACCTGGGGATCAATACACATTCAGACGGCGGCTTGTCCGCGCGCACACGCAGACGCGCGTAATGCAAATGCACGCACACGGGCCAGGCTCGCAGACACACTTAGCGTATTGATCGAGCTCCCGGTCGGCCATGTTCTCCACTCTAGCTGTGCGGTCAGGGCGAAGGCTTGCGGCCTGCAGTCTGTCCTCACCAAACTCGCCAACATATATCTGCGGGTTAATGAGCCACCGCGTAGTTGTGTAGTCCGGATTTTACACAATCATTCAGAGTGTTCTGGGATAACAGAAGAGTGTGTATCAAAAAATATGGAATGATTCTAAGGCAACAGAACAAGGAGGAAAATGAGTAATGGACACACCCACCGCTCAGGGTTTAGTACTTCTTCTTTTTCTGGAGATAATTCAGGGCTCCACTGTGAAGCCACTGTATTATTTAGGGAATGAAACCTTCTTTTTTTTTTGGAGGGGTAATGTATGTTTGACGCAAATTTGCTCCGTCCAATCGGTCCAAAACTTTATCTGTCTGTTCTGAATCTCCACACTCAACGTGCATACGCTTGTTTGACTGTCGCCGCTCCGTCCGGCCGCGTGACCTCCGCCTCCACGATCGCTCTATTAAAACTCTCGATCAGTCTTCGCCAACATCAGGCTGCTGGACATTCCGAACTTTGTAAAAACAGGGTGTGTATGTGTATTGCTGAACAAGTGCTGCTGACACATTATGCTCACGCGTAGAATAACATAAGACTTGAATTGAATAGATCTGCCTCTTGGTGCTATACTGTCATCCGTAACCAATCTAGCTCTTTGAGTCAGCATGGGGCCCGATATCCAACATCAGGGCCGGATCCATGCATCCCTCATCTCTCGTTGTGTTGCGCTTACCAAGTACAAAAGGTGACACAAAGGGAAAAAAAAGAGAATCTAGAGATAAGTTCAAACTGTGCCTCACTTTCACACTTTCCAAACTGAAAAGCCGTGTGCAGAGGGCATCATTGGGATATCACCGGAAAACTACAAAAGTCAGACGCTGCGCCCTCTTTCAAGGATTTGCCAAGCACCTTTTTTCTTTCTTCCAAATCCACTCCTAGTCCAACAATTAAGGTTGCCTTTTTTCAAACAACCCTAACCACGAGTTTCAGTTATAAATCGTAGACTCTGAAGGACAAATAACCTGTGATTTTAAGATGTTAAACTGGGATTGATGTGATTATTCAAAATGCCGGCCCTCACGTCCCCACTGCACTACAAACTTCACCAGACACTAAACACTAAACACTGTTCGCACATTATTCCCGTCACACAAAAATTCATGCTGAATAAACTATTAAACCAAATACGGAGTAATGGTGTTCGATGAAGTGGCAGCAGTTGTAGACAAGCCCCGCGCATGACAGCGGGATAAACCAAATTCAAGTCGGCACTCACAGCTGACACGTGGGTTCATTGTAACAACACTGACAAGAAATATTAAACATTCAAATTCTGCCTGGGCATAAACATGACAAATGCAAGCAGGTCTAAGTGTGTGAGTGAGTGAGTGTGTGTGTGTGTGTGTGTGTGTGTGTGTGTGTGTGTGTGGTTAAGTTACACTTTGTTATTCCCCAAATGTTTGTTGAGGTCGAACCCTAAGTTTGTTTTGTTTGCCAATTTAATTTAATATACTTTTTTTCCTGCACTCTGCATTTGGGTCGCGCTTTGCCAAACCTTACAGTAGACGTGGAGAGTTGTTGGGGAGATTTTTTGTTGTTGTTTCAAATGTACAAAAGACATTAGACTTTCCTTTCTTTTCAAGGATAGATGCGGGACCTTAAGAGCAACTCCGCTGAGGGGGAGACGTTCTCGGGGCAACATTTCAGATGAATACTAATGGGTATCACTCAGACGCCCCATGAAACCCCAGCGAGGGAGCTTGCCAAGGACTCTGAGAGCAAGACCGCAGCTTGAGAAGAAAAGAAAAAAGCACCGACCCACCAAGACACACTGCTGAGGCAAGAGAAGCCAAGAGAGATCGAGACACGCGATCTGACACATTCACACAGAGAATGAATCTCTGTGTCCTGCCGGGCGTTCAGAAAGACAAATCGTCTGCCGGTAGATAATAAAGCCTCAGAAGTGAGGATGAAGGGGCATCCTGAAATTCATCTATTCCACAAACAAAAAAAACCCTGAGAGGGACAGACAGAGAAGATGTGGAAAGCAGAGGGAAAAAGTCAGAACGAAATAGGAGAGGAGTGAAGAAGACATCCGGGCGGAGTAATAGAGAGAGGATGGACTCGGGCGGAGAGGAGGCATGTTAATTAGGGGGCAGGTTGATAACAAATGTATTAGCGGGCCTCTGAAGGAAGGCAGGGCAGGGGCAAGGAGGGGAGAGGAAGAGGGGTGGGGGAGATAGGAAAAGGTTAACAGAGAGAGGAAAGAGAGGGGAGACACTGATGAAAAGGCGGCGGGAGAGACGGGATCATTACGAATTAGTTGATAAAGAGGCAATAAATGTCCTGGAGGGGAGCAGGAGCGACAGAGACGGAGGACACGGAGGAGCAGCGGAGGAGAGAAAACACGAGGCCTGGGATATATTCCCCTAATCACAAACTTAGAAAGTGAGCATCGGATAAAACCTTATTACCAGTATTTACTGACTCTGAGGACTGTTCACTTGCGAGGTCGCGGGGTCAGAAATAATTTTCCCTTTTGAAATGGCAACGCTGCCTTGTGTCACATCAACGAGGCCACATGCACATATCATGTTCAATATGGCTTAGTCAAAGCAGGTTTGGATCGGATTAAATGTCAATTAATGGACCGGTTACACTGTCAAACACACACTGGAAGAAGCAGCACATATGACTGTTCTACATGCCGAAGAGCAACTTTGGTGTATCAGCTTGCTTTTCCCTCTATATTCAATTTGTAGGTCTATCTGGAATTGCAACACTCTATAAGAGATGTTCCCATTCATGGAAAAATATACGACATATTTTTTGACACGTACAACTTCATAGGGAACTTCGTGGAAGCATTCTACAGTGGCTCCGTAGTGTACCTGCGTCATCAGACTTCCACAAAACAGCATTTAAAAAGCGTAAACTGAGGAATTCCCCAATTAATCAGCTGGCCCCATCATGACCCAAATGTTCTGTGCACGGACCCAGCTAGTAGTTGCTGCCACTCAAAATACCAAAAACAGGGTTGGTTTAAAAAAAGTGCATTTTTGGGGGGGGGGATCTAATTCATTATTTAGCCTCATCCATTAAAGATGCCTCCCTAAAAAGAAATTGAAATGAAAATATTGATATTCCCGTTCACTCCAAAGCACCAGGCCATTTAAACAACAAATTCCCTTTGGCTATTCCCCCTTCTCTGGATAGCCCAGGGGACACAGACATATGCACACACTAAGCTGGTCTTTGGGGAACTGGCTCCTCTCCTTCAGGGGGAATAAGAACTACTGACACGTCTCCATTTTACTGCTCAGAAGTCGCACTGCGCACTGAAAATAACGGAACACGGGGAATAATCGTTATGTAGTGCAGAATGACACATTACTAATGATATGATGTCAAAAAACTGACGGTGTTACGGCATCTTATATACGCGCGAGCGTTCCGTGTGGGAGCTTCTCTCCCTCGGTCTTCGGCAGTTCCCGGATATCACACGTCGGGTCAAAAAGTCTTTTTTTTGAGACAGTTTTTCTTTAGGTTGTTCCAGGTGGCACGGCCTTATTGCTGATGTGAATTAGCCACTTCTTCTAGAGTTTGAAGGGATAGTTCAGTGATTTTTGAAGTGGGCTTGTATGAGTTACTTATGCATAGTTAATATGTCACCTCGCGGAGATGGTGATCAGCGATGTCATTTCACGGAGTTCGGAGGAGAAGTGGAAGTGGCGACAATCCGAGTCCCACTGTTGCAGAGGGGACCAACGCAAAACGTCTTTTGAAACGTTACCTGAAAAATACATATATATCCGTTTATTTGTACGCTAAAGGATGTATTTTTTTGTATTTTCACTGCTTAGGCGTAAAATTGAACAGATATATATATATATTTTTTAGGTCAAATTAAAAAATGTGTCGGAAAAGAGGTTTTGCGGTGGTCCCCTCTGCAACAGTGGGACTCTGACTTACGCTACTTCCACTTCACCTCCAAACTCCGTTAAATGACATCGCTGATTACCATCTCCATGAGGTAACTTTTATTAACTATGCATAAGTAACTCATACAACCCCACTTCAAAATCACTGAACTGTCCCTTTAAGCCTAACCAATGGGAAACATCAACTTCCTCAGATCAAATCAGAGAAAGACAGCAGTAAAACGATTCTGTGTGCGAAAAATGCAACCGATAACAATGCAATTCTTCTTTTTTTAAAAGATCAATTTCCTGTACACGGCACAGTGTTGCTCCGAACATAGACAATCCTACTGGTGGCCAAAATTCAAAACATCCAAATGTTGCAGTGAGGCATCTCTTAATGGCACGTACGACACGGCAGCTCCGTGTCAAAACTGCAGGTGTTTTGCTTTGATAAGAGCATCATTAGGCAAAGTGTTAGCAAATGTCTTTAGGGGTTCTCATGTTAACACTGTGGACCAATTACAGTCAAGCACACACACACACACACACACTCCCCCTCCCACCCTCTTCTTCTGCTCCCTGTGTGTCTCGGGGTCTCACTGCCTCTTCCCATCCTGTGTAAATAATGTAATTTGTCATCGACAGGCCTCCGTGTAGGAGATGACCTTTAGAAACCTCACAGTAAATTGGCCACAGCTAGAGAAGCTACGTCATTAGTCCGTCTCCGTCTCCGTCTCCGTCTCGCCCTCACTTCCTCCGTATCCCTGCTTTCAAAATCCGTTTTATTATTTCTGTTTCATTTTAAATTCTGTGTTTAATCTACTTCCCCGCGAGGATAACTAGCTCTGTCTGTCTCTCTTAAAATGTGCTCTAGACTCTCGCTCTCTCTCAGACACACACTCACACACACACGTAATACATTATTAATCCACAATAATGTATAGGTGTGTTGACATGTGTTGACAACCCTTTCTTTTGTGTGTGTGTATTGTAAGTGGTCAATGTATTCATAGCGCCTCACAAGGGTATCTTTATCTTCAATCTTATTTTCCAATCTAAACATGGTGAAATATAAATTTATGAGACCTACAGTGTAAAACATGAATTGGATGCTGGCAGGCTGTGGATAAAAATAAACACGCAAAAACATTAAATAAGAACACAAAAAGGAAGGGGGGAAAAGACGACAACTTTCAATATTCAGCCTTGCAATATTTTTCATATTTTTACAGCATCATTTTGTTAAACCCAAAAAGATATTGGAGCTTTAGTTATTATGACAGGAACAGTCAGTAGTCAATAGTCAGTACACTAGACGGGTACACAGCTGCATAGTAAAACACAGGATTAAATAAATGGATTATATTTTTGAAGTGTACCCACCAGGGCTGTAGTCAGGATTTTGGAAATACTGATGTAGTGTTTGGAGTGAATATTTGTTTTGATAATGAATAGAAGTCACACAACACAGCCCAAAAATGTTGGCAAATTGAAATACGGTCTACACTAGAAGCAGCAAATTGAAACAACAACTCTGGACACTCTGCAGCGTGTGTCTCTGCGGTTGGGTCCGTACATGGCTTAAAGATAATTATGTGTAGCTGATTGGTACCAGCATTGACCTTTCCAGGCGCAGGACATAATAAAAGGGGACCTAATCAAAAAACATCACAATGTGTCTATGTGTTCCATAATCATGTGTGACATGAAGGAAGGTGCTGATGCATTTGCTAAAACACCCTTCTAACCGCTAGGTAGACGGATATCCGATATACGTCTGTACAGAGCGAGAATTAAGTTGGCTCTCTGCCACCTTGAAGTACACACACACACACACACACACACACACATTTATAGAGATATACACAATGTAGGTATCAGCAACATCACCAGTGCCAGGTACAGCACAGGGGAGAGAGCTACTAGTGCACTGGTTTCAAGGCAGACTGTCTCTGTGTGTGTGTGTGTGTGTGTGTGTGTGTGTGTGTGTGTGTGTGTGTGTGTGTGTGTGTCAAAAAAAATAGAAAGAAAGAAAGAAAGAAAGAGTGTGTCTGTGAGTGTTTTTGTGTGCATGCGTTATCATTCCTCAGCACCATGCTCCCCTTGGCAGATGGCTCTGCCAACCTCGGGACATGGAGAGAGAGAGAGAGTGTGTGTGTGTGTGTGTGTGTGTGTGTGTGTGTGTGTGTGTGTGTGTGTGTGTGTGTGTGTGTGTGTGTGTGTGTGTGAATTGTATTGGTATCTTGGGGGGCACAAGGGCAGAAGCTACCTGGTGTTGACTGCCAAGTCTCTGGCTCTCTTGTGCCCTCCCTTTCTATAAACCTTGAAACACACACTCTCTATCTCTCTCTCTCACACACACACACACACACACACACACACACACACACACACCGACTGATATGTCTTGCCTAGGCACGACTTTTATGGTGTACGTGATTGAATTTTGTTTTTTAAAAAGGTTTAGCAGAAATTTATGTTTGATGATAGTGAATATCATTACTCTTATTTGGATGACCAAATGTATTATTGTTATGAGCACTAGTAGCAGTAGTAGTAGTGGTGGTGGTGGTGGTAGTAGTAGTGTAGTGTAGTGTGCATATCTACTCTATATAATTAAATAATAAATTCATAAAATTAAAAAAAAACATTTGGGAATGTGATTGATTATCGTTTGATTATTGAACAAACCTAATATCATAAAAATACATGTCTTATATGTGCACATATGTCATACTGTGATGAGCTCCAATTTTTAGATACTGTATCCTGAATTAAATCTGATTGATTTGACAAATTCTGCTAATTTTCGCTTTTTTCCTTTTTTGTCCCTCCCCCGGCGTCGTTGGTTTGTATTTGGTTCAAAAACTCCACAGCAGCTCACTCTCCCCACTGTGTATTATCTGATACAAGTACGACCCCAACAGTAATCTTTAAAATGGCATAAAAAGGACACTTGAGCAATCACTACAGACAGATATGAGCAGTAAAAGGTGCGGAAGCACTAACTCTGCCAATATTGGAACAGCAGCTACAACAGAAGCCGGGTGATCTGATCCCATGGGGAAGATCTGGAACAGTTATGTACACTATCCTGCTTTATTGTATAATCAGTAGTTACAAGGCTTTTAGTCACATCTATTTACAAGGCGACTGCAATCCCTGCTCATCATTAATAGAAAATAATATCTACAATAAATCTGCAGCATCTTAGGCGTGAAATGTTTGTAACAGCTTTTGACCGAGGGAGGCTGTCGTCTTTTTTAATGAAGGTATTGCAGCTCAGGGGGACATACCTCAGTGTAAGTACTTGAGCTGCACTCGTGAATGACTACTTACTGCTCCTCTTTGAGCCACTGAGTGCCTTTCGGCTCTTCTCTTCCCATGTTTGTCACGGTAATTTGCTGCGTGGGAATTCATGTTGTCTCTTGTTGTGATGTTATCTGTTTGAAATGAAGATCAAATTAAAAGGCAATCTCATTATTTTGTAAAAATGCATAAATAATGACGAACACATATTAGCAAAATCCTGCCTTTTTCATTTGCTATAGATGATGACAAATATGTTACGGTCTAACTAGAGACTTGGGGTTTTTTTAGTAGTAGTAGTAGTCGTCTGATTTATTCAAGGGGGTTTGACCTCTGGAGATAATGGTGCCATAGCCATAAGAATCGTCATATTGTACTTTACGGAGAACTGTGGCCTTGGGGCTAATTATCCATGACTTGGGCCAACTTACAAAGGAGGAAGTGTGGTATGCAATAATCGTATTAGTCTTCAAAAATGTGAGTGCTGCTATTATTAAAGTTTGGGGACTGGCCACAATATGGACATTATTGAGGTTCTTAAAGCGGCAAAGGTGCCGCCCAGCAGACCAATCAGGGTTGCGGTCTGTGTCTCTGCAATGTGTCGTTACATGTCAAGTGAGGCGCATGTGGTTTAGGGGGGCAACGCCTCGCCGTACCTACGGCATTGCTTCAACGCTGAAGTGCAAATTGGTCTGACATTGGAACAGGTGAATCGGACCTGCAGCTAGACCGCATCCCAGTCCATATCCTCGGCCGGCGATCATTAGATTTCACCTGAACATCCGACAAGGTGAATTCATAAAAGCCCGGGGAACAGTTTATAACAGTCCTGCTGAGGTGCAAATTATGTCTGATGAATCGCCCCGAGACCTTCAACAGCCCCCGAAGAACTCACGGCTATCAAATCTGTCCCCGACAAGACGGATAGCAGACGGTAGGTTTCTGGTAATTTCAGATGCAACGTACACGTTAAATCATTTCTTCCCAATTATCGTTTGTTTGTCACAATTCTACCGTTGGTTGGGAATTGTTGAAGATGAGTCTCAAATAAAATTTTTGTTAACGCCTTTTCATGGTCTAGACGAGAGTAACTTTGTTTGTCTTCCGACAGTTTTCATTTTCATATTCTCTCTACAGTATTATAAGCCTACTCAGTTTCAAGTTGAACCAGTGGATTTGGGGTTTTTTGTAGGTTTTTTTCTCTTGATTTACTTTGAAAGACTCTTTTTTGGCTGGTTCTGGTAGGCTTTCTACATGGAACATGTCATGGTAGAATTATGCTCATCACATTGCCTGATTACATCAAAGATAATTCGGAATGCCATTAAATATGACCTTTAATCTAAATAAAAATCTAAATCTATTTTCAGTCCGCCTCGCATTTCATTTTCCCCTGAAACAAGTTGATAAAGACCTTTGTGAGTGAGCTCTGCCAAACACCTTTAATGAGGAACAGAGGTCAATTTTAAAAGCAGTAATGATGAAGAAATACAACATGAACAGAAAAGCATAATGCCTGGATGGGACGGCTACAGTAGTGACTTGGAGTTTAAGGGAAGTCTATGCACGGCCACACATTTCCTCTCGCCTTCACCGGACATTGGGAGCAGAGGGGGCCGCACTCTCTTTACACCTACAGTGGTTTTGGCAACGTTTTCACTGATAAAGACAAATGTTCTGCTGAGGATGTTATATCCCAACCAGATTGTTACTGTTCCGTTTTCTTGTAAGAACAGATTGCTCAAGCTCTTTATATGGGAGTAAGTGCGCAACCTTAAAGGTCTACTCTCCAACTCTCACCTCCAGATAGGGGGCCTGGATTTAAACAGAAATAAAGCTTTTACAGTTGACCCCCCCCCCCCCCCCCCCCCCCCCCCCCCATCTTTGCACCACCAGTCTCACGTAATCATTTAAGTGGATTATCTGTAGAGTAATTAGCTCAAAGGCTCGGTCTCCTTCACTACGATTTCCAAAGATTTCTGCGGTCGAGGCATCTTATTATCTGTGCCGCTGCTTTGATGACTGACGGCACAGTGGCGCCTGTTTTACTTGTGGCATTTCTATAGATGTCTCTTGCGAGGTCCTCCGCTGTCTAAAAGCGCACGGTTCTTAAAAAAGGACGCTGTCAGCGGTAAGTGTGCGGTGACAGGTATCTCACAGGTGACACGGCAAGAGCGCAGAAGCCACGGCGCAATTCACCTCGTTCACGTGTCCTTTTGAGGCGCAGCAGACACGTTTTTAACCCTGATACGTCACAGATGTGAGTGTTCGCACTGCTTGTTTCGTGGTCTTGTGCCACATTCTAATCATACTTGACGCGAGTCCTAAAAGAAACTGAGAAACTGTTCTCTAACTCGATTTAGAGATTCTGCCTCATCACGATGTTTCGACTTCTTTGTCGAAACGTATATATAAATATATATATATATATATAAATGGCTGGGAAGACCCATCCGTGTAATGTTTCACCCTTTGCAGCTCGGAAAAACTTCAGTCCGAGTCTGCGGTGGATCAGTGACGAAGGCTTCGCAATGACCGCTCGGCACAGACGTGAATAAATATACCTCTGCAATACATAAACGCAAAGCATGTTCTAATCAGTATTTTTCATGTTCAAAAACAAAAAGGGATTAAGTAACTGTTATGAGAAAATTGTCCATCGTAGTGACAAACCCGCGGGGAACTTTCACCCGCCGATGCCATTTTTCTGCTCAAGGGGGCATTTTGGTGTCTTTGAGCTGATTTCTTTTTTCTTTCTTTTGTCATGGCCTGAAACTTACTGACTTGGTTCACTCCACTCCCGACACCAACTTCCGAAGACAAAGTTAGCAGGCGGGTGCAACGAAACGTTTAGAGTCAGCTTCTTGGGGAAACCTCGCCGCTCTTCGGTGAGCACACCACATGATCTGACGGGTTGGACCGGCTCCCTCCCGCCGGACGACAGGGCCCCATCCCTGAGGGATGGCTGCACCACCGGGACAGACGCTTCTCTTCCCCCCTGAAATCGAAAGCCTTCCGTCACTGTTACCCGCGGCTCCTTTTTTTGGAGCATTTGTTTGCGAACGCCTGGCAGCTGCCGGGGATGAGACGCAGCCTCCGAGTTCGCCGCCGTCGGCGTGAAGCATCGTCGAGCGCGAGCGAGGATGCAGATTCCCCGGCGGCGTGATGAACGACTGTGTGCGCGTCGAAGACGGGAGGACTGGCGGGCAGATTGAATATTGGACTATGAGACTGAACACTGAATGCGCCCACTATGAATTGACCCTGTCACCACTTTTCCCTGCAGATGAGCTCATCTCCAGTGATTTTTGTGGTCTGATCAGCATTTTCACGGCAACTGGTATTTTCAGTACTGGGGTTTTTTTTACGTTCAGAGTAAACAGAAAGAAAATCATTCAATGACGTCCAGTAATAATAATAATAACAATATTGACCAAACAACAAATAAGTTCCTGCGGCTCTTAACTTTTACATTCCGGAACACGCGGCATTCCGCGCTGTTGATGTGTGTAATCAATTCCCTAATTAACCGCTTAAATGGTTCAACCAATCACAATCAGTGTCAATTAACATTCAAAGCGATCTCCCCCAGATTCCGCTGCCGTGATTAGCCAGCGACATGATGGGCAATTACGGGGAGGAGTGCGCAGCGTTGGACGCGAAGCCCCTTCCACAATCACACAAAGCCCTCAGATCTCCGGGCGGGAGAATGAAACAAGGGGCGAGGCGGGAGAAGGAGGTGGAGGGAGAAAGAGCAACAAAGAGGAGAAGAGATGAAAGGACACTTCTCCGGGAGGAGGAGGAGGAGGAGGAGACCTACAGTGTTGGATTCGTTCAGATTTAACAAAGGCGTGGGGAGCTTCGAAATTGTTTTCTCTCTCATTTTCTTCTCCTTGCCTTGAGGGGAACATCCACCGTCAAACAGGAGCTGCACATCAATTGCGGCTGACAGACTTTTGACTCCAATCGCGGCGATTCTCGTGGTTTCTGTTGAAGGCGTGTGTCGCCGCCCTTTCATGGCCGCACAATCCATTGTAAACATCTGGTGAAATAAAATAAGTCCATTTGAAAATCACTCTCTCTCTCTCTCTCTCTCTTCCCTCGGGTTTTCATCTTTCAGCGGCGTTATTCTTCGTACAATCTTGGGACAGTTGCGTCCATTTGAACATGTATTGGCGCTGAGCCGCCCTCTCCATCAAAAAGGTGCTCCCCAGGGGCAGAGCGGACTCGGGTTCGGGGCAGCGGCTCCGTAGCTCCATTGCCCATAATTAATGGCACCATGTTGTCTTTGGCCCAGAACTAGGTCTCAACGTTTCATTCATCTAGATTATTTATATTTGACTGGTTGAGGGGTTCAATATGCTTCAAATGAACAATATTCAATTAAAGTCTGGTCCGACTGTGTGTTCCTGCTCCGGATGGCCTCGCTTGACAGTGCGGCTGCCGTATCCTCCCCTGGCTGCATCCTACTTCTTCTGCCGCCATCTCCCTTTAAAAGAAATCTGACTTTGAAATTAGATTTCTTTGTAGTTTTCCACACAGTGGATCATTCAGACGGGGGATAACCGCACACTCTCAGACAGTCTTTAATCAAAGGCTTTTATGGTGTGATACTTGTTTGCACACACGCACACACACGCACACACACACGCACATACACGCACACACACACACGCACATGCATACACGCACACACACACACAGGCTGCGTCCACACTGATATGTTTTCGTGGCATTTTTAAATGGGAAACTCTTCTCTACACCAGAACCTTCCTGCTGAAAACAACCACGCGACCATTCACGCACACACGTGTGCATTATAAAATGTGGAATTTGAACTGTGCAACGACTGCTGGCGAAGACAACAAGGTCATGCATGCTTGTGTTCGTTGTCCGTCTGACATCCATCACTGGCCGTTTTCCTCCAGGCTCCGCAGTGTTCATGTCGATATGACATTTAATAGACAAAAGCGTTGATTGATAATGACGCTGATTGTGAATTGCAGCCACAATATCTGCCCGTGACACTCTGTGACAAGTTGCATCTTTGACAAATAGCGACCGTCAACTCGTGCGGTTTCCTTTTGTAGTGTTAGAGCTCAAAAACATTCCACAAGAGTCCTTTATTCTTTGCAGAATAATGTTTTTGCTTTCTTCCTTGATCCTCCATTGATCATCTAGTGACTCCCTCTACAAACGGTAAAATCTCTCAAGTTGGTTCATTCTCAATCCGACATAAACCTAGGTTGTTTGACGCCTTCGAGCAAACGACCAGTGCCGCCCCTAAGTCATCAGCAGCTCCCCTCGTTGTCCCGCCCTATCAGCACACTTCGGTCCTTTCTCCTCTGCCACAAAAGCCTGTTTCTCTGTGCGCGGGGCCCAATTTCCCACAAGGAGCGTCTGACAGCGGCGGTGTGATGGAGTGGTGGCAGGGGGAGGGTTACATGTGTCGACACCGTGAGCTTGTTGTCGAGCCCTGAGCAGCTCCACTCCAGCAGTGGGGGGTTAAGTACCTTGCTCCGGGGCCCTTCCCACAGCGGCTGCTGAGGGACAGCAGAGTGTGTCGCCCTCCCGCTCGCAGTCACCGCCGACCCGCTGGAACAAGGATTCAAAACAGCAACACAGTTGCCGAGTTATCGTGCACCCGCCACAATACGCAGTTCAACTGGAGCGGGTGACTTTTATATACAGTACGCTGCTCGATCTGAGATATAGCTCCCATGTAGTAGTTATCCAGCGTGCAGTCAAACGCGATCATGTATCTGTATCTTTCTTTCTTTATATATTGGGGAACAGTGTCGACACCACATGGTTGAATGAGAGGGCCTGTGCCAGGGGTCAGGCGCATACAATCAGAGTCGGAACCGACGAACTGATCAGAATTTTCTAATTGACCCTCGGTTGCTCATCGTGAATCAAAATCTGCACAAACAAAGGAATAAATAAATTCTGAAATCATGCAGAGGAATAACAATTCAATCTAATTTC